>NC_022028.1:46140729-46160978 GCF_000317375.1 Microtus ochrogaster | reverse complement strand
CCAGGCTGGCCTCGAACTCACAGAGATCCGCCTGCCTCTGCCTCCCAAGAGCTGGGATTAAAGGCGTGTGCCACCACTGCCCAGCCAATGCACAATTTTAAACAGACAAACAAAAAAGAATTTTTTTAAGAGCTGGGGATACAGCTCTGATGTGGGATGTCCTTCTGTATATGTGTTGCTTTTATTGGTTGATGAATAAAGCTGTTTTGCCCAATGGTTTAGCAGAGTAAAGCCAGGTGGGAAATCCAAACAGAGATAGAGAGAGAGAGAGTAGGCAGAGTTGAGGAGATGCCACATAGCTGCTGAAAGAGTAACATGCTGCACCAGTAAGCCACAGCCTCACGGCAAAACACAGATGAATAGAAACGGGTTAATTTAAATAGTTAGAGCTAGAAGCCTAAGACATTGACCAAACAATTGTAACTGATAATAAGGCTTAGAGTAGTTATTTCATAAGTGGCTTCGGGAACAGGCAGGTGGAGAAAAACCAGTTCCGGGGGACCAGCTGAATGGGGACTCCTTCTAAATACACAGCTCTCAGAGGTAGAATACTTGCCCAACATGCATGAGGCCCTAGGTTCAAATCATCAGAGCTAACCCAAACAGCAACAAAACAACCTGCCTCAGGAAAGTGTGGGGATGCAGGGATAAGTTCAAGAAGACATCTGGTAGAATAACCAGGCAATTCAGTCTTCTCTGTCTCTCTCTGTCTTTCTCTCTCTCGTCTCTCTCTGTGTCTGTCTCTCTCTGAGGGTAAAAGATATTTCTTGCCAAAGAACTGAAACTCAGAAAGGAAATTAACCTGAGATAATCAAAAGCATAAATGTGGGCTAAGGATGGGTGAGGTGATAGTGTTAAATCTGTTCATCTTAAAGCAGACAGTTTTGATAGGCTCAGAGCTAGCAGACAGAAGTTACTGTCCTATCTAGTCCTCTGCGGCTGTTCAGTCCCAAAGACACACAGAGGCTTATATTAATTATAATCTGTTTGGCCCATTAGCTCTTACAACTTAAATTAATTCATAATTCTTATCTATGTTTAGCCACGTGGCTTGGTACCTTTTCTCAGTGAGGCGTTCTCATCTTGTTCCCTTTGCATCTGGCCGTTGACTAACTCTCTGCCTTTCCTCTTCCCAGAATTCTCCTAGTCTGTTTGCCCCACCTATACTTCCTGCCTGGCCACTGGCCAATCTGCATTTAATTAAACCAATATGAGTGACAAATCTTTACAGTACACAAGAGCATTCTCCCACAGCACCAGAAACCAGGTATTTTGAAATTAAACTGATGGAGGAAGCATTAGAGCAAAGTGAAGAAGTTTCTTTTATAGGTCTCAGGAGTTATTTGAGGCATCCATTGCCTTTGGGCTGGTAGAAGATGGGGGCTTGTTTGCACATTCCAAAAGTGTTATTAATACCATAAGGATGACTGTTAGGCCACACCCAGGGTTGAACAATGAACATACATACATACATACATACATACATACATACATACATACATACATATGTACATGTGTGTATGTATAAAGAATGTATTAAATCTGATTATGTTGAAATAGTAACAACAGCTGTCATATCTGAGAGGCTGAAAACCAGGTAGTTGCTCCATCCATGAGGCTGGTTACAAAGCAGTCCCAATACTGAAAACTGTTTTTTTTTTTTTTTTTTTTTTTTTTTGGTTTTTTGAGACAGGGTTTCTCTGTGGCTTTGGAGCCTGTCCTGGAACTAGCTCTGTAGACCAGGCTGGTCTCGAACTCACAGAGATCCGCCTGCCTCTGCCTCCCGAGTGCTGGGATTAAAGGCGTGCGCCACCACCGCCCTCTGAAAACTGTTTGACTGGAATCTTGAGCTCACCCGTGCTTGATCCGGGAATCCCCACTCCTCTCTCCAAACCCCTCCCTCTCAGAGAATCTCCAACAAAAAGAAAAGCTGCCAAAAGCCCAATTCCATATTCTTGGTGACCACTGCAGTGGCAGGGGCTCCTCCCTGGAAGTTGCCCAGGGCCCAGCCCCCACCTAAAGCATTATAATTGAGCACAAATCCAGTTTGTGGCAGACACACTATCACCTCCATGCCTACAGGATATTGAAGCTCCCTCCTTTAGTTTAGCCAAGAGATTTTCTCCTGCCCCTTCTCCCTCCCGCCTGAATGTCTGGGGGCTGGAGAACTCACTGGAAGTTGCTTTGATCAAAATAAACCTGTCCTTTTACTTTTTCAATTTGGCTTGATCTGGCTTACTGCGTCAGTGGAGAAACTTACTCTGGGGTACAGAAAACCTATTAACATACTGGAAGGCTCTTGAGAGTTGCTGGCCCTTAGTCAATGATGGAAACCTGAAATTGCTGGGTTTTTTTTTTCTTTTTTTCTTTTTTCAAAACGGGGTTTTTCAATAACTTTGGAGCCTGTCCTGGAACTAGCTCTAGTAGCCCAGGCTGGCCTTGAACTCACAGAGATCCACTTGCCTCTGCCCCCGAGTAAATTGTTGGGTTTTCTATTACCAAAAGAATCAGCAGCAGCAACACCAGGGTAAATCAACTCTGGAAAGAGGGAAAGCCAAGTAGGCAGATGGTGACCAATCTTCCTCCCCACTGCGACAGGGCAAGTCAGTCCAAAAGTTCCTCCATCAAGTGCATTTGATAAGGCCATTTCGGGTTTAAATAGAATTGGATCTCCTTGATGGAGAATCCCATTGAAAAATTAATCAGCTCGATTCTAGTATACTGGCTTTGCTAGGGTTTTATTGCTGTGAAGAGACACCATGATCACAGAAACTCTTACAAAGGAAAACACTTACTCTGGGCTGACTTACTGTTCAGAGGTTTAGTCCATCATCATCACGGTGGGAATGTAGTGACAGTTCTACATCTGGATCCCCAGGCAGCAGGAAGTGACAGTGGCACCCGGTCAGGCTTGAGCTTCTGAGACCTCGAAGCCCACCCCCTAGTGACACACTTCCTCCAACAAAGCCAAACCTACTCTAACAAGGCCACACCTCTTACCAGGGCCACTCCCTATGGATCTGTGAGGGCCATTTTCATTCAAGCGCCACAGATTCCGAAGTCAAAATTCCCTAGGTTCTGTTAAACTGCCTGCTGCGTGTGCAGAACCCCCTCCAGCTAACCGCTTATCTCAGCTTCTGTCAAATTGCTTGCCTCAAAGCCTGTCCCCTGTAGCTGCTAAGTAATAGGCCAGAAAATGCTTTCTGCTTCAAAATTCCTGTGCTCTGAACATTCGGGGCTTCACTTAGGTCTCAAATATTTGAGCATCGTCCTAGGCAGATGTAGTAGAGACTTCCAGCTGGCTATAGACAGTGTCTGCGCAGTCATCTCTGTGGGCTCCCCATAACAATGTGTTGGTATATATGACCCAAGGGTAGACTAGGAATGGATTTGAGAAAATGCTTATTGACATTAGTGTTACTAAACCATTTAGTAAGTTTCTTGTTGCAAGGGGCGACAGTAGCAAAGGAAGAATTAAATAACAAAAATTTAATTGCTAATGAAAGACCCAGATAAATCCGGATCCCTCCAGCAGAAAGAATAGAGCCAAAAATCTAGCAGGGAGAGAAGAACCAAAAATCTAGGCTAGCCAGTTCAGTGACTCTGTTCCAGGAACTAGCTGACCATAAAGAAAATGCTAGATTATAATCTTGAGTATAATCTTGAGAAACGGGGAGTTACCCCCTTCTGCTATCACTGCTATTTTCAGAATTTTCCAATGATCACTGGTATTTTTGGAATTTTCCAATGACGCCCTCCCTACCCCCTTTGGGTTGTGGTTTCTTCCCCTAAATACCTCCTCTCCCAGCTACTCTACCCCTGCGTGGGAAATGAGTTTCGGCCCCAGCACCCTGGTTCCTGTCAATAAACCTCTCCTGTCAATAAACCTTGTGTGATTGCAGCAAGGACGGTCTCTCATGAGTTCCTGGCGGGTGGTATTATCCTGAAACTTGAGTGAGAGTCTCCCCACTCCCGGGGTCTTTCACTAAGAGATGAATCTCAGAAAAAAATCTCAGGAATGTGGGGAGTTGGGGACAACAGAGTTGGGGGGACTTAGCTTCTTTTGATTATCTTGAACAGCCTGCAGAAGATCCCCTAAACCCTCAGGATTGTTGTAAATTCACATCAAGATGAGATCCCCCCCCCTCTCTCTGTGTGCAAGAAAAACTAAAAATCAAAGATAAAGAAGCAAGGTGAGAGGAAGAGAAGGTTGGAAGATATTTTAGGCTTTACTTTTAGTTGATAAACTCTAAAATTAATTTTTTACTTTAGCCTCTAACTTAACTCATATATTACTTTTGGAGAGCTTTTTATTATGTATTCCAACTTTACCAGTTTGAGCTTGTTTTCACAGATAGTTTACATTTTAATAAAGCAAGATGTCTGTGAAAGAAAAAAATATTTCATTTCCTAGGGGTTTATTAAGCACTCCGGATAAATAAATTTGGATATGGTTATGTCTAGATCTCCCTGTTTTTTCCCAAACGGGTTAATGATATCACACCCAAAGCCCCTAGACTACCTAGGGCAGATTATCTCTAAACATTGCCTCCTTTTGGAAACTTTCCCATATGTATACATTTGTTTCCCCTGAAAAGTTACCTGTCTGTGCTAACTAGGGAATGCATATTTCCGATCAAATCAACTTTCTCAGCTTTCACCCTAAAACGACTGCACTCGTTGGATCTCTGCTTATCCCATATGCTTATGCAAATGCAGCAGGTCTCAAGAAGCTGGATGACCAGATCCCTCATCTATGTCTTCCCAGGATAGCCTATACAGTTCCTTATGAGTCCGGATCGGGGTGTTTTCGCTGGGTTTCTCTATGAGGAGGTTCAGTGTCATGGGGTATTTCCATGACACCTCTTCAAGTGCCTCTTTTCACTCTCATTTTTGTTTTCCAAGACAGGGTTTCTCTGCATAGCCCTGGCTGTCTGAGAACTTGCTTTGTAGGCCAGGCTGGCCTCAAACTTGCAAAGATCTGTCTGCCTCTGCTTCCCAAGTTCTAGGATTAACGGTGTAAGCCACACTACCACTTACAATACAACAAAAAAACAAGAAAAACAAAACAGAAATGCCTTCAAGTTCCCCAAAATAATAAAATTCTGATACCAGGCTGCACAGCCAGAATCTAAATTATAAAATAATAAAATTCTGATACCAGGCTGCACAGCCAGAATCTAAATTATAAAATAATAAAATTATAAAATAATAAAATTCTGATACCAGGCTGCACAGCCAGAATCTAAATTATAAAATAATAAAATTCTGATACCAGACTGCACAGCCAGAATCTAAATTGCCTAAAGATCTGAAAGCAAACAAGCAAGCAAAATCAAATGTCTAGACCAAAATGCTTTCCGTGCAAATGAAACAGATAATGTTAATCACACTGGGTGAGAATAACACTGAAAAGGTCTCCGCCAACGCAATAATCAGAATCAGACCAAATCAAACTAAATTAGGAAAAGCCCAGGTTTAATGGATACCGATGTTCCCAGGTGTCCCTCCAGCGTCCCAGGGAGGACACAGAGAATGAAGACCAGAAAACCTCATGTTACAATGTAAATACCCCGTGAGAGTGGTCTTGAACAGTCTCTGGAGAGGGATTGTCTTTTGGTGGGCTGCCTTGGAGGTGGAGTCTGGACTGAGGCAACTCCCAGGGGAGGGAGCTTGGGATGGAACTTCCACCCAAACATTCTAGACTCTTTGGAGGTTTAGGAAATTCCTGTAGTGACATATAGCCCAGGAGTGTTTGGATGAGCTAAAACTGTTGGCTAAAAATAATCTCACCCATAGGCCCCTCTTCTACTATCAGACTTGGGGCATGACTAAGAGGGAGCTCCTAGGGAAGGGGCGTGCCCTCCCTCTGTCCTTAGGAATCAGTGAAGCAGAAGCTGACTGAAGGTAAATGGTATGAGGCCAGGTCTCTTAGAACAGCCCTTGACCCACTGAAGGAGGCAGCTGGCCTGCCTGAGTGGTCATCAGCACTGACCCAAAACCCCTGTGAGCAAAAGCCCACAGCAAGGGTGGGGCTGGACTTGCGCCATTGTTGCCATTTCAGCAGGGCTGTGCCTTCAGGATAAGCAGAGAGCAAAGCAATACAGAGTGGGGACAGGAAAGAGGTGCCAACATTTTGATATAAGCAAAGTGTGTGTGTGTGTGTGTGTGTGTGTGTGTGTGTGTGTGTGTGTGTGTGAAAACTCAAAACCATCAGAGATAAGAATCAAACATTAAATTTAAAGGAAATCCAGCGCTTATGCAGTGCAGTCGTTTAGAGAACATGACTCGCCTCCGAGAGGAGCAGATGTTTCCAGCGGCATAGTTTCTCTTGTCCACACCTGCCCCGCAGCTGTTCGTGCTTGATGGCCACACCGAGAGCTTGTTTCCACTGGTGTGGTCCTTGGCCCCAGACTATCGGGTCTCTAAAGGAGACCTTTTATCCCTTTATGATGATGCCGTCTGGGAAAGGCAGCAGCTTGGAAGTCGTCAAGCATAGTAGACGTGAACAAACGTCAGAAGCGCAAACAACAGGATCCCGATGGCATCCACGACTCTCTTCCAGAAGGGGCTCTCTGGTATGTCCTTCCAGTCTTTCATCTTCTCTTGGTGTTCCTCGCTCTTTCTAGTTGCCATTCTCTTGGCCAGAATCTCCAAGCTGACGGATGTGTCACTGGACCCCATCTGCTCCCAGGTTGCCTTTCTCTTCTCCTCGGTGGTATTCTCAGGGCCTATCTTGGTTTTTGCCTGTGCGTCAAGACCACAGAACAAGTCCCAGAACTTCCAGAAGCAGGTATTGGTCTCCCCAAACATGCCTAGAAGAAAGGGAGAAGGTCAAGGGGACAAGCAGGCTCTAATTCAGAAGGTAGGACTTGATGGGGAGGCCCACCTCGGCAGAATGAAGTTCTTTGGCCATCGTATATGAAAGTCCATTGTCACCTAACCCAAGGACAGTTCTCAGAGAAAACAGCTAAAATAGAGGGTGAAAAGGGGCTTAGGAGGCCTTGAGGAGGCGGAAAGCTCAGAGTTGTGCCCACATGGTCTTGATTAGGGAGCCTGCGTGTTACAGAAATGTAACTCACTATGTTACATATGTCAGTACGCTGTTACAATGTCATTCTCCATTACTGCCGGTCTAGGGCAGTTGGAAGCTGCGCCTCTGGGTACACCCTCCTGTGATATCATTATGTTTTGGAGGACACAGGAAACCCTGTGATTCCTGGAAGCGGACATCATTCTCTTCGATGACATCTGGGGCGTGTCTTCTCCAGGAAGCTCCAGTCCTTGGCTTGGCCGGCAGAGCATCTGCAGCTACCTGGGCCCTGGAGGAGCATCTTATGGCCGTCCTGAAGGGAAGCCTAGTAACTTCAGAAGGCTGCCATTCCTTTCTCTAAGACTCCCAACTGGAGCTGCACATTACCCCAGCGTCTGTCTGCACTGATGGTGCAGGCTGGCCCCTTGGAGCCTGTGCTGGCCACGATCAGTACCGTGTTAAGCTCTATCCCACTATTCTGAACCCAGGCACTGCCTAGAATGTGACCTTCCAGTTACGCCTGGGGATAGGACAGCTCCATTTCAGTCAGAGCTGGATCCCAGCTGCTGTGCTGTGACATCCGAGGTCTCATCACTGAACAGCCCCTGAGTCACCCATGTCTCCTGCCTCCTGTCCCTACAGCTGGGGCTGGAGAAGCTCAGGGACAGTGGAACTGTCAGTCAGAGATAAAGTGGTCTCCATTACAAGGTGAAAGACCAGTCAGTGACATGGTTATCTCATACTGTGGCTGAGAGTCCTGATCACCAGCCATGCTGTGGCTTCTGCTCTTAAATGCTCATGGTATTGCTTTATCACGCAGTGCCCAGGAGCGCACGGGCTGCAGGGAGAGGCACGGAAGACGTGCTGGAAAGTCAACTAGAAATTCAACCTCAGCCCAAGGCACCTAACAGTGAGACTGTATGGTGAGCCCCCGACTGTCTTGGGCTGAGAGCGAGAGCACACATTTTGAGGCAGCGTGCATCCTGGCTCTCTCACTGACTGGTTGGTTCCCTGACCGCTAAGCGCCCTGTCTCGCCAACTCTAAAATGGGACTTATTCCAGCTTGCTTCTGTTGCTATGATAAAATACTGACCAAAGAAACTTGGGGGAGGAAAGGATTTGCTTCCGCTTATAGGTTTCAGTCCGTTGTTGAGGGGAGTCAGGGTGGCGGTTCAAGGCAGGAGCATCAATCAGGAACCATAGAGGGATGCTGCTTACTTGTTTGCTCCCAGCCTCACATTCAGCCACGGTACCCAACCCAGGACCACCGGCCCAGGGGTGATGCTGCCCAACAGTGACCTTGGTCTTCCCATGTCAATCAATAATACAAAGACTGCCCCCAGAGACACGCACACAGGCCAGTCTGATCTAGGTAATTCCTGAGTTGAGGTTCTCTCTTTCTGGGTGGCTCTGGGTTGTAACAACTCGATAGTTGGAGCTGACCGTTGATAAGCACACCTGCCCCAGATAAGTGTATTCTGATGGACTCTGGCACCAAGTTCCAGCCCCTTAGGAAAAGGAAAGCCACCAGCAGCAGGAACGGGGAGGATCTTGAAACATGGGGCGTTGTGCCCAGCACAACTGACTGCCATCCCATAGAAGTCCGCAGTCCAGCCCTACCAGGATACCCGTCTTGCAATGGAGGATGCGCCAAGCCTCTCAGGACTCTGAACCTCCCCAGCAGGAATGAGCAGGCGACCGGCAGCTCTACCTCCTCCCAGCCTGACCTACTCTCTACTTTCTTTACTCTCACAACCTCATAGCCTGGAGCTACTCTCTGTCCCAGACTCAAGCCTAACCTCCACATCTTCATCCCTATCTGTGGCAGTGGCTTTGAGAAGTTCAAACCATCAGACTCACTCCTGGATCCTGTGGACCTGCAGGCTCTTTTTCCGATGCTATTTGATGAAAATCTCACCCTCAGCCCCCCCCCCCTTCTCTCCCTCTCTCCCTATCTCTGCTTCCTTGGACTGAAACTTAGCTCTGTCACCCAGATCTACATCCAGGAGGGAAAGTCCTCCCTCCCTCCCTCCCTCCCTCCCTCCCTCCTTGCCCTTCTCAGGAGCCTCTGGTTTGGAATCCTGTACTATTGCCCTTCTTCTTCACACTCTGCTTCCCCTTGAGCACCGCGTGCCCATTTGCTCTGTCTGTGGAGCAGAACCCAAGGGCTGGTTCCTGAGACTTCACCTTCGCTCATCAGCCTTGCTGTGAAATGTTTCTAGAAGGCCAGACATTCTTGGGTTCCTGCCCCCTGGCCTGTGCCTCCTCATCACCTGGCTTTCCCCTTACTTTGGCCTAATTTCTTTCTTTTTTTCCCTCCCCCTAGGATCTACCTGGCCTCATAAACTCCTTGGGCAAACAAGCCCAGGAAGCATTTTAGGGGGAAGAAAGCGAGCGCTTCTGTCCAAAAGAATGTTTCTAAGGCTAAGAATGGGGTAGGGAGTGCTTGGGGCAACTGACCCGGCTTCAGGATCCACCCAGGACGGCTTCCCACAACTGTTGGTGATCTTGGTGGCTTAGGAGGTGCTGGAGGAGCTGACCAGGCTTCAGGATCCACCCAGGATGGCTTCTCACAGGGTGGATGGTCTTCCCTACCTTGCTGGAATGTGGAACTGGGGAAGACCTTCCATCTCATCTCCTTTCCTAAAGTCACCCTCCTCTGTTGGCTGTTGCGTAAACTCCAGCAGAGACCATGGAGCTGATGTGGAGAGAGCAGGACGGGAGGGTGTCACCATGGGACCTTGGCCTGCAATCGTGTATCACCACAATCTACAGGCAGGAGCCATGACCCAGGAGGCTGAAGAGGGAGATGCTGGCTAGACATTAACAGAAGGTGGAAGTTAGGTCAGAGGGGACATGACGGGAGTAGGGAAGCCTCGGTTTATGCTTTGATTCAGGTCGTATGTAATTGCATGATCTTAGTTAGTACTGTAGCACAACCTGTCAGTGTTCTTCAGCCTAATCCAAAGTTGGAGACAATGAGTTCAGGGCTCTCCCTGTTGGGAGGAGGGCCAGGAACATGCATTTCTCACACCTGGAGGATAGAAGAAGCAACCCACCACTTTTTTTTTTTCGAGACAGGGTTTCTCTGAGTAGCTTTAGCTGTCCTGGAACTTGCTCTGTAGACCAGGCTGGCCTTGAACTTACAGAGATCTACCTGCCCTTGCCTCCCAAGTGTTGGGATTAAAGGTGTGTGCCACCACCATCTGACACTGATTAATTTTTATTTGATGTGCATTGATATCTGCTTGTTTTATGTGCATTGATGTTTTGCCAGCATGTATGTACGTGTGAGGGTGTCAGATCCCCTGGAACTGGAGTTACAGACAGCTGCCATGTAGGTGGTGGGAACTGAACCTGGGTCCTCTGGAAGAGGAGACAAGCGCTTTTAACCACTGAGCCATCTCTCCAACCCCTACCCACCGCTTCTGGTCCACCTCTTCCAGCAGTGTGGAAGAGTGCTGATATCTCACTGAACAGGGCATCATGAAAGATGGGAGCTGCTGTTATCTCAGAAGCCCTCCTTTGGACACTCTCCCTTAGAGAGCAGTAACACAAGCTAGGAGAGCTGGATCCCCCTGCTGGATCCCAAGAAAGAGCTTCCCTGCTCAAGTTCAATATCGTATCTTCACTATATTCACCAAGGAGCGCTCCCTTTCCTTTCCTAACCATTTCTTTGAAGAATATTTTTGGTGGGCTGGAGGCATCGCTCATTGTTAAGACCACCTGGTTAGCATGCACAAAGCCCTGGCTGTGATCCCCAGCACCACGTATTTGGCACGGTGACCTGATGACACTCTGTGTGCACATTTCACTTCCCCAGCAACCCTGCAGCCTCTCGTGAAGGAGGCTCTGGGTGTGGGGAGGGGCTTGTGCTCAATCCTGTGCCGTATCTTTGGGCTCCTGAGCTCATCTGAGTTGAAGGCAGAGTGCCATCTCTCCAGGTTATGTGATCAGAGGTTCTGTGTTGGGAGGGTTCAGGCCAAGGCAGGGCTCTTCATCACTGACCCTCTCAGGTCCCTCCCCCCTAGAGAGTTCATCAAGTTCACCAAGCCTGTGGGGCAGACAGGAGAGACGCTCAGAACATACTAAGCTGACAGACTGAGGAATGGACATGAGGACAGAAAAGAATGCCAACAAGATGAAGGAGGAAGAGCCTGGGGATAGCAAATGGCCACCCGCGGCCCCTTGCTGGTTCACTGATGATGCAGGGATGCAAGCATCCTGGTCTTCCACATGGGCTGTCCCTCTTCCGAGTGGGCTGCGTGTGGAAGAAGAGAGAATGTGTATAATGGAGAAGTGGGGGAGACTGGGGACACCTGAGGCTTCCAGGCTTCCAGAGAGGCTCAGCTTGGGTTTTTTTGTTTTTTGGGGGGCTTGGGTTTGTTTTGTTTTGTTTTTAAATAGGTTTTTGCTAAGTAACCTGCCTTGGAATTTGCTACCCACCCAGCTACCCTAACTTGCAATACCTCCACCTCCATCATCTCTAGCTCGACTTTTGATAATAGCGTTCACCCTTTTGTTCAGACTAAGTAAAGCTGCAAGCAAGGCATCCCCATCCCCATCTGTGCTGCTCCCTCCTGAATGTCAGGTGGGTGCCTGGGACCCCCACTCTGGCCAACACCAATTCCTTGTTGTGCTAGGGTATCAAACAAAGTGGATGACAAAGTGGAGCCCATTCAGGCTTTGGAACCTAATAAGGACACTCAGTAGTTTCATTTTCTTAGACAAATTATTTAACTTCTCTGATCCCAAGCTCTCTAATAAATAGATAAAAACAGATGGCTGGCATTTGCGTGCTGGCGGAGTAGGAAAGGGCTTGAAGCCTAACTCTCAAACTAAGAGGTGTATAATGATCAATTGTTGCTTATTATCCTGTTGGTGGTGCTGGGGACATCAAGGTTTTAAGGCAGGATCCTTTCTGTGGTATTTTGCCTATTTCTGATCTACCCCACCCCGTTCATGATCCCGTTTTCATGAATCCAGGCATTCCTCCCTCATTTGTGATTTACCATTCATCCCCGGAACTCTTCCCAGAGCATCCTAACAGCGACACTTACGTGCACATCCGAAATTGGTTTGGTGGCTAAGGAGACGGCCAGTGTGGTAAGGAGAGTGACCAGGAAGAGGAAGAAGCCGAAATAGAGGTAATGGAGGCCACAGATGAGAGTGGAGCACGCGCGGCCTCCCTCACAGGTCGAGGGTCCAAAGAAAAACTCAGCCAGCAGTCGAAAGGCTCCGATGGCGGTTCCCAAAACCAGCCCCCAGAAGGCACCCTGCCAAAGAATCCAGACAAGAGTTACAGGGGCAGAGGGAGATAAGACAGAGTGGCATCTTCCTCCCCTTGCTGACGAGCTGCATTCTAGGGTTGCTTTGGTTGAAAAGAGGGCACTGATACCATACAGCCGAGGGTCTTAGCAAGGGCGGGGACGCCAGACCCTGGCACTGTCTTTTAGTCAAACAGGGAACTTAGGAAACTTTGGAAACAGTTTTAACTGAGACCACAAGTAGACATCTCAAACTGTGTCCATAAAACGAGCTTCATCTTCCCTGTTTCCCTAAGTGACAGCCCAGCTCCAAGATGCTCGAGTCTGGCTTGAGTCAAACCCCGGAGGTGCCTCGAGCTCTTCCCTTTCCATGCTGTTCTGCCATTATCCCACAGCCAATACTGTTGGCCTCTGCTTCCAAAATCTGTCCAGAAACCAGTCCCTTACCATGACCCTCACCCCCATCTTCCCTTTTTTGGGGCGCGCGCGCGGGGGGGTGTGCATCTTGTTCCTAACTGTCCACAGGCTCTGCAGGTTCTTCTACTAGAGAACACCAAGCCTCTACCGGGACCCTCCAGCGACATCTCAGCCCCTGCCATCAGGATCAAGCCTCATCCCTGCATCATGGCTGACCTCACCTAGCACCACTACTGCCCACTTGGTCACTGGGTTCCTTCCTTCTCAGCCTGCTTCTGCATCCGCAAGCTGCCTACTTTGCTTCTGACTTGAATTCTGGCACTTGCCCTTTCTTTCTGCTGAGAATTCTCCCCACACATTGGTATTTCTGGCCTTGATTCTGGGCCACGTCCTTAGCAGGGGTTTCCTGCTGAGCTGTGTCCTTGTTTGTCTCACACTCACTGTCTCCCTTACAGCTTCCTTGACTTTTTTATATTCTTTTAAAAATATTTCAGATTATTTACTTATGTATTTTATGCATATATCCATGCATGCCAGAAGAGGGCGCCAGATCCCATGTTAGATGGCTGTGAGCCACCATGTGATTGCTGGGAATTAAATTCAGGACCTCCAGAAAAGCAGCCAGAGCTTTTAACTGCTAAGCCATCTCTCCAGCCCTCATTTTTTAAATATTTATTTTTATTACTTTTAATTATGTGTATGTGCCTGTCTTACTCATGGTTACTGTTGCTATGATGAAACACCATGACCAAAAGCAAGTTGAGGAATGGGTTTGTTTGGCTTACACTTCCACATTGTGGCCCATCATTGAAGAAAGTCAGGACAGGAACTCAAGCAAGGCAGGAACCTGGAGGCAGGAGCTGATGCAGAGACCATGGAGGAGTGCTTCCCCTGGCTTGCTCAGCCTGCTTTCTTAGAGAACCCAGGACCACCAGCCTTGGGATGGCACCACCCACAATGGGCTGGGCCTTCTCCCATCAATCACTAATTAAGAAAATGCCCTACAAGCTTGCATATATCCTGATCTTAGGGAGACATTTTCTTAATTGAGGCTCCCTTCTCCCTGATGACTGCTCCTGTCAAGTCGACATAAAATTAGCAAATGTATAGTGTAAAGTAAAGCCTTAGTGCCCGGCTTTAAGGGAAGTGTATAGTAAGGCCTCTGCAACTGGCTTTGAGAGAAATGTTTCAGCAAAGTCTTTGCTATGTTTGGGTTGATCAGTAGAGGTTGGGAGATTGTTTCGAGACTGTTTAGACCTTGAAGAGATGTTGTTTCTCTGGAGTCTGCACTTGGCTCTTGTGAGAGCTGGAGTTTGCTGCTGTACTGACCTTGATCCAAAGACACTCCTGGCAAACAAGGAATTCTTACCTTTGCTTAGGGCCATAATCAAAATGAGCTGAGATGTGTGCGGGCTGTCCACTCTCAAGGGCAGCAAAAACAAGATGACTTTTGTTAGTTGGAGCGTTTCCCACCAACTTTTCCCTATTCATCTTCTATGTGTTTGAATAAAGTAACAGAGTGAGCTAGCTGGGTGTCAGTCTTCTCTAAGAAGGCTGAACCCCTCTGCTCCTTCTCTCTACTGTGGCGCCTACGACGGACAGGGAACCATGCAAACGCTCTTAACAAGTGAAGCTGTCTCTCTCACCTCACCCCACCCTACCCTACCTCATATTCTTTTAAATTCTCTGTGTTGCTACCACAAAGATTTATCTGCTCATTCGGTGTCCTCCCCCCCCCCCATTAGACTGACTACTTTATAACCAGACTAGATAAGGGCTGGAGAGTTGTATCTAGAGACTCTTCTCAAGCTGGGTGGTGTAAAACAGGATGTGAGTGTAGGAAGCATCTTAGAGAAAAGCCTCAGCCTCAGGCCAGGCAGCCCACAGCAGTCACTTCCTGAAGGAGAAGTGCAGAAAGCAGGTGACTACACCATAACGCTGGGTAGGAGAGGGGGCTGGAAAAAGTGCTTGAGGTTAATAGAGGAATTGGAAAGTACGATACACCTGCATCCTTGAGCCAGGGACAGCAGGAGAGCTCCAGGGATGTCCCCATGTCCCCAGACCCTTGTCATCAGAAAGAGACAGACTTCCGTAACTGCTTCCCCTTCCTGCCCATCCCTTTCCAAGGAGAGCAAAGTGAAGCAACTCCGGGGACCAAGATACTCCTCTGACACTGTTGCTACTGAGTTAAGTCTTTGTGACCTGGGTAGACTTTGTGACTGGGTATCGAAGCTCATGCTGGCCTCCAGACTCCCTCGGTGTCACAAGGATCTGTCACACATCTCAGAGTCCATGTTAGCATCTTAGCCCTTCTCACCTCCTCCCCCACCCTAAACTCCCTCCAGCTCCTGTGGGCTTCCTTCCCTAGCTACTCATTCTCTTTATAACCCTGCTATTCTTGCAACTCTCTCTCTCTCTCTCTCTCTCTCTCTCTCTCTCTCTCTCTCTCTCTCCTGCGATGTTCAATCTACTTCTTTCTCTCTCTCTGTTCTGGACTCTTCTAGATGCCTCTGCTCTCATATCTATAAAAAACCTTCCCTTTAACCAAATGATGTCCTCAGGTGAACTCTTGATACTTGAGACCTCCCTAAGGCAGCTCTTATCTTAGAAGACAGCCCCTCACACCGTTCCACGCGAGTACCCACCTGCTCGTTGACTCTCTTGCAAAATACAGAGAGCAGAAAGACAGCAGCCACACTCGGTGTCAGGCAGCTCTTGAGAACCTGCATGTACTCAAACAGTGCCTCACTGGAGACCATTTCTATAGTGGGGATCCAGACAATGGTGACGGAGAGCAAGATTATAACAAAAAATCTGTGAATTAAACCAATACCCAGTGATGAGTTGAAGATATTTTTTATCCTGCAAATCCTAACCAGTAGCTTTTCCTTAGTTGCTTATATAGATAATTATTACTACTATTGTTGCAATTATGGTCTATTTTAAGGAAAGTTGTAGTGTGAATTCCAATTGGTCTTAATAATAAAAACCCAGAGTCAGATATAGGGATAAAAGTTGAAAGATCAGAGAAACAGAGTCTCCAATCACTACCTCTTACCTCTACCAAATCCTGAGACCAAATGGGTGATCGTGTCTCTAGGAATCTTCAGACTGAGTGCACTGAGCTCCTGTCTCAACTATATTCCTCTCTCTGCCCAGCCATATCCCTTCCTCTCTCCACCTTCCTAGTACTGGGATTAAAGGCATGGGACTCCCAAGTACTTGGATTAAAGGTGTGAACCATCACTACCTGGTTCTTTCTCTCTTTTTACACTGGATCAATCTCAAGTAACCCAGGGTGTCCTTGACTTCACAAAGATTCTTCTGTCTCTGCCTCCTGAGTGTTGGGATCAAAGGTGTGTGCCACCACTGCCCATCCTCTATGGCTAACTAGTGCCTTAGCTCCACACTTTGAACTTTGGGCAAGCTTTATTTGTTAGATCACAAAGAAAATACCACCCCAGAAAGTTTCATGGCCAGCTGAGAATTTCTATTCTCCAGTGTTTGGAAGAAAAGTACTATAAATGTCTAGTAGATCTATTTGATATATGATGTCATTTAAATCAGATGTCTCAGTCTATTATTTGTTGGATTGAACTGTCTGTAGAGAGACTGGACTATTGGGGTCACCTACATCAGTAAGTTGGGACTAACCTGATTCTTTACCTCAGGGGTGTTTGTTTATAAAGTTGAGCTCATCAGGATTCATCTCCTGATCATTATGAAATGACTTTCTTCATCCTCTTGGATTAATTTCGGTGTCAAGTCTATTTTGTTTGAATAGTAATACCTGCTTAATCCCTAGTTCCAATTGCTTCCAATGCCTTTTTCGAGTCTTTCACATAGCATAGTATGTATCTCGGTGGTACAATACATTTTTGAGGCAATAAAGAGATAGGTCTTGTTGAGATTTTTTTTTTAAAAAAAAGATTTATTTATTTATTATCTACATAGTGTTCTGTCTGTCTGTATGCTTGCAGGCCAGAAGAGGGCACTAGATCTCATTACAGATGGCTGTGAGCCACCATGTGGTTGCTGGAAATTGAACTCAGGACCTCTGGAAGAGCAGTCAGTGCTGTTAACCTCTGAACCATCTCTCCAGCCCCTTGTTGAGATTTTTAACTCAATCTGCAGAGGGCGCTAGATCCGTGTATTCACAGGTATGCGCTAGGAAAACCAGAAATATTAAACACACAGGGTTGTCTCTTCAAAGGAAGAGGTGTATAGCCACATCTGGATTCCCCAGACTCTTGTTTATTTCAGCCATTCTCTCGAGACCCTTATCTTGAGCACTGTTTCTCCGTCAATAGAATGCATCTCTATGGGAGATATCACAGGTACTTTACAAATGACAACAGAGGCTCGTCAATAGTCTGGTGACCTTTGCACTGTCTATATAACCAAGACCACACCAGATCCTCCCCCAAGACCCTTTAAGATGTCATAGGTAGTCAATCTATAGAACACATTGTACTGACTAATTTTGTTTGTCAACTTGACAAAAACAAGAGTCACCAGAGAGGAAGGAGCCTCAGTTGAGGAAATGCTTCCATGAGAGCCAACTGTAGGGCATTTTCTGAATGAATGATCGATGGGGAAGGGCACAGCCCATGGTGGGTGGTGCCATCCCTGGGATTGTGGTCCTATATACTTAGTGTTTTAACTGCAATATAATGTGGGGAGGATTGACTTCTATATTTCATTCAGCTATTTGTGTTTTCCTGAAACTCATTTAAGAGCTCTTTGAACATAATTATAATCATTCTTTTGAATTCTTAGTTTGGAATTTCATCGGCTCCGTGCTCACCAGATGCCTAGTGATTCTTCGGAGGAATCGCATTGCCTTGCTTTTTCATGTTTCCTATGTTTTTATGTCCAGCCTTGTGCATTTGGAGCTGAGCCACAAAGTTCAGTCACAGGTGTTCTTTCCACGGAAGTGTTCACAGTGTTCACGAGGGACTAGATCACAGCACAGCTGTGGTCTCTCTTTCCTCTTGAAAACCACCACCGGGGGCACCAGACTAAATTCTCAGTATTCCGCTGAGAGTAGAATCCTGCTTGCTGGTTCCAGTCTCACATCTCTTAGCATTCCTTCCTAAGCTCTCAGAAATGCCTGCCACCCCCAGTCAGGTCATAGGCTGGTCAGTCACAACTGAGCAGGTGTGCTACTTGGAACCTGAGTCTGCGTTCCCCTCCAGACTCTGGTTTGGATCAGCTCTTCTCCTCTCTGAAGAGAATACTTCACGGTTCCTATCCAACATGTCTTCCCCCACATTCTAAAGGAATCCGGCAGGCCAAGTTGCAACATTTAATGTTGTAAAACTTGTTCTTGGTTTCCTGAAGGTCTGGCTCAGGAAAGTCTATGGCTGCCAATTCACCAACCCAATAGGGGTCTTTTTAAAATATTGTCTCATTGTTGCTCCAGGTAAGTGCCGGGAGGTTTTTAATTACTAAGCCATTTGTCTTATATTGAAAAGGAAATCACCTCAAGGAACATGCAATTGGTTTAAATAAATAAATACAATCATAAAATCTTAACCATTTAACTCAAGTGTTTAGTCTCCGTACAGTTCATAAAATATCTTTTATAAATCTGGTCTTCTAAATGCCACCCCCACTAATTTTTTAACTTAACCACCTGTTGTCTTCTTCCCATCTTTTCTGGTTTAATTTGAACTTCTCAAATAATGTATTGGTCTCTATTTTCCTTCTATTAACTTGCTAAACCTTCTTTTGTTTTTTGGGTTTTCTGATTTTGTTTTTTGAGACAGGGCTTCTCTGTGTAGCTTATGGAGCCTGTCCTGGAACTTGCTCTGTAGACCAGGCTGTCCTTGAACTCATAGAGATCCACCTGCCTCTGCCTCCCAAGTGCTGGGATTAAAAGTATGTGCCACCACTACCCAGCTTCCTTTTCTTTTTTCTTTTCTTTTTTTGTCTATACAATCTTTTTTAAAATATTTATTTATTTATTTATTATGTATACAATATTCTGTCTGTGTGTACGCCTGCTGGCCAGAAGAGGGCACCAGACCTCATTACAGATGGTTGTTAGCCACCATGTGGTTTTGGGAATTGAACTCAGGACCTTTGAAAGAGCAGGCAATGTTCTTAACCTCTGAGCCATCTCTCCAGCCCTGTCTATACACTCTTGAACTACTCTCTTATTGCTTAATTTAGGACTAAATGCATTATTGATATACTCTGGCCCAAATTTTACTTTTATGTATCTCTAATATCTCTAGCTAGAACCTTAGAACAATTGAGCTTCGCATAGCCTCCTCTCATTCTCTCATATTTTATCTAGCAACATAAAACTGAAATCTTGGGCTGGAAAGAGGGTTCCACGAGTAAAGAACATGCCACACGAGTGTGGAGGCTGGAGTCTAGATTCCCAGAACCCACATAAAAAAACTACATGGGCTTAGCAATACACCTGTAATCCCAGTGTGGAGGAGGAGGAAATGGGAAACTCCTGGATCAAACTGACTATCCAGGCTAGCAAAAGGGGTGAGCTCTGCATATCCTGCTAGTTCGTGCTTCAGTGTGCATGGTAAGAGAGACTGAGGACTAACCGCATCAGCCTCACATACATGTGAGCAAACACGTGTGCGCACTATTCACACACACACACGTGCAAAAACACCTTATTTTTGACAAAGCCAAAAATACACAATGTAGGAAAGACAACATCTCCAATAAATGGCTCTCGTCAAACTAGATGCTAGATACAAAGAGATCCATATTTATCGCCCTGCCCAAAGTTCAACTCCAAAAGCATCGAGAACCGAAATGTGAGACCAGACACCTGAACCTGATAGAACTGAAGGTGAGAAACAAGACTTTAAATCACCAAGACCCGCAGCTGGACAATATGGAGAGAGCGGGAGAGTTTGGAGCACTCAGTCTTGGATGGGATACCTTCATCAAGCCCTGCCCTCAGGCTCAGGGATGTATGTGGAAGAGGAGGCAGCCAGAGAGGATGGCCTCCAAGGAAACAGTGTCCTCCAGACACAACAGCACAGATGAACATACAAGCTCACAGAGACTGTAGCAATACACACAGGGTCTACACGGTTCAATCCAGATGGGGTTCCAGCACGCAGAGGTCAAGGTAGACACTGGTTTCCACCCCTAACCGAGAAGCTATCTGCATCTGACACCTGCTTACAAAGGAACACCAGGTTTCTCCAATGGAGTCTCCCCGGGTCTATTCACTATATTTAGAGTCAGCCCGGGCCCAGCAGCAGACGGTCAACACAAAAGGGACTCAGCTGTGCTTTTTAGACTTCTTGTTTCATTTTGCTTTGTTTGGGCATTTTTTTTTGTCTTATTTTTTTTTGCCTGTATATGTTTGTTTCCTTTTTGTGTCTTTTTTATTTGTTTGTTTGTTTGTTTGTTTGTTTTTTGTATGTTTGTGTTTCTTGGTGGTTTTTTTGGTTTGAATGAAAAACTTTTTTCCATTAAAAGAAAGAAAAGCCAGGCGATGGTGGCGCACGCCTTTAATCCCAGCACTCGGGAGGCAGAGGCAGGTG
>NC_022028.1:46138363-46140629 GCF_000317375.1 Microtus ochrogaster | reverse complement strand
TTGCCTTGAATGGGTTTCATGAGGATTAAGTGAGACCATGGGTCAGTTTATATAAATATCCCTTGACGGAATATTTAGGAGAGGTACATTAGACTTTGCTCATTTTTATTATCATTATGACTATTACTTTCCCTTTTTACACATAAAAACAGTATTCTTTGTGATAGTCAATTACATTATCATCGCAAAGCTGCATAGAAATAACCCCCCAGCCAAAAAAGGATGATTCTAGGTCCAGCATTGAGCCTGTTTTTCAGGCAGTCTTTGGCATCACTGACTAATGGGACAGGCACACTGCACCTTCCGGCTATCATGAGCTCCTTCTCAGTGGCCAGGGGCCGGATCCACGTGTAAATGTTCAGGGTGAAGAGGGCACTGGAGCTGTTGAAGACGGAGCTCAGGGAGGACATGATGGAGGCACACAATGTGGACAGCATAAAGCCTTTTAGGCCTAGAAGAGAGAAAAAAAACACTTCCTGGACTGCCAGCTCTCTGGCCAGGCCAGAGAAGGCCTTGACCTCCTAAAGGAACGTTTTCAAACACCTACAAAGCGTGCAGCTTTTACCCGGTGTGATTCCATCTACAACATCATGCGACATCTATCCTTGGTTTGTGATGGGACTGTCATTTCCTGCTGAGTGCTTACAGAATAGCGGGAGCCGCTCTCTCTTGGAGTGCTGGTCTGTGTCAGCCTGTATCATCCTTACTACAGCTTTGTCTGATGGATGCCATTGCTTGTGCCCCAGCTTGGAGAAGTCCTTAGTGTACAAGAAATTGGACTCTTCATCAGAGAAGTGGGCATACAGTACTTACCATGAGGTTGGTAAGGTACAGACAACATAAGCAGATGAGTTTACGAATGGCCCAAAGAGAGGAGGCATTCGCCCAACACTGTAGAAACGTAACAACTTGGTACCACTGCCGGGGTGGCTGCCTGGTGAGCGGGATGGCTCCCTTTGAAAACGTCTTTGTGCTATCGGGAGACAGCACAGTGTCTAAAGATATCGGAAGATAACCAGGGCCTCACCTGGAAGCCCCCCACGGCAGTACCCCAGCTGACTTCTGTAGGCCTCAGGGCTGGAAGACACCGACTGGGATCTAGAATTTTCTCTCCTTCAATCACCTGCTCCCAGTGTAAGTCCCAGTTGCTCTAGCCCAGGGCATTTCCTAAGACTCTGCTCAGAGTCAGACGGCTCCCCTCCTAGACTGTAGCATTCTCAGTAATTGCCTCAATCTGTATATCTGTATGGAAGCTTATGGAAATGCTGCTCTCCAGAGCCAAGGCAGATGTGCTCTTTTCTTTAATATATATTACATATTATATATGTATACATATATATATATTTAATTGGTCATTTTACTGGAATCTGGAAAAGAAGGCAAGGTAAATGCAAAGGCTCACTGCCCTCTAATAGTGAACATTACCTGACTGCTAGGTAACTTCCTGGCTTTTTAACTAACCCCACTGTGTGATAAGCAATTTAAGGACAGTGCTGCTCTTGCTGGTTTTGGACTCTAGGGCCTACAAAGGCACCTTACCCTGTATGGAACTGGCTTTCTGAATAACGAGCAGGTGGCATAAATAACACAATCAGTGTGTGCGGGTGGTGCCTCCACGGCGATGTGCAAGTCCAGCGTGGGAGGGGAAGAGAGGGCAAAGCCTATGCTCCTACCTGAGAGAACAAAGCTTGCTCCAGTGCCAAGCACTCCCAACACACAGATGGCCTTTGCATGCAGAATGACGGGCAGGCTGGGAAGAAGCCAGTCTCACCTCCTACCTGTCACTCCAACGGGAGCCGTGTGGCTCTTGGTGGAAAGGACCACTCCTTACCAGAAGGCATCACGCCTATCACCAGCGCTGGATAAGCCAGGGCACTACAGCTGCTCCGTCCGCCACAGTACTTCTGACACTCTGAAGGGACGGCGCAGGCCACTTGATCTGCAGTGAGAAGGAACGGTCACACATCAGCATCGTGGTTCTACAGTGCTCAAACTTGTGCCTGGCGGAAGGGAAGCAGATTAAGAGCTACGTGTGTCAAGGCAAATGTTGGATTCCTAGTCTTTTGGAGATTTATCCAATTCATCATCTTTCTGCATTGTAACAAAGAGCTGGGACTCAGGATCCTAGAAGTCAAATGACTTGATTCTCCTACCAACCCAAGGGCAAGTACGGGACCTCTGCAAGGCAGTTAAAGAATCCAATAAAGTGTTAAAGAAATCGTTGGTCTGCTGGGTGATTATGGCGCACGCCTTTAATCCCAGCACT
>NC_022028.1:46122796-46137581 GCF_000317375.1 Microtus ochrogaster | reverse complement strand
CCTGATGTCCTTCAGTGATAGACAGTTTTCTGAAAGCATAAGATATATAAACCCTTCCCTCCTTCAAGTTGCTGTTAGTCGTGGTGGTTAATCACAGCAATAGAAACTTAACCAGGACACTATTCTTGTGGCTATACCTACCAGACTCATAAATGTTCCCTTACCTTACGAATAAGCAGACCCTTTGCCTAAGAGATAGCTAGCCAAACTCAGTCGATACAGGGGTGAAATACATTATGGAATTCTGATCACTCGTTAGGGGAAGTGGGAGATTTGTTAATACTTTCAGTAGAAAGAATGAGGGCTTTTCTCCAAGTCTTTCTCTCTACATCCGCCTCTTCCAAATTGTCTCAGGAGTTCAGCGAGCGCTGTGAACGTGCAGTCTAGGGCTGTGAGAAACCACATCAAAGAGATCGTGGCACAGCCTCTGATCCACACAGCATAAGGTCAGTAAAGTGACAGCAAATCCTCCGAGCTCCTGAGGACTGGGCCCCAAAGCTGTGGCTGGACCTCTGGCGGGGAGGAATGCAGTGATATTCTGTTCACGTTTTCACAGATAAAGCTTGCCTGAAGATCAGAGTACAGAGCTAAACCACTAGAGCCAGGAAGTGGTGGTGCACTCCTTTAATCCCAGCACTCAGGAGGCAAAAATAGGAGGGATATGGCTGGACGAAGAAAGGGATGCAAGGCAGGAGAAGACAGGAGCTCATTGCAGGCTGACGTTTGGTGGAGACAGATGGAGTCTGGAGATGCAGTCTGAGGACAGGATCGCCCCTTTGGTCTGAGCATGGGTAGAGGTAAAAGAACTCTCTAGTGGCTGACCTCTCTGCTTCTCTGATCTTCAGCACTAACTCCTATATCTGACTCTGAGTTTTTATTATTAAGACCAACCAAAATTTGTGCTACAGAGGAGCATGGCTGTCTTAGGGGGAATGCTTTGATCTGTTCTTCCCTTTCTTATCGCCTTGGGGTTTCTGTATTGTACATCTCAGGCGTTTCTCCTCAAATACATTCTAAAGAGACACTTGAGGCAATTCCAGTAACTAGTGTACTATGGGGGACCCAATACTTCAGCTATCCTCCGGATCTCTAGGAGAGCATGTCAGGATCAAGAATTTACCTGGGAACAAGATGCGGCTGACCATTCCTGGCATCACCATGAGGAACATGGGCAGCAGCTTCAGGTACCCACACAAGAGGCAGCCCCCTTGCATATCAAGCCTGCTCTTTCCTGCCAGGAACCTTTGGACAGAAACCTGCCAGGGGAAGACAAGTGGGTGGTGTCAGGACTGTATGAGGGCCAGGCTGCCTCGGCACAGGTAAGACACTGTCTAAAGTGACGGCAGGATGTGTTCTCTGGTGGGTTTGCTGAGATGGCCACTCTGCATCCATACGTCTTTGGGCCATCCATGGCTAGAGAGAGACACAGGAAAGTGAGCACATATTGTGCCGTGCACAGTTAATAGATGGGATGCAATTATCATGCATGGTTTTGGCCTCGCTGCTAGCATTACATACCTGCCATGGCGATGGAGGCTCACAGGCTATCCCACCACACAGAAGGAATAGACCCTTATAACTGATCAGAAGGAAAGTAAGGCCGTGGAAACAACCAAGTGTTTGTGAAGGATGAGCTTGCTTCATTATCAAAATTAAAGTAAACTTTTACATTCTTTTAAGATGTAGACTTTCTGGTTGGGTGTAATGGTACATCCTCTTAATCTCAGAAGTCAGTAGGCAGAGGAAAATGAATCTCTGAGTTTGAGGGCAAACTGGTCTATGTAGAGAGTCCTGGACCAGCCAAGGTTACAGAGTAAAACACTGATTCAAGAAAACATAAAATCCTAGACTCTCCTGTTGTTTTGGAACCCATTTCATGTTCTGGAGCCATAAGAGGCATCATGACGTCAGGCCAAAGGGTGGAGAATCACTTAGAAGAGAAGGGCAAGAAAGAGAGCGGGGTAGAGCAATTGAGGCATCCAAATAATGTAATAATGTTATGCTTTTAAAGAATATTCAGGGCTCATGAGATGGCTCAGAGGTTGAAAACACTGGTTGCTCTTCCAGAGGTCCTGAGTTCAATTCCCAGCAATCACGTGGTGGCTCACAACCATCTGTAATGAGATCTGGTGCCCTCTTCTGGTCTGCAGGCAGACATGCAGACAGAACACTGTATACATAATAAATAAATAAATCTTTAAAATAATTTAAATAGTGGGAAAATATACTCATGGTGGCTTAAAGGCACAGGATCCAAAATAGTATATATACTGTGTTACAGAGTCTAAAAAAAATCCTCAAGCATGAATCAGTGTGACAATGTGGTTTAGCAGTAAAGGGGTTAGCAGATAGGATTTTTGTTGGTGTTTGTTGTTTTTGTTACACTTTCTTTATCTTCAAAGTTCATTAGTTTAATAATTGGGGAAGAGTGGAATTGTGAGTGTCCCATGTGACATATGACATGTGACTCTTGAGAGGTCTACAGCAGCTGCTTCTGGCTTCTGGGAGGGGAGGTGCCAATGCTGAGCATATGGAGGGAACACAGGCTGCAAGTCCTGACCACAGAACAGCTGGTTTCCCGTGGGAAGTACCAAATCGAGATGGTGTAAAAGAGATCGTGACATGGAAGCCATAACTGGAACTGCGGTGCATCTTCTAGAGTTTACAGAAGGGAGGAGGGTGGTGTGCAAAAGAAAAAGAACGGAGAGCTTTTATCATTGCTGGAGTAAGAGGAATCTTCAGGTAGAGGAATCGCGGTGAATCCTAAACAAAACTGGGCACAGAATATCTGGTCCCCTGTGGAATGACAGCACAAGGGCAGACATGTGACCCCTGTGAGGAGGGTGACCACCGAAATCCATCCACACAGAGTCCCAAGCACATCAGTGTATTGTCAACTGTAACCGAAGGAAGGGCGCTTTAAAATGTTGGTGAGCCAAACTGCTACTTTTTTTTTCAATAAAATTTTTGTTTGTTTTTTGTTTTATAGAGACAGGATTTTTCTGTGCAGCAACTCACTCTGTAGACCAGGCTGACCTTGAACTCCGAGATCTACCTGCCTTTCAGTTTTAAAAAAAAATGAAAACATGTTATTAGAGTGCTGGGCAGTGGTGATGCTCACTTTAACCCAGCACCCAGGAAACAGAGGCAGGTGGGTCTCTTGAGTTCAAGGCCAACCTGTTCTACAGAGTGAGTTCCAGGCAGTAAGGGATATATAGAGAAAACCTGTCTCAAAAAAACAAAACAAAATTAATTAGAACTCGGGTATAACTCAATATTTGCCTAGTACCACTAAAATCCTGACTTCCAGTAGTAGTACTAGGAGTACCAAAATTTTGGTTTTTTTCTCAAACAATTTCCTTCACTGTTTAGGCAGTTATGGGTTCTACTCCTGTGCTTTTAATAAGCAATCTTATATTTTTCTTTTTTCTTTCTTTATCTCTTTCTTTCTTCCTTTCTTTCTTCCTTTCTTTCTTCCTTTCTTTCTTTCTTTCTTTCTTTCTGTTGTTGTTATTTTCTCAAGACAGAGTTTCTCTGCTTAGCTTTGACGCCTGTTCTGGATCTGCTCTGTAGATCAGGCTGGCCTTAAACTCTCAGAGATCTGCCTGTCTCTGCCTCCCACATGCTGGGATTAAAGGCATCCACCACCACTGCTTGGTCACTGAGTCTATTTTTATTGTTGGTATATGATGCTTCCAAGGCTTACTACTCTGCATTGGACAACCAATAAAAGTGCTCATCCCTGGGAGGGGCTACTCATTCACATAACCACAGATAAACATACTTCCCACCCCTGTCAAAGAAGCTCCTTTTTGCAGCAGATAGAGACCACTACAGATCCTGTCTCAGTGTTCAGCTGCTGTGAAGAGACACCACAACTACAACAATCGGATAAGAGAAAACATTTAACTGGGGCTGGCTTACAGTTTCATGGGCATACTCCATTATCATCATAGAGAGGAGCTGGGTGGCATTCAGGCACACACGGTGCTGGAAAAGTAACTGAGAGTTCTACAACTGTATCCAAAGGCAGCAGGAAGAAAAAGATATTGGACATGGTTTTGACTTTTGAAATCTCAAAGCCCATCCACAGTGACACACTTCCTCCAATAAGGCCACACCTCCTGATCCTTCTCAAGTGGTGCCACCCTGAGTAACTAAGCATTCAAATATATGAGTCTATGAGGGCCGTTCTTATTCAAACCACCACAGTTACCCAATCCCAACTGATACATCCGCAATGCAACTCCTGCATCCAAGGATCAGGGAACACTGGAGAGAAGAGAGGATAGAAATATTGTAAAGACCAAAGGATTAGCCCATCTGCTTTGAGATAGTATCTCCTATGCAGGGCAAGAAAGCTACACCCACAAAAACTCCAATAATATAGTTAAGCTTAACCTGCAGAATAATACCCCCAGATTACATGCCATGTAGATGGGAGAAATTTCACAAGGTCCCACCCCTAGATGAAAGGTTATAAGCAATCAGTGGCTATTGAGAGAAAGCGAATTATTCTTCAGTCCCAGGTCCCCTAATAGGTTATCAAATCCCGAGTGGTCAACCCAAAATATACACACATGTGAGCAACATTGGGATTAGTATTGATCTTACATTTAATTACCTGATCAGCACACCCATAGAACAAAGAAACCACAGTGGCACCTAAGATGAGTCCAGGCCAGGGGATGTCTCCAGAGCCAAAACTTCGGAAGATATGGAAAGCGTCCCGACGAGGCATATAGCACTGTGGCTTGGCTGTCCAGTTTCCCTGCTGTATCCTACTTGGGATGGCGTGGAGGTACTTTTTCATCAGCCCCTGATATCCTCCCACTTCACGAAAGGCTTTAAAAAAAACTGATATTTATCAGTTCTTTGAAGAGTACAATAAACAATACAGCTAAAAAACCAAGACTGGAAATAAGGCCCAGTGTGACCTACTGGCTCTCACTATAAAATGCCCCGGAGTGACACACGGGCAGTGTGGGAGCCCACAGAAGTGGATCCATCCCACCTTGACTAAAGGTCAGAGACTCTGAGCCTAATCTTGCTCCTTCAAGATTATTGACGGGAGATTTGACTTAAGGTGTGGCTACTAACAGTTTATCTTGACCTAGGGTGTGGTTACTTGGTGTTTTGAGTATTAAGATGGCAACCCCTTTGTTTGTTCCTTGTATCATGATTTTAGAAAAAAGTCTTTTGTTTCCTTTCCCCTCTTGTGGATTGGGATATTTAAAGATCATAAAGGAGTAAAACTGCAATTATTTGTAGATATGGGTCAAGGAAATAGTATTCAATTATCTGTACATTTGCTCTAATGTATTTTGATAGCCAGAGCAGCTGGGGTGGAGCAAAAAGAGAAGCAGAGATTTTTAGAGTTTGTAAATAATTTAAACTTCCCTCTCCCTCCCCCACACTGGTGGTGAAACTGGCACCACTTTAGGTCTGCTCCTGGACTTAGGGCAGGGAAAACAGAATGGCCCCTCTCAGCAGGCCAGGTCTGAGCAGCTACCACAATGGTGTCCACCCACATGCAAGTACAGCAGCTGGCTCCTGGAACCAGCAGGGAATGGCCAGAGGCTACATCGCCCATGAGCCCAAGGAGCCTGTATGAGTATATCAATAGCCTTTAGCAGAGGAAAGGATGCAGGAATTCTGCAAGATAGGAAAGCAGGAGTAATGAACGCAGCAAGGCTCTGCCTGCCTGAGTTCCCAGTCAGCCAAGCTTGTGGATGCAGTGGTCTCAGAGCCAGCCACTACAATGATGGGCACCTGGGAACCTGAGCTCCAACTACAATATGCCAGCTGGTCCCAGTCTGCAGAGGGACCACTGAGTGTGGCCTGTGAACCCTCCAGACACAGCAGGCAATGAGGGACTGGTACCTCCAGGTCCCAGGTCCCTGGCAGGATGGCAGAGCTGCAGAGAGCTCAGCACAGCTCTTCCCCACCCAGACAAGTGGCTGGGACCATACAAATGAGGAAGATCACTACCTGTCAGCTAGTGAGATTTGGAGCTTGGATTAGAAAGACAGCTTACAAACTTTGATCTTCAAAAATTACAAAAAAAAGCCAAATAGAATCTAGGTGATATTTTGGTAGGGAACCTAGTGCGATCAATATTCCTTATACTGAATATTCCTTATATAAAAAACAGACATTCCTTATAATCCCCAAGGTGAGGAATTGTGGAGGATGCCCATGGCTCCTTGAAAACACAACTTCAAAAGACAAAAACAGGGAACTTACACCCTCAGTGCCATATAATGCCTTAAATCATGTCCTTTCTACTCTGAATTTCTTGAATGTGGATGCCCGTGAGCAATCTGCCAGGGATAGATTTTTGCATAATGGTACCAGGGTGACTTTTGCTAAAGCAAAGTGGAAAGACCCTTGCATTGGATTATGGAAAGGATAATAGAGAACATGTCTGTATTATTTCACAGAAGGAGAATGGAGCATGATAACTTCTAGAGCATCTAGTCCGGTGTGTGCAGAAGAAGGATGCCAGCCCTGATGACATTGTAATTCTGGTGCCCCCACAGAAGAGTCTGAATGGTTGGTGACAGCTAAACCTGTGACCCTCCTGTGTCATCATGCTGCAGTCTGAGAAGGGAAGGAAGAGTGTGGTGATGGTTGGTGACTTCCAGCTTTTTGGTGGACCTACTGTACAAACTTCCAGACTCTAGTGAGTTCTTTTTACTTCGGAGCCAGTCCAAGAATGCTGACTGAATGTGTGTCAGTTTATCCATACTATATCTTGGGACACAGAACTCATTTTTGCCAGTATGGGTTTCAATCTGTTGTTGAAATAAAGGACCTAAGAACTAAGACCTCAGAAAATTTCCTTTCTGAGGGAAAGAGATTTGTTAAAGTAAAATAACACTATTATGGAGGCAAAGAGTTACCGAAGCCCTTCTTCAGAGATGAGAAGAAATGGCATAAAAATTTTTGCCGCTACTTAAGAGACTGGGACAGTTCAAACTTACCTTTGAAAGTTAAAAGCAGCAATATAATTGTACTATAGAAAAGGAAAAAAGACTCATAGCTCACCCATCACAGAAGCCTTGTTTTTTTTATTAGAACAGATTTAAGAGAATTGTGATTTGACAAATTGTAGGTTTTTTTGTTTTTTGGTTTTTCCAGACAGGGTTTCTCTGTGGCTTTGGAACCTGTCCTGGAACTAGCTGTGTAGACCAGGCCAGATCTCGAACTCATAGAGATCTGCCTGCCTCTGCCTCCCAAGTGCTGGGATTAAAGGCGTGTGCCACCATCGCCCAGCCGACAAATTGTTTTTATTGTTAATTTTCATACTAGAATTATGGTATTGGACCTGTTAATGCTTATAACTGCTCTAGTTCATTATGAAGATGTTACTGAAAAGGTTAGAGCTTGTTGAAGAAAATTATGACATGATGCCAACAACTAATTTGGTACATTTAATAAGGCTAGTTTGGATTCTGATGCATCTAAAAACTGTTAGAGACATCCTAGGCCAATGTAAAAAGGCCATCCCATCTCGGTCATCCTTTATTAGAAGATGTTGTGGCCATAGGTCCATGTATTTCACAAAGCAATATCTGCTTGCATATGATTATCTAGCTACCTGTGAATTTTCTCGATGGAAAGTTGTCCCAGAGGTACAAAGTGCCTAGCTAAGCAACCTCTATTAACTCTCTTGACCCTGAGTGGGTGGACAAGCAACAGGACTGAAGTGGGTAGTGGGCCATGGGTTAGGCCCAGTCGTTTGGGTGCCATTATCTATCCAGACCCATAAAAATAAGAGTCAACTGGAGCTTTTTGGTAGCTGTATTTTTTTCAGATAGGCTGTTTGCTGGCTGAGAGCAGAGTCCAGACATTCCTACTCATAATTAGTTTTGCAGTAGACACTTACTCTCCAGGCTGTTTTGGGTGACGAGGCGTGTCTGGTTTGTTGGTGACACAGTAAGGACGGCTGTGCAGTGCTGATTGAGGGTGTAGACGCCCCCTGCTTGGAACTGACCTTCTGCTGACCTTGTCAGACAGATCTGAGCGGGCAAACTAAAGGGATTTCCTACTGGAGAGCAGAGACAACACAGGGGCTGAGGAGGAGCACGCTGGACCCCAGCATTGGAATCTTTCACCAGCATTTTATCACGAGCTCCTCTAGTGGGCAGTGAATGGTTGGTTGGTTGGTTGGTTGGTTGGTTGGTTGGTTGGTTGGTTGGTTGGTTGGAAGCATCACCTCAGCTCCCTAACACCCCTTTATACAAAAAGTCTGGACTGTTTGCCCCCAGCCTCCTGGCATAAGCTCCCTCCTCTGGAAGTTGCCTCTGTCCAAACTCCACCTCCAAGAAAGCCTGCCAAACAGTGACCCCTCCCCAGGGAGGGTCAAAGAAGCCCACCAAATGGTAACCCCTCCCCAGAGAAGGTGGAGACCACCCCCACAGGCTATTTAAACTGTCCCCAGAGAATGAACACGTAGTCTCCAAATCTCGTGTGGTCTCCCCTTCTCTCTCTCTTCCCCTCTCCATGTTTTCCTGGGGCCACCCAGGAGCACTCCATTAAACACGGGCATCTTTTAATTAGGTTTAATTCGGTCTGATTGGGATTATCTGCGTTGATGGAGAGGTTTGGCGTCTTTAGAAAATACAGTGAGGTTGCCTTTATGACCTTCAACCATGCTCTTGGCTTCTGTAAGTTGAAGCAGCTGATGTCCCCATGTAACCCTAGGTTCAAAGATATCACTTCTGTGGCCCACTTACTTACCATAAATCATTAACAAGACTGAGCCCAGAAGCATAATACCAGCTTGTAAGGTCTCAACATAAGCCACAGTTGCCAGACCACCTGAAGAGGAAGAAGAAAGGAAAGGAAAGGAAAGCAACATGGATTTCTTACATGAGGTTGCTCACAGCAACCTCTCTGTATGCCCTCCTCCTCCCCCCCATCACCAGCCCTGTATGCCCTCCCCCCTCCCCACAGTCACCAGCTCTGTATGCCCTCCCCCCCAATCACCAGCTCTGTATGCTCTCCTCCCTCCCCCTAATCACCAGCTCTGTATGCCCTCCCCCCTCCCCACAGTCACCAGCTCTGTATGCCCTCCCCCCTCCCCACAGTCACCAGCTCTGTATGCCCTGCCTGCACTGGTCCCGATTTTTCTTTGCTCTCCATGCAAAAAGGAGAGCAAAGAAAATCTGAAAAAGGACAGATTAATATGTGACCATTTTCCTAGTCAAACGTGAACACCTTTCACCCCAGAAACTGAGCTGAAAGCCACCATGAGTATCGCCCGTGTTCTCTAACAGCTAGATAGCACCTTCCCTACGTCCTCGCCCAGTTTTAACAACAAAACTGTCTCCAAGCATTGCTCAGTATCGCCAGGAAGAAGAACCCAGGATTCCTCATCTCCATCAGCCACTTCCTGACGACTTTCTGTCCCTCTGGTTATCTCCACTTGACCTCTGGCCACACTGAGTACCAGGACATGAGTGGCGAGAGCTCCTACCCTAGGCAGAGGCTGAATACATGAGAACTGGCTTTCTAAAAGATCCCACCTGGCTTGGCCAGGAGCCTCCTCAAGGGCCCTCCCTCCCTTTCCCCTCCCCACTTTGTGTGTTCCCATTCTGTTACCTGGCAACCCACAGTGTCACACCTCATTTCACCATAAACATGATCACTGCTGACTTATCGATCACTCTTTACAGAGATTATCCCAACCCAATATGATCCCTAGTGGTACCTCTGCCTCCGTCACACTTCCTGAGATCTAAAGACTTTGGGAGACTTCAGTAGCCCTTCAGACTCTACTGAGTGTTTATGTCAGTATAAGCCCATGTGTGGTTACAGCTACCTCACCTGTGATGGTATAAATGCCAGTAATGGTCAGCAAAACCAGCATTGTCTGGTAAATATCTGTGTCCCAAACCATTTTCAAGAACATGGCACCAAAGCTGATCTCCATCTGAAACGGGCACAAGGTTAGTAACTGAACCTTCATTTCCAGCAGAATCAATCACCACCCCAGAAAGAAATGGGTCTTGCAAGCCACACGAAGAAAAGGCCGCTGGGCAGCATCCCAGTGCCAATGGACACTGGGAGTGATCGGGGCAAATTCCGTGCCCTCTGAGTTCAAAGTTAGTACATCCAAGGGCATGGGTTAACCCAAGTCGCCCAGTTAACACGGTCTAGCCTACTCTGCTCTGTAGCCTCGGCATGGGGTCTATGCTCAAAGAGGTTGTTTTATGAGGTTCTGCAACTAGGAAAAGACCACGGGCCTTTTTTTCTGGAAAACCTTTGCATCGTCTTTCCAACTACTGGAGATTTTTAGTTCTATGTACTTTTAGGTCACTGCCAAATTCACTTGAACCCATATCTTTAGCAAGCTGTGGGATTGGCAAACTTCTTGTACTAGACCATATGATAAATATTATAGGGTTTTTAAACTTTATTTATTTATTATGTATATAGTGTTCTGCCTGCATGTATGTCTGTCTACGGCCAGAAGAGGGCACCAGATCTCATTACAGATAGTTGTGAGCCACCATGTGGTTGCTGGGAATTTGAACTCACAACCTTTGGAAGAGCAGCCAGTGCTCTTAACCGCTGAGCTATCGCTCCAGCTCAATATTATAGGTTTTGAGGACTGTATACCACACTGCCTCTAGTTTTTACAACCCATTAAATTGGGTATGAAAATCAGTCTCAGCTCAAGAGCCATACAAAGCAGTTGCTCACTGGCCTGGCCTACTGACTCGATCTGTGGACCCCTGGCCGAGCTGACACTGACTTGAAGCTCCTGCACATCATTTACCTGGCTGACCTTTGTCTTTATTATTCTGCCCTCCCAAGTCAGGGATAAAATGAGCAGAGATTCATCCAATCATTTATTCCCCCAAATGATTTCTGGGGTCCCACCATGCTGCAGGCACTCTGTGGTCTTCAGAAGACATAAAAACTGGAAAGGCCAGTTTCCGTCCTCACTGAGCTTATGTTGAATAAAGACATGATGTGTGTGTTTTTTATACTTTGTGGTAAATGCCAGCCATTTGGTTAGTGAAAACCAATTATGCAGTACTGTATGTGTAGAACACATCTAGGCTGGGGGCGGGGTTTGCAGTAAACACACAGAAATGACCAAGGGTCTCAGGACATTTGAATGCAAGTGAAGAAGGCACAGAATAAGCAAGTACACCAGTAGGTTGCTTTCACTTGGTGGCACTCATTACAAAACAAACAATAAAGAGACAACTGGACACATCCTTGGAATGCGCCGCCACCAACCGGCTGAGATGACACTCCCTCTCTGTCGTTCCTTGGGGGAGGCACTCCAAGGACACGTCTGGTTGGCCTCTACTCCGTGTGCAGGGTGCAGGAACTCACCGAGATCCTGCTGAAGATGTAGACGACCAAGGAAAAGAAAGAGGAGAACAACTGGATCCGAAGGCTGCCAAACCTCTTCCCCAAATATTCCGGCAACGTCACCACCTGCACAAGCGCCAGAGCAGGTCACTGTCAGATAGTGAGTGTCAGAGAGATCGCCGGATGCCCCTTCCTCATGCTGTTTATGTCACAGAGATGCTGCCAGAGGATGGAGATAGCCCAGGGATACAAGATGCGGGGTCACTGCCTTGGGCACCAGTCAAGCTGGGGACAGTAAGGAAGGAGAGACAGGACAGCTGTATCCCAACAGCTGAGATTCCAGGCAGGAGATAGAAGCCGACGACGCAGTCGGTTCCCAGCCACCTCTGTATGGACAGTCCAGTCAGACGACAGTGTTCCGAAAGGTCCTGTTTTCTACATCATCCTGGACAGTATGCACCATGAGCACAGGGACCAAGCCCTCAGTGCTCACAATGGCCTTTGACCCCAACAGCCCCTGGCTTCGGGAGTGAACCATTAAGAGGCTGTTGCCTTGCTTTGTCCTGGCTAATGTATGCACTCTGGTCTACCTACCTACTTATGTCCATTGTGGAGCTCCGACTCAGACTCCCCCTGCTTCATAAAGACCGGAAGCCCTTGTCTGAGCACCCACAGGCTTCACTCTCTTAGCCTTTTCTCAGCTCTAAGCCGTACTCTGCCATATGTCAAGGATTCTCCCAGCAAGGTTCTAAACTTCCCAGGCTGTTTTTAAGTTGATTGTTTGGGCTTCCCTAGCAAGTGAGGACAGTTTAGGACAGTGGTTCTCAACCTTCCTAATGCTGTGACCCCTTAATACAGCTCCTCGTGTCATGATAATCCCCAACCATAAAATTATTTTCTTTGCTACTTCTTAACAGTAGCTTTGCTACTGCTATGGATCATAACATAAATCTGAGTTTTTTATGGTCTTCTGTGACCCCTGCAAAAGGTCTGTTCACCAGGCATTCACCCTGGGATCACGGTCCACAGTTTGAAAAACACTGGTTTAGGTGCCTTAGACAACAGGTTAACTATTGTCTCTCAATTTTGGAGTCTACATGTTCAAGGTTTCAGCGGGTCTGCCTCTTTCCCAGAGCTGTGAGGGAAGCATTTGTCCAGATCGTGCTCATAGACTTGTCAAAGACACTCTGTCTGCAGCTGCATTAATCTAGTATTCTATAGGATTCTATAGAATGTGTCTATAGGATATGTCTATAGGATGGGTCTATTTGATGGGTCTACAGGATGTGTCTATAGGATGGGTCTGTATGTCTACAGGATAGGTCTATAGGATGGGTCCATAGGATGTGTCTATAGGATATTTCTATAGGATGGGTCTATAGGATATGTCTACAGGACAGGTCTACAAGATATGTCTACAGGATGGGTCTATAGGATATGTCTACAGATTGGTCTATAAGATATATCTATAGGATATGTCTACAGAATAGGTCTATAGAATATATCTATAGGACACATCTATAGGATTGTCTATGTGGTGAGTCTATAGGATAGGTCTATAGCATAAGTCTATAGGATATATCTATAGGACAGGTCTACAGGATAAGTCTACAAGATATTTCTATAGGATGGGTTTATACGATATGTATATAGGATGGATCTATAGGATATGTCACAGCATGCACTTCTACTTGCCTCACAGCTATCCTGGTGTATGCTGGTGTATGCTGGTGTATGCTGCAGATTTTTTTAATTTTTTGCTTTATGATATTTTGACATCTTTAAAAGAAATCTTTCTAGGGGTTGGAGAGATGGCTCAGTGGTTGAGAGCACTTGTTGCTCTTACAGAGGACTTGGGTTTAGTTCCCAACACCAGCATGGTTGCTCACAGCCATCTGGAACTCAAGTTCCAGGGGATCCAATGCCTTCTTTTGGCCTCTTTGAGCACCAAGCACACATGTGGTATACATACACACACACACACTTTAGAATAAGTATTTCAAGCTTCTCACAGAGCCCTATTTGGCTCTTGTGTGAAATTTCATCCCATGAACGACCCAACCAGGAAGAAACAGCATTTTAGGGTATTAAATCTTCTAGTCACTAACACGTATGTTCTATTCTTTTCTTTACACCTTATTTTAAATAATGTTTTGAAATATTTTCTGTAAATTCCTGAGGAAGCAGATAGTTACTTGTGTCTACCCTAGAAAAAATGGTATATTTTCAGTATCTGCAGATTTGGGGAATCAGTGCCAGGATCAAAAGGCTGACAGTATAATATGTCCTTCAGGACGCTTTTACTACACATGCAATATTTATTTTTAAAAAATCACAAACTATAGAATAACTGATGATGGGCACTTACCTCAGCCTTGTTATAGATGGGAACAAATATCCAACCAAGAATATAGAACATACATATAGTCTGAAACCAAGAAAAAGCAGAAGAGTTAAGGCAGGGGCCCATGGGAGTCAAGCTCTTCAAAGAGATGCAGGTTCAATTAATGTCTGCAGATGTTAGTGGACACATATACGCACACGTGCGCACGTGCGCGCACACACGCGTGCACACACACACACATACACACATTTAAGTGCTAGTGAATTAATGCCTGCAGATGTCAGTAGCCACACACACACACACACATTTAAATGCTAGTGCGATCTTCCCTCCCACCCAACAGCTCTTTGCTCGCTGTCTTCCCTATGGTCCACAGCATATATGCATTCTGTCTCCTGACTTACTAAGGAGAAAAACAGCAGAGTCCTTTTGTAAAACCGAAGACCTGACTCCCTTCGTCTGTACTTTCCACGCATCCCTAACAGTCACTCGAGGTTAAATGCAAGCTTTCGTGTTTATGAGCCTTCTCTGGACAAAAGTCAAGTGGTCAGTAGCTCAGAAGATATTACTTACATTCCACTCAAGGGCTCCAACTGCAATTCCGGAAGTTGCACCGATCCCAGCCAGGCCCATATAGTGGCCACTGCTGATATTTGCAGAAAAAGTGGAAATGCCCATCTGAAAATCAGAAGATGAGACTGTAAGAGCCCTTGTCACACATAACAAGAATTCCTGTTTATGGACTGAGAGAGGGGCTCAGCCATAGAACACTCACCTAGTGTCTTAGTTGGGGTTTCTATTACTGCGACCGACCAAACACCATGAGAGAGTAATGAAGCAGGACACTCGAGGTCCTTCTCTGGCCTACATACATGCACAGGCACCTAGACACCTGCACACACTTATGCACATACAATTAGAATTTCTAAGGGGCAGCCAACTTCCATTCTTCACCTTGATGTGACAGATGTGAAAATACTTAGCCATTAAATAAATCACCTACTAAATGAAATTGGTTTATCACACCAATTGTTACCCCAGCACTCAGGAGACTAAAGCAGAAAGATCAGGAGTTCAAGGTCAGCCTGGGCTACAAGAAGAAGA
>NC_022028.1:46107143-46122423 GCF_000317375.1 Microtus ochrogaster | reverse complement strand
TCCTGATCTAGCAACTTCAAACTATTTTGGATTTAAGACATATAAGTTAAAATAATAAAAAAGCAAACACGCCAGGCAGTGGTGGCACAGCCTTTAATCCCAGCACTCGGGAGGCAGAGGCAGGCGGATCTCTGAATTTGAGGCCAGCCTGGTCTAAAGAATGAGTTTCAAAACAGACAGGGCTACACAGAGAAACCCTGTCTTGAAACAAACAAACAAACAAATCAAAAAAACAAAAGCCAAGCCAACACAGAAAGCCCCCAAACAGACAGCCACATACAAGCTTACTCACCAACCACCATGCTAGGTTCTGGCCAGCCAGGAAGAAGTCTTTTATTGTACCACGCCTGTGTGACAGAAGAGCCTGAAACAGAAACACTCTGGTGGAGTACCATTCACAGAGAAGAGCTGGATAGAAGATGTTGGTCTTACTATCCCGCAGCTGTTGTGTGGGACTCTCCAAATACATTAGTGGGGAAAGAGTACATACCGCAGACTAATGTACAGTCTGATCCCGTCTTATAAGAGGAACATACAGAGTATACATTATGCATCTGTATGTTTGCCCAAGCGCTGAGAAAATGGAGAAAAGATACCAGGTCCGGTTACCTCAGAAAGATGAGTTGGACGAGGGAAGAAAACTAAGTTATTCAAGTCGCTCTATACATTTTGCTTGTTACACTAAAGGTTAAAGCATTTGGCAATTAACAACAGTATAGGATTGTTTTTAATTTAAAACAAACAAAAGTCTAGTGTTGTGGCGCAGGCCTTTAAGCCTAACACTCAGGAGCAGAGGCAGGTGGATCTCTGAGTTTGAGGCCAACTTGGTCTACATAGTGAGTTTCAGGCCAGCCACAACTACACAGTGAGATCCTGTCTAGGACAAATAACTATAAAGAAGGAAGGGGATCAAATCATGCCGGACATCCATCCATGTTTTAAATCTCCCAGAGCTCCCGGAGCAAAAGGTTTACTGGTTCTCAAATCTTGGCCAGACATGGCCCCCAGGTAAGGTCAAGAATGATTTGGGAGTGCTAAGGGGGTTCCTAATCATAGCACTGGAGGAAGGACCCCAGAATTGAAGTTCAAAGACTAAGAATGCCTGCCTCTGGAAACAGACAGTTCATGGCTTGAAGCCAATGAAGACAGATACTGTTTGAGTGCCATGATGTGCATAAGGGATTCCCCTTCCTGTTTGGAACAGACCCTGTGCTCCCACCCCTTGGCACTGGTGGGGAATTAGTTCCAGGAGCTCCTGTGAACACGAAACTCCGAGGATGCTCAAGTCCATCACATGCCAGACAGCTCTAGGTTTGCATCTGAGCGCCATTATCTTCTGCTTTTTACTCAACCTTTAGGAATCTCAGTTCAAGTCACCGTAGATCTGGCCTTCACATGCATGGAGAATTCATTCCTAGACTCTTTCAGCTCAAATTTCTTTTATAAATGTCATATAATATTTGGATGTAACTTCCAGTACATCCTTTTGTGTGCTTTACATTGCCTCTAGGTTATAAGTTATGCGTTGCAATACTTAATTACCGTAAATAATCTTAGCTATCCAGTACAAATGAAAGACAATCTTAAATACTTTCAGCACGACTGGCTAGATCTGCAGATAGGGAACTCCTGGAGAGTTCAGAGCTACAGCATCGTGTTGGTGCTAGCTGCTGTCATCATTGTGAGTCTCACAAGGACTTTCAAAATACCATTAAGGGCCGGGCGGTGGTGGTGCACGCCTTTAATCCCAGCACTCGGGAGGCAGAGGCAGGCAGATCTCTGTGAGTTCGAGACCAGCCTGGTCTACAAGAGCTAGTTCCAGGACAGGCTCCAAAACCACAGAGAAACCCTGTCTCGAAAAACCAAAAAAAAAAAAAAAAAAAAAAATACCATTAAGGTTTCGGGTTCTAAGTGGCAGGAGCAGGACATTTGAGTTACTTAACTATTATTTTAGGGTGGGGGATGGGTATAGGAATAGAAAGGGATAATGGTCCAGAACGGTTTTGTTGCCTAAGTAGCTGGTGCTTGGTTGTCAGGGTGAGGAAGGGTTAGACAAAAGGTGGGCAAGGCTATCCTCTCTGAAGTGCCAGGAGGCTAGGTGGAGGCCAGGTCTCTGCGGGGAAGTGCCACACCAGCCCAGAGGTCCCGCCATACCCACAGCCCGAAGAACAGAACCAATAAGAGGTACGAAGTCACCACCAGGGTGTCCAAGGTGCTGTGGATACTTAAGCCCACGATGTCCTGATTCCTGGTGACGCTATGATTGTTCTCCAGGGGGTCCATGGCCGCTTTTCTGAGCCAGGTAAACACTTGCAGCCAGAACACTGCAACGGCTCTGGATCCAGCTCCACCTCTAGTTCGCAAGGCATCCTGGGAAGAGCCACGGTACTGGGTACTGTCTTCTTGGTTCCCAGTAGGCTCTGCGGCTTGGTTCTTCCCCAGCACCAGGGACTTCTTCCCTTTCCTTTATTCTCGGTCACACGCAGGCACGCACGCACGGAAGAAGAGAGAGAAGAGAGAAGGGGGGGCCTTTTTGGGTGCCAAGTCAGTCCCAGTCCGTCTCTCCATCAGCCACGAGCGGTCTTCCTCAGCTAAATTCGGGCGCAGGCGGGACGAACACAGGACAACTGAAGCAGAGTCATTAAATGGCGTCTTTAGAAGCTGTACTGGATTCTGGGACAGAGAAATCACTCTGATGGAAACCAAAATCAACAGATGCTTAAATACCCTATGCAAAATGGGCTAATATTTGCATATCCTAGGCACATCTTCCCCATGTTTGAATTCATCTATGACTCATAACAGTAACATCCCTCCTATCTTAATAAACCATGTTTATATTTTCATGATAGTAGATTTTTCATTAATTTTAATTAAAATGTTGTATCAAAATGGTATTTACCTTAATTTCAGAGGTTTTCTTTTCTTTTTCTTTTTTTGGCTCTTCTTTATACTGTGTGTCGAGACAATTCTTAAGCTTACTTTTGCCATCACAGCTCTGGGTGGAGGCGTTGATCACAGAATCTCTTCCATTTTGTGCAAATCAACTTTTTAAAATGATTCATTTCCTCTGTATGGGTATTTTGCCTACATTCACGTCTTGTGTATCACAAGCATGCCCAGTGTCCTCAGAAGATAGGAGATGGTGTCAGATCTACTAGAACTGAAATTATAGATGTTTATGAACCACCCCATGAGTTCTGGGAATTGAACCTAGGTCCTCTGAAGACCAGCCAACTTTCTTAACACTGAGCTATCTCTCCAGCCTTTGTAGATCAACTCTAAATTCTTTTTTAAAGAAAAAAGTCCTTTCTTCTTTCTTTATGTGTGTAGGTAGTGGGATGGAACCCAGGACCTGGTGCACACTAAACACAGACTCTACCACAAACTCTATCCCAAACGGACATGGCCAACTTTATTTTTCTTGGTACATTTCTTTTGATGGGTGAAGGGGGGAAGGACACAGAGTGAATGGGTAGGAAAGGAGGGGAGATCTGGGAGGAGTCAGGGAAGGGAGTGAATAGGAGCGAAACAGATTGTATGAAACTCAAAGAACTAATAAAAGCGGAGAAAAACTTACTTTAGCAAATCTTTATCAATATATTTAAAATGACTATAAGAATGTCTAACACATAGCTGTTGTTGGGTGCCAGACCCCTTTCAATGTATTTTACATATATTAATCCCCTTGGTTCTCATAATCAAACAGTCTAAATCTATGTCAAGATAAGGGGAGGCTTTTAAAAGCCAATCAAAAGACCAGGTGGTGGTGGCATACACCTTTAACCCCAGCACTTGGGAGGCAGAGGCACGCTGTGAGTTCGAGGCCAGCCTGGTCTACAGAGGAAGTGCCAACACAGGCTCCAAAGCAAAGGCAATCGGAATCCTGGGCAGAATTCCATTGTCCCAATTAGTTCAGCACTGCCCAAACCAGTAATATGAAAGTGGGCCTGGGTTGTGGCTCAATTGATAGAAAGCTTGCTTAGCACATGCAAAGCTCTGGCTTCCGTCCCTGGTACCTCCTAAACATGGTCTGTTGACACACATGTGTATAATCCAGCACTCTGGAGGTGGAGGCAGAAGGGTCAGAAATACAAGGTCATCTTGGCTACATAGATAGGTGGAGATTCCAAGACAGAGGTCCTACCTGGGTTCAATTCCCCCAGCACCCACCTGGTGCCTCACATCCTCTCTATAATGAGATCTGGTGTCCTCTTCTGGCATGCAGACATACATACATGGACTGTGTACATAATAAATAAACCTAAAAAAAAGAATCTTTGCCTTAATCATAGGCCTACAAAAATAAAAACCTCTAATCTCTTTTTAAAATTAGTGAATAGCACTAGGGACAATAAACAGATGTAGTCTCAATAAAATCAAATATAAAAAGAAAAGGAAAAAGAAATAACATCCTTAAAATTCTTTTTACAAATCTGTGTTACCCTTATACCAAAATCAAGACCCAACCAAAAAAGAATTTGATAATCGCTCTAATGAACATCGACACAAAAATTCTCAGTAGAATCTTGAAAAATGAATTGAAGATCACATAAAAAGGTTATCTACTATGACCAAGTTGGTTTCGTGCCAGAGATTTGGAGACGGCTCAATATATGTAACGGAATAAATGTGATCTATTGTATAAACAGGCTCAAGGACAGAAAACACATGATACCTCAGCAATGAAAATAAATGCCTCCGACAAAGCCCAACATCACATTGTGATCAAAGCTGTGGAGAATTTGGGGGTATGTGGGATATATCTCAATATCATAAGGATAATATATGAAAAGCCCATAGGCAAAAATCATGTTAAATGGAGGGGAAAATTAAAGCATTTCCACTAAAATCAAGACAAGAGTGTCCATTCCCTGTTCAAGGTAGTGCTTGAAGTCTTAGCTAGAACTAAAGAGACAAAGAAAGAGAAAAGGGAATACAAATCAGAAATAAAAAAAGTGGAAGTATCCTATCTGTAGATGATGTGATTTTTTTATGGTTTATTTAGTTTTATTTTATGTGCATTGGTGTGAAGGTGTCAGATCCCCTGGAACTGGATTTTTAGACAGTTGTGAGCTGCCATGTGGGTGCTGGGATTTGAACCTGGGTCCTCGGGAAGAGCAGTCAGTGCTCTTAACCGCTGAGCCATCTCTCCAGCCCCAGATGATGTGATTTTAAGTGTACATAGGATCCCATTGGAAATCCCACGTTCAGCGAAGTAAAAAACTAACACAAAAATCAGTACTTTACAATATATCAGTAACAAACATCCCAAGAGAGAAATCATCACAATAAGATAAAAATCTTTTGAAATAATCTAGCCAAGAAAATGAAAAAAGACTGTACAATGAAAATGTTAAGAGCCTTTAATCCCAGCACTCAAGAGATAGAGGCAGGCTGATCTCTGTGAGTTTGAGGCCAGTCTGTGCTACACAGCGAGTTCCAGGACAGCCAGGGCTACACAGAGAAGCCATAGGCAAGTCCAGGATTACCCTTGAAAGAAGGCGTGGCAGTTATTTAAGTTTCTAGATTTGCCTTTCCCAATCTCAGTATTTTCCTGTGCACTCGGTCCAATGCAGGTTCTACTCGACCCCCCCCCCAAGGTTAAAGTATTGAAGAAAGGAACTGAAGAAGATATCAGAAGGTGGCAGTGCCTCACTTGCTTGTGGATGGTAGGATTAATATTATGAAAATGACTATCTTACCCAAAGCAATCTATAGATCTAATTGTTGGGGCGGATCTACTTGCAGATGTCCTACAGTTTAGCTATCTAGTAGTCAGCGGGTTAGAGTGCCTGGATTTGTGACCCAGTGTCTGAGAGAGCAATTGTCTGTGTGGTCAGCAGAAGGCTGTGATCTTGGACTCAGTGGTCAATTTAAATGAGCTGGGTGTTCAGTCCACAGTACCCTGCTTCCTTTGTGGTCCCTAAAGTAGTTTTATCTAAAACACTGGTGTGGCTCACTATGGCTCACACTGCCCACTGCCTTATCATCTTCTGTGAGGTTGTGAAAATCCTACAAAAAGTGCAGCCATGTGGCCTTGAGAGGACAGTCTGCATTCATCTGTGTAAGGCTGCCCCTGAAATCAGAACATTTCCTCTCTCTGATGTCACGAGGGGAGTGCAAAGCTGGCTGGCTGGCATGATGGCTTCCTCCCCTTTTGTATCTGAAAAGATAGAGAACCGAACTTCTAGCTTCATTCTTTGTTCTGCATGCTGTGCAGCCTGAGCACCCTGTGCAGCCTACGCAGGTCATGCAGCCCACGCAGGTTAATGCAGCCTGTGCAACCTGAGCAGCCTGTGCATGCAGCCCAAGCAACCTACACAGCTTATGCAATTCTTGAGCATGTAGTTGTCCCAGCAAGTTTTACTAGAGCCACCTCTGAAGCTCTTTCAGGGCCCCCAGCTATCTTAGGGTAGGCTGAGATAAAGCCAAGGTTCTGTGTGAACTCAGAGGGAGCCTGCCTTCCAAAGAAAGGCCCTGACGTATGGGATCAACTTCGAAGACCCCAGAAGTAGACCACGAGCAAATGGAACAGATATCTCCGGGTATGTCCACTGAGAAATGCTGCCGCCACTGCTTCAAATCCAGGCTCTCTTACGGAAATTCTCACCCGGAAACCACCAAGGGCAATATTGCTCTATTGAGATAGAGTCTTACTCTAACCCAGGAGCCAAATCACTCCCTGCTAACATAGAGGGAAACCAGTGGGCTTTCTCCAAGCATTGAGTCTTCTCTAGAAAGGATGGGCACATTTAAAGCGAGAAACACCCTCTGAGATGTGGGGTTTCTGTTCCTCTTCCCTTGTTCTAGGACACAGTCCGAATTTGCTTGGCTTTCCCACCAGGTGGCGCTGTCTACTCATAAATAAGCACAAAAAGCCCAAGCTTGCTTTTTATTTTTAATCAATTTGTTTATTTGGATTTTGAGATAGGGTCTCACAATGTAGCTTTGGTTAGTATGAAATTTGCTATTTAGACCAGGATTTCTCGAACTCACAAAGATCTTCCTGTCTCTGCCTACTTATTAGTGGGACAGCACCACGACACCCTGCCAAAATTGCCTTTTGAGAACCAGTGGCAATCCTCCTGTCTCAGTCTCCCGAGTGTTTAGGGCTCCCCATGCCCCACCAATGCTCTGAGTTGGTTGTTAAACATACCAGTGCACCGGTGATCAGAATGAGCTTACGCTGATTGGGAAAGTGAGGCCGGCAGTCCTACACTTAATGAGGGAATTTGGAGATGAGTAAGGAGAATTGAGATGATCCAAAGGTGCTTTATCTGTCCCCAACAATGTGTTAAGTGTTGCCAGACTGAAAAATCCAAAGATCTGGTACCCCAAAACTTCCCAACTCTCTCGGGAATCCATAGCCCACCAGGTCCTGGGTACAGGACAAAGGCTCGGCGTGGTCAGGGTTTCCTGGATGGAGTGGACACAGCTCTGCCAACTAGGCGGCGACACAGCTCCCCATAGACTTTAAGTCAACTGGGGCTCCCACATCCTGGGCCAGTGGAGCGAAGGTGGGTTCGGTGGACTGGGAGGGGCGAAGGGTGCTGGGTTGGGGTGAAGCTGCCCCAGGGCCTGGAGCCCCCGCCCGCCCTTCCGCCTCTACTTTTCCCACCCTTGTCCTCGTCCCTACCTGTTCCCCCTTCTCCAGACGCCCCCTCCTCTCCGTCTACCCACCCCTCTCGCGCCGGTGAGCACTTCCGGCACCGCTCTAGGCTTCATTCACAGAGCTCTCATCACCTGTGCTCCTGCTGCTGAGCCAGGCTGCTGGTTGGCGGGGTGTCCTTGCGTTCTGGCGGTGGGGAGAGTCGAGTAGAACCCGCATTGGACAGAGTGCACAGGAAAATACTGAGATTGGGAAAGGCAAATCTAGAAACTTAAATAACTGCTGCGCCTTCTTTCAAGGGTAATCCTGGACTTGCCTGTCGCGGCGTCCCCACCCCCACTCCCACGCCCGCGGGTGCAGCCCACATAAGGCTACTTAGCGATGAAGGGGATTAAAGGTTGAAGGACCCAAAGATAGTCAAGATTGTAAGCTCCGGATCCCCAAATGCTGCATCTAGGTGCTCACCTCCAGAAATGAGGCACTTCCTGCTTGTTTGTTTGTTTGTTTGGTTGGTTGGTTGGTTTTTTGAGACAGGGTTTCTCTGTGTAGCCCTGGCTGTCTTGGAACTCACTCTGTAGACCAGGCTGGCCTCTGCCTCCCTAGTGCTGGGATTTAAGGTGTGTGCCATAACCGCACGCTTTTTTTTTTCTGGGGTGGGCACTTCTTAGAGACACCAGGGAAGAAGCTGAGTATGTGTGTGTGTGTGGGGGGGGGTGTTATGTGTGTTTGCTTTTACTATCCTGAGGAGCTGAGCCTAGTGCACTTTTTATGCTAGGCAAATATTCTATCGCTGATCTAGAACCCCCAGTCCAGGAATTTTGTTTTGGTTCGAGAGAAGATCTCACTATGTATCTATCCTTGGCTGTCTGGAACTTCCTATGTAAACCAGGCAGGCTTTAAAATCACAGAAATCCACCGAGAGTTGGGATGAAAGCCATGTGCTACCACAGCTCAGGAATCTTTCTGAAAGTTCCAATCTCACTTAGTTCAGCTTCTGAGAGCACTGTTGGCCCTACCGTTAATTGTGCCACCCCTTGATGCATAACTGCTCAGGTGTGGTTACCCATCTGTGGGAAATCTTCTCCAGGGAAAGCAGTAGAACACACTGTCTCTGAGGAGGACAGAAACCGCATAATCTGCTTTCAATGTCCCCATTCCTGGCCCTGAGGGCCCTTCAGAGAACACCAGACCCTGACCATCAAGGCTCAGTAGAGATTTGTCCAAAGACTTCGGGGGAAGAGGCAGGGGCTGCCCCTCCTCCAAGCCATCAGCATCAATGCCTTGGGGACCAGCCACCCAAGAACAATGAGCGTTGAACCACAATCAGCCAAGTGGAGCTGGGAGGGTGGGGGGCAGTAAAGGTTAGTTCCCTTTTCTCTACCTTCAGTTCATGAGGTCATGGGGAGGTCAGGCATCAGGCTAAGCCCCTGAGGGTAGGGACAGGGCTGGGCCAGGTTCCCTGGGGTCTCAGGTGTTTCCTCTTGACAGCAGTCACCAGAATTCCAGCTCCCATGTCCTCTGATCTGTTACTTGTTATCCCAGGATCGCATGGTCATCATGTTGAATGTTATTAACTCATTGCAAGAGAAAGAAAGCAAGACTTAGAGGAGAGAGAGGTCCAAGGTCAGGGGCAGAAGTGGGGGGACAAACAGGAGCCATTCATCTCATACCCCAGCCCTTAGGGATCAAAGTTAGCTATTTATAGGCAATGGAACAAAAGTAGTCTGCGTCGTCCTCCGGCTGCACGGGGCTGATGGTCAGCACACAGACATTGTGGGCCACGTCCGCAGTAGCAGAGAACCTGTCGGGAATGTCATCAGGCCGATAGTGCTCCTCTTCTGAGTGGTAGTAGAGCAGATGGGGAGCACTGCCCGGGCGCTGCTGATACCAAGACACGCCGAAGTCCCCAATGGTGGCATGCTGAGAGTTGATTGTGCAGCTGAGTTGAACCACTTGGCCTGGGAAGACCAGTACTGCGTCAGGGTAGGTCAAGGTTGGCTGGAAGGCTGAAAGATACAAATCCACTGAGGGCTAGCCTGGGCCCCTTCCTTCCTTACTGTGAATATTTTGTCAGACCCCAAGGAGACTCTCACTCCCAAAATTTTCATAGCGCCAGAGGACTGGCCCTGGATGGGGCAGGGAGGCCTGGTTCCCTGAGGCTTAGTGTGTTCTCTCTACAGCTCTGTTTTCCTCTGTGAATGGGGGCTTTGGAGTAAGTGGCCCCTAAATTAGCATTATCATCATGTCTCCAAGAATCCATGTTCAGCTAAGAGCCTTGTATGCAATCATGGGACTGGAACCTTCTGGGCCCCTCTTCTCTGAGGACCTCTCAATCTACTAGCTAGACACAGGCTAATTGTCCCCAGGAACCTCCCAGGATGCATAACCATCATCTTTAGTTTCAAGCTTCTGACCACATGGCGTAGGGGACTGTCCATGTTAACGTCCCCTGTGAGAAGCAAAGGTGACCAGTTATCGTCTCTTCAAAGGGTCAGTGTAATCAAGGTCCACACAGGAACGTGTCCTGCCCCTGGTCCTAGACAGAGCTCTCTGGAGCCTGGCCTCCACTTCACCTCTCTGCCTTTCCTAGGATCCACCCCACTGGCGCTACTGATCTGCTGCTTTGTGTGGGCTTTCTTGAGCGAGTGCCAACCCCCACCTCCCTCCCGGAGGAGTCTTACCTGCCAAGAAGGCACCAATCAGAAGGAAAGGCAGGCAACCAGGGCAGGCCATGGCCAGAGGCACAAGGCTGTACCAGAGTTGCCCTGATGTGTGTGCTATGCTCGCTCTGGGTGCTTATGGCACAGGGATGGGGAAGCCTCTCGACCACAATAGAGCATGCAAATCAGCCCGCTGATTGAAGAGGGTGTGTTGCACAGTATCAGGCCCTGTCTTCCAGATGTCCCGAAACACAGCCAGGGGGAGATCAGAAGTTCAGAAGCCTTCAGGTCCAGGGCCAAGAAGTTGAAATTCCCCAGAGAGTATCCCCATACTCCTTTCTAGTCATTAACAGTGTCTACCCCCTAGAAAAGGGGTTCTCAACCTGTGGACCTGTGGGTCCTGATCCCTTTGTGGTAGGAGGCCCTTCCACAGAGGTCACCTAAGACTATCGGAAAACACAGATTTTTTTTTAAATTTTTTATTTATTTATTTATTATGTATACAATATTCTGTCTGTGTGTATGTCTGCAGGCCAGAAGAGGGCACCAGACCTCATTACAGATGGTTGTGAGCCACCATGTGGTTGCCGGGAATTGAACTCAGGACCTTTGGAAGAGCAGACAATGCTCTTAACCACTGAGCCATCTCTCCAGCCCCGAAAACACAGATATTTACATTAGGATTCATAACAGTAGCAAAATTACACCAATGGAGTATCAATGAAAATAATTTATGGAGCCGGGCGATGGTGGCGCACGCCTTTAGTCCCAGCACTTGGGAGGCAGAGGCAGGCGGATCTCTGTGAGTTCGAGACCAGCCTGGTCTACAGAGCTAGTTCCAGGACAGGCTCCAAAGCCACAGAGAAACCCTGTCTCGAAAAACCAAAAAAAAAAAAATAATTTATGGTTGGAGGTCACCACAACATGAGGAATTGTATTAAAGGGTCACAGCATTAGAAAGGTTGAGGACCATTGCTCTAGAATGTCCTCACAAAGGCCCAGGTATCCCTGGCTTGACAATGTTGAGGGTAAAGGCCTCGTGGGACATTTTTTAGAGCAAGAAGACTATTCCCTTAAAGGGTCTAGAGGGACCACAGATTCTTCTCTCTTGCTACCTGGCCTGCCCTGACTTCACTCCACCCCTTGATACTGCCATGAGGCCCTGCCTTGCCATGACAGGCCCAGAAGCAACGGTGCTGTGGACTGAAACTCCAAACCTATGAGCTAAAGCTAACCTTTCCTCTATGAGTTAATTATCTCAGGGATACTGACTAATAGAACCTCCAAAGGAACAGTCATTCTGGGTTTTAGCACATTAGGTTACTTTTGTGGGCTGTAGAAATTCTACTCTAAGTAGAATATATACATATGTGTATATATATACACATATATGCATCTATGTATTCTTATATATAAATACACACATATACAGATATATATAGGTACACATATGTGTGTATGCATGTTTGCTTCTTTTGGCCAACATTAAGAGTCAACCATGTGGGCAGGGCACAGTGGTGCACGCCTTGAACCAGGCCAGCTGCCTAACTCTGAGACAGGGGAAGGAGATCAAGACAACAGCACAGGCAAAGGCAACTCTCACAGCTCTCGGAGCTTAGGGCTCCTGTCCTACAGGTGCCTTCCTTCCAGATTCTGTGTCTTGGTGCCACCGTCTCCAAGCTTCAGGCATCTAAGTTGGGCTCTGTAGGATGTAAGTGAGCTCTGGAAATACTACTCGCCTCTAGGGTACCGCTCTGAGGACCGGGATGGTTTCTAAAGTGCTACGAACGACATTTATGATGGGCACGGTGGCACCACCTCTAGTCCAAGCACCCATCAGGCTGGAGAAGGTAGAACTCTGAAGGAAGAAGTGAAAGAAATAAACTGATGTTGCTATCTTTTTTTTTTTTTTTTTACTAAGGAACTTACCAATAAGCTTGCCTCAAAAATATTAAGATACACCAAGGTAAAATTTAGCAAAAGGAGCATGCCACTGCCAGGCAGTTTAGAGACGACGCCACCAATCAAACCCCATGCCTCTATCAGAAAGAGCATTCTTCTGCCGGCCAGACAGGAGGATCCTGGTTAACAGCTGCCCAGGAAATGCAGCTGTGCTCTGTCTTGTGCTAGCTCTGGCAAGAACTGTACATTGGAACTCTCCCCATTTGTCCAAATAACCAAACCTTAGGATTTCTGTCTCTGTAAAAGATGTTTAATTGTTCAAAGTGTAACTCGTGGTCATGAAACTAGAGAAACAGAAAGGGATCTCTGCTCAAGGCTGGTTCCCTTCTGTACATTAGCCAGAACCAAGCAGAAAAGGATCTCTGCTCAAGGCTGGTTCCCCTCTGTACATTAGCCGGAACAAGCCATGCATGATTATTAAAAGGTTTCTGTCATGATTTCGCACTGGGAAGGCATATTAACTCTGTGACATCATGAATCAAGACCATCTGGGCAACATACAGCACCCTGTCTCGAACAGCCGTCCCGACCAAAAAGCCCTGTGAAAGCCTCAGTAAAAAAAGCACAAAGTCACAGCAAGCCTGTGTGCTTCGGTGTGCACTGCCCTTTCACAAATGCGAAGAGCAAGGCTAACAAAAGCGAAGGGTTTATCTAGGGGCTAAGCGGGTCCATGGTGAGCTGGACGGAGGACCCAGATTTCTTTCAACTTACCCAGCCTGAGATGTACCGGCCGAAGGCAGCACAGAGAACCTAACTATGGGGGTACCCTTCCGACACTGTGCTTGGAGGGGTCTGGGGGAGGCTCAGAGAGAGACCATAGAAGCAGAGAGACAGGGGAAGCCACGTGGGAGAATGAAAAGCAAGGAATGAGAAACAGAGTTTAAAAAGTCAGTTAGAGGATAATCGCAGAGATGGAAGACAAAACAACACTAAGTGTGAGAATGTGGAACAGACGAGAGACAGGGAGGGGGAGAATGAGACCTGCAGACGCGGCACTGCGCGTGAAAGCCAGCGTTGCTCAGAGAACTGGGGATTACAGCTCAGTGGGGCATTTGTGAGTCCCTGGATACAAAGCAAGCACGTGTGTGGGCGAGGGAGGGGTAGCAGGGACACTAACTGGTAGTGAGGAGTAACAAGCCCGTGCCTCTGGCTGCTGTAGATCTAGGAGGCCCAGAACCAAGAGACAGAAAGCGAGACGACGCAAAACAAGCACTCATTGGAAAAGACATGAGCATGTTCTTACAAAGCTAAAGACATTCACCAGGCGGCCCTGCAGTTCTTCCTGTGGTACTCACTAGAGAAAGGAAAACTGCTCCCACAAGGACCCGCAGACAAAAGTTTACCACAGTCTTATTCATGATCTCCCCAGCTTCCAAAACAACAGCAGGTGAGCAAGTGAGTCAACTCCTGGACACACCAATGACTCAACACTCTTCAGCAAGAAGAGAGAAACAAAATAAATAAATGAATAAGTAAGTAAGTAAGTAAGTAAATAAAAAGAGAGAGAAACAGCTATCTATACCAACAGCCTAGATCATGTTGAGTGAAGACACCACAGACCATAGCTCTGAGCCCACTTACGAGACACCCTGGAAAAGATGCATAGGAAGGGGATGCCAGGGACTAGCGCTGAGTTTCCGAGCCTCAACAACAGACAGAGAGCCTCTAAAGACGAAGAGGACTTGGGGAACTAAGGTAACACAGCGCGAGGGATATAGGAGCCATTCGGAGAGGCTGGAAGCAAGAGGAAGTATTTAAAGGTGAAATGGATTACATAAGGTGTTTTGAAACAGTAATCCTTGGCTACAAGGATCGATAACAAGGGTGGCCCGAGTCCAAGACTAAACACACAGTTGCTGGGTGGACGGCCTTGTAGGAGTCTTTCTGTGTAAGGTTATGGTGGCCTTTGTGCAAAGCTGTGGTTGTGGCGGTATTTTGTGGTTAGTTCTTGTCATTAGACATGCGTGCATAAAATTCCCAACTGTAGTCATCCAGCTCTAGTTATCTGAAGCAGGACGATGGAGGTTAAGGACTAGTTTTTCTTTTCTCTCTCTCTCTCTTTTATTTTGGTTTTTTGTATTTATTTATTTTTTATGTATACAATAGTCTATCTGTGTGTATGTCTGCAGGCCAGAAGAGGGCACCAGACCCCATTACAGATGGTTGTGAGCCACCATGTGGTTGCTGGGAATTGAACTCAGAACCTTTGGAAAGGCAGGCAATGCTCTTAACCACTGAGCCATCTCTCCAGCCCTTCATTTTGGTTTTTTGAAACAGAGTTTCTCTGTGTAGCCCCAGCTGTGCTGGAGCTCACTGTAGCCTCAAACTCAGAGATCCACCTGCCTCTGCCTCCCAGGTGCTGGGATTAAAGGCATGTGCCACCACCGCCTGGCAGTTAAGGGCTATTTTTATTCTCACAATTTCAAAGAATCACCTATGGGGAGGGAGGATGGAAACATTCTGTATCCTGGCTGTGGAAACTGGAGATTTGTTAAAACAGTACCAACAAGATGGCTCAGTAAGGGAAGAAGCTTGTCACCTAACCTGACAACCTGAGTTCAATCCCAGGGACCCCCACGGTGGAAGGAGAGAACCAGCTCCCACAAGTTGCCCCAGACCTCCACACATATGCACTGTGGTACATGCGTGCATACAAAAATGCTTACACAAAATGAATAATTATAAATAGATTTTTCTAACTTGAAAGCATCCCAAAGGGGAAAGTAAATTCTATCTCCATGAATGTGATTAGCAGGAAAGGACAAAAGGAAATGAGAACAGAAAAAAAAATAATTGGAAGGGCCCAGGGTGCTGGTGGTGCACGCCTTTAATCCCAGCACTCAGGAGGCAGAGGAAGGCAGATCTCTCAATTCGAGGCCAACCTGGTCTACAGAGTGAGTTCCAGAACAGCCAGGACTGTTACGTAGAGAAACCCTGTTTCGAAAAAACCAGAAAGGAAGAAAGGGGGGGAGAGAAAGAAGGGGAGAGAGGGAGGGAAGGAAGGAAGGAAGGAAGGAAGGAAGGAAGGAAGGAAGGAAGGAAGGAA
>NC_022028.1:46100288-46107043 GCF_000317375.1 Microtus ochrogaster | reverse complement strand
GAAAGAAAGAAAGAAGGAAAGAAGGAAGGAAGGAAAGAAGGAAAGGAAAGCCACACCGGAAGAGGTCTTTGGTGAGGGAGGGTGCTCACATCCCTGCAGCCTGTACACTCTCTCTCCCTGGTAGGGCACGTGGGCTCTGAAACAGTATCCAGGCATCCTAGGGACCTCAGTTCAGAGCCTCCTCTATGGGCCCAACAGGAGCTCCACCTGAAGGCCCGCCCCAGTAGGTCCAGTTACTAGGATACTGGGGATAAAGCATTTCCTGCCTAGATGTCTTGGCAGCTCCCAGTCCCATGGAGACCACTGGGAGCTGAAGGAGCTGCTGGCACCCAGAAAGCAGCAGCAGAAGAAGAAAGTGGTCTTTGACTAGCTGAGCAAGTGGGTGAACAGGGGCCAGACCTGAGCCGGGAGCCAAGCCCACCTACTCAGCAATTCTCACATGCGGTTCCCAGGTGGGAGCTGAGGAGAGAAGCAGCAGGAGGAGGGGGTTCAGAGACCCACGATCTGCCTGTCTCCTTTCCGCAAGCCATGTTTATCACTGTGATGTTTGGAGGTAAGCAGGGTCCCCTGTCCTGGAACAGGGGCCATACTCAAGAGTTGTTTGTCCCTCTATCCTAGAGAACCCAGGAAGGGGAGGTACAGGTTGGGAGGGGCATGGGAATTTGAGGAAGCTGTTCCTATGAGGAGGCAAAGCAATGCCAGTTGTGGTCCCCAGTCCTCTACACAAGAGATGGATGCTCTCCAATGCAGTTCGAACAGCATTTGCTTAGAGTAATAGGTCTGGAGCACAGTGCTAGCCCCATAATCCTAGTGTTACCTCTAGGCATGGGAGTGAAAGTTCTCCTCGTTGGGCAAGGCCCTGACATCCTACCCACTCCACTATGCCCCTCCCTCAGCTGATTGTCGCATGCTAGTGAACTCCTGGTGCAGCCTGGTGACCTTCATTGTGCATCTGAAACAGAAGGCTCAGGTGCCCCCAGAAGGTGAAAAGACCTGGAGGGCCTGGGAGGAGGGGGAATCTCAGGGTCCCATGCCCGAGTGCAGCCTGCCCAGCTTATTCCCATTTCTGCCCAGTAACCATTGCTCTCCTGGCTGAAGACGGGCACCTGGTGAGGCTGGAAGAGGGGACAGTCCCGGCTCCTTCCATGGCCTGTTCCCTGCTGCAGGAGCAAGGGACCTATGTCCTTGTACGGATCATTAGTAAGTAGAGCCCAAAACTCTCATTTGCAGCTATGCTGGACTATACGGGAGGGACAGCGGGCCACAGACCAGCTAAGATCCTGTTCAGTCTCATCCTTGACTGGGTCCTATACCTAACCATCCCTATCCAGTGCCTAGGCCAGGTTTCTATGGGAACCACCAAGACAGTCTAGAGTCCTTGGTTCTCTCTATACTCTGCAGAAGGGAAAGATGGGGCTCCCACCCACTATGAGTCTCTACTGGACAACCTAGGTGACCAATACCCAGAATTAGCAGGTGAGTATCAAGATAAATGGGGTGGGGGCACATCTACCCAGCTCCCAGCAACAGGATTTCCTGGGTCTTCCAGAGGAGCTGTGCTGGCTCTCCGGCTTGCCAGGCACAAGCCACAGTCAGAGAAGACGCACAAGCGTTCGGCGTGGCCACCGGGAACAAGGTCCCCCTTCAAGGTCTCGGAGGGTGGCCTCCCTCCCATCTACAAACCGCTAGCGGGAGCCATAGCCAGGTACAGAAAGAGTTATGGAAACCCAGGAAGTTCCAAAATGGGGAGCCCTTCCTGAGAGACATGTGCGCTGAGGGGTACAGCCTTCACACATATACACACCCAGGACAGTACACCTTATGGAGATAAGTAAGCCCCACTATACTGCCGGAATATAAGCATCCTAAAGACAGGATTGCTCTGTGTTTAGGATGCAGGTCCACATTTCTCCAGCCTGGCACACACCTTAGGGGCTCAATGCATTGCTGCTGACTGAACCCAGTGAGTGACGAAGCGGTCTGTGCAGGGGTCTGAAGGGCCTACTTCCGTTCCAGCCAGGTCCTATGACCTGGCGCACCACAGCCAAGTGGCCCAGCTGGACTTGGATCCAAGGGGACTGGTCCTGACCTCTGCATTATCATCAACTGCAAACGCACAGCCGTCCAGCAGGACTCCTCTTTCAGAATCTGGCGTTACTAAGAAGTTACATCAGCAAGAAGGGAAAGGTCACAGACAGGATGTGTGGCGCACCCCCCCCCCACCTCCCCGCCCCACATTTGAGTGCAGAGAAAAGGATCCAAGGACAAAAACAAGAAGACTGAGGGGGCAGATGTCCCTGTGGGGCAGTGACAGCAAGCTTCTCTTGAGGTTTCGGGTCCCGGGGGAGTAAGGCCCTTGGGTTGGCTGCAAATGCCTCGCCCCCTACCCCACTTAGAGAGCCCCAAAGTAATCTGTCCTTGGCTATCCATAGTGCAGATTGTAACAGGGTTCCCCACACCCCACCTCAGAGGTTCAAGGACAACCCAGGGTTACACAGCAGGAGAGAGCTATTTATTCTCTCTCTCCCTACACACACACACACACACACACACAGATGAGGCACTGCACACTCATGAGACACTCAGTCACTTATCTCTGCTGATCCCATCTCCCACCAGACAGGACAGTCAGTGGGCACACCGTAGGCTGTGGTCTAAAGTAAACTCTTTAATTGAGCATGTATGTCTTTTGTTAATCTGTAGGGTGAGAATTACCCTCCTTACTCCCAGTCCTAGGTACAATCTCATCTTGGTCAGGCTGTCGGTGAGGGGTTAGGGTAAGTAAGAACAGGCCCATGGCCTCCTCAGGGCAGGGAGCTCAGACCTGTGGAAGGAAGGAACCACAGCACAAACTGGTGATCAGCAGGGTCCCAGAGGGTCTGCCCTTCCCAACCCCACCCGCGCTGCCCCAGCTGCTCACCGTGATTGTATTTGCACTGCTTCAGGGCCTCGCTGAAGCCCTCGCACAGGGTTAGGTCACTCTGAGTGGTGGAGCAATCCAGGAACTGCTTGATCTCATAGGAGCAGGGCCCCATCTGTTGGGGGTAAGAGGCAGGACGGGCAGGGGCCTAGGGCAGATTATAAGAGGCAACGCTGTCAGCTCAGGGTTGGTACCCAGAATGAAGTACCAAAGTTAGAATCTTCCTGCCCCTCCCCACATCCATAGCCCTGGTTCCCCAAGAATGGTTCAAGGCAGACCAAGTGACCTGAGACTAGATTTGCCCCAGTCCAGCCTCAGCTGCATCCCTGGCAGAGGATGAACCAGGGGCCCTCTATAGGTAGTCACTTACAGAATCAGACAGGCTTTTCTTTCTGCCTCAAAGTGGATATGCTGGGCAAATGTAGGAGGGGGAAGAGAAGGTTCTAGAAGAAGCTGTACACTGCATGTGTACACAGAGTGTATGCCCTACTCCAAGACACAGCACCTTCCTGGCTCAGCCACACTGATCTCATGACTCAGGACACACTGCAAACTAGCATCCAGGTTTGGCTCAAGACCAGCGGTGGGGAGTGGCAGAACCCTAGTGGGGCACAGGTCACCAGGGAACAGATGTCATGATGGCAGGCTTGGCTTTGGTGAGAACAGGGGCTTGGGAAACACCGCCTGTCTCCCTGCTCCACTAGGGTTGGGTGTCCTTGGACAAGTCTTTGGGCTCGCTCCTCTGAGCTTGCGATTTCTCCATCTTTCAGGGTCTAGTGGGTGTCAGTGTCTGGCAGTCAGACATTTTGCCCTCAAACGTGGGCTGGGGAGAGCTTTCCAGCTAGGGACAATACACTTAATAAGCATGAGGGTTAGGACGCTCTTTCGGTCAAAGTTCTGGGCCCGAGGCAACGCTGAACGCACTGGGTCACCCCTCGCTGGACATTTAAGCGGATCCCTTTGTATCCTTGAGCAAATACCGTCTCCGTTTCTCCTGCGTTCTCTCGCTCACCTGCTGGACCGCAGGCTGAGCAGGCTCCGAGCTTCCCCCACTGAAGGCGCTGGTCAGGGCATTTCCCATGACATGCCCTACAGCCGATCCCACAGCTACGCCAGCAGCGGTGGATGCCATCTGAGCCATAAGGCCCGGCTGGCCCGAAGCGGCAGGTGCCGGGGCGGCCGCTGAGGGCGGTGGGTGCGCAGGAGGGTGGGCTGGGCGGCTGCAGGAAGCAAGGGGAGGCAAGGTTAATGCTCTAGGAACAAGCGCCTCTGCTCCCCCGTCTTAGACTCGTGTTTCTGTGCCCATGGTGCTCCCCGAAGCCAACATGGCGCAGCAGCCTCCAAGGTCATTCTGCGGATGCCCTTGGGAGAGTCCCCACGCTTTCCTCACCCATCCCCACGGGGTGCCCGTCCCCCTCACACCTGGCCGGCCTGGCAGCCGTGCTGCGACTTCCCCGAGGCATGACAGTGGTAGGACCAAGGAGGAGCAGAGAAATAAGCGTGGACCGAAGCAACCGCTCAGTGCGGGAACTAACGCTTCAGCGTCCGACGAGTCAGGTGAAACGGGAGGGATCTGGGGCGGGGCCTTGGGGACACGCCCATAAACGGGAGGGGAAAACCTCCCCCTTCTAGAAACCTCCTGGGTTAGGGCCCCTGAGCCATCCTATTGCGGGGCGGAGCTATGAGGGTCCAGGAGACACCAGTCCAAGCTGTAAGCCCCAAGGCTTAAGCAGGTGCAGCGAGCAACGGGCCTTTCTGCTAGGGCCACCGCAGATCCCAAGGGGTTTGTCTCGAGATCGGAGCGAAGAAGAAACACACAGACCATCAGCGGAACAAGGAAAGGAGGTTCCAGGCCTGGCTTCACTCCCTGACTCGCTGACAACAGCCCTCCCAGGATCGCCAGAGGTCTAGAATCAGTGGTGTGTTATTAGAATCCGAGTGTATAAGATCCGAGGTGCCTCGATCCTTCTTCGACTCTCGCTGCATGCTGAAATCCTTGAGTTATGACTTTCCCAGGTGCGCCCAGGACCCTAAACCCTTAGACTACCACCCCACAATCCCCTGGGCTCCTGGCATCCTGGGATACATATCCAGAAACTGGGAGTGCTTTTGAAATAGTCAAAGTGTCCCAGAGGTGACCTGAGTTCTTAGAGATGTTTACCAGACAAACCAAGCTTTACCAGTTTAAGCACCATTGACTTTTTTTTTTTTTTTTTGATTTTTCTGAGACAGGGTTTCTCTATATAACAGTCCTGGCTGTCCTGGAATTCTCTTTGTAGACCAGGCTGGCCTCGAACTCATGGAGATCCTCCTGCCTCTGCCTCCCGAGTGCTGGGATTACAGGTGTGCGCCACTACCATGTCACCCAAACCGTGTTTCTTTTAGCAGCCTCTGTAGCCAGCCCTCTTCCACCAGGACTTCAGCTCTCTTCTGAAATGGAGTCACCACGTATCCACAGGGTGGATTTCTGGGAGAGGCAAGCAGGTAAAGGATGAGACAATCTTTCCTCAGAGAAATGCCCAGCTTTGCTCAGGACCATTGGCTTCTAGGTATGGTCTCTGCTTACCAGGTATCTGGTGGGCAAATGGTAACATCCTTCCAGGTTCAACTTCTTCTGAAGGCGTCTCTGGTCACCTGGATATATGCACCCATCTACCCTTCCAGATCGTGCAGCAGGGGTGGTAATGCTTTAACCTCTGGCTGGTATGCTTCAGGTCCCTCAAAACATGGCCATGCATTCCTGGCAACACTGAAGGCTGTTTATGTGCAGCATGAATAAATGTTTTAGGGTTTGGGGGTTGTATTTTTTGTTGTTGTTAAGACAACTTACAGAGATCCACCTGCCTCTGTCTCCCAAGTGTTGGGATTAAAGGTGTGTGTCACCACATCCAGAGAACGGGTTTGTTTGTTTTTAAGATTTCTTTATTATGTATACACACACCAAAAGAGGGCACCAGATCTCATTATAGATGGTTGTGAGCCACCGTGTGGTTGCTGGGAATTGAACTCAGGACCTCTGAAAAAGCAGCCAGTGCTCTTAACCTCTGAGCCACCTCTCCAGCACCAGTTTGTTTTTAAAGTGCTATGCTTTCATGTGTATCAGAAAATGTATGAACACCTCATCCATTTCATGATTTCTTTCCTTCTTTTGTTGTTTTGTTTTTCAAGACAAGCTTTTTCTGTGTCGCCCTGGGTGTCCTGGAACTAGCTCTGTAGACCAGGCTGGCCTCGAATTCACAGAGATCCATCTGTCTCTATCTCCCAAGTTTGGGGATTAAAGGCATGAGCCACCACAGCCTGACCATTTCATGATTTCTTGACCAGTATTGCTACAATGAGGCTGAGCCAGACCTTGAAAGTCTAGACGTGACGATATGTGTTTGTAATTCCAATATTCAGATAGGCTAAGACCAGAATCTTACAATGGAGGCCTGCCTGGGCTTCATGTATGCATAGGAGAATCTGTCATGAAAGAAAGACAGGAAGGAAGGAAGGGAGGGAGGAAGGTATCAAAGAGGGAGGGAGGGAGGAAGAAAAAAGAAAAAAAGAAGGGCCAAACAGGAAAGGAAGAGGGAAAAAAATGAAAGAAATGCCAGCTATTAAAAGGTGAGGCTTTTTAAAAGATTGCAGAAGACCAATTGCAGTGCTCTCTGGCCCCCACCTTGCAGCATCTCAGGGTCCTGCCTGCCTGCCTGCCTGCCTGAATCTTAGCTTTGAAGGTTTGCCAGTAGAGGCCCCTTGTCATCATGAGGGTTTGTACACTGTGTGAAGATGTATTTGCTGCGATTGGTGTAATAAAAAGTTGAATGGCCAATGGCTAGGCAAGAGATATAGC
>NC_022028.1:46099231-46099808 GCF_000317375.1 Microtus ochrogaster | reverse complement strand
TTTCGTAATTAATAATAAGCCTCCGTGTTGTAAGTTGTGAGCTAGCTGGTAACCCAAGGGAAGTCTGCCTGCCCGGTTGGGCAACCCCTGCAGAGGCGAGAGTGGATGAACCTTTCCAGCATGTGAACCCCACACTCACCCTTGATTCTCTCCTTCATGTCTCAGATGTCAGGAAAACCCCATTGGCCAGGGCCTGAGCCAGGGGACAACCTGGGCCTCCAGTGCCCGACTCAGACATCCTCTTTTGTCTTCCCTCCTCCCAGGCATCTGACCCATTTGTCTGGCCCCTCCCACCAAGATCTTCAGTAATTGTCTCCGGTCTGCTATTTTTGTGTGTGCATAAGTGTGTGCCTAGGATCCTTGGAGATCCGAAGAAGCCATCAGATTCTAGGATAGCCACCGTGTGGGTGTTAGGAATGGGACCCCGGTTCTCTGCAAGAATGCTTGTTGCTCTTAATCACTGATCTTTCTTTCTAGACCCTGTCTCTGGTTTTTTGTTTTTTGTTGTTTTGTTTTTTGTTCTTTTTCTGAGACAATCCTAGCTGTCCTGGAACTAGCTCTCATAGACCAGACTGGC
>NC_022028.1:46059296-46099101 GCF_000317375.1 Microtus ochrogaster | reverse complement strand
CGCCTCTGGTTTGTTTTAAGGTGAGGGGCTGGCTAACTTCTGCCACATGCCCTAGTTTCTCCAGAGGTGGTATTTCAATAGCCGGTTGCCTGCAGGAGCTATTGTGCTACTTTCCTGGTGGATTGGTTAGGACTGTGGGGGATAGAGGATATGATCACCTGTCACAGGCTAAAAAAGTCAGACAGAGGTCAAGCCACCATGGAGACCTGGCAGAGGATGACACTTCGGAAAGTGGGGTTGCAGAGCAGGAGGAATAATCTCTCCTCAGCTCTCACCAGGTCTAAGGGGTCCAGCCCTCTCAAACCCAGGCCGGGATGGCTGGCCGGTTGAGTTTAGAACAAAAGGCAGGGGAAGGCGGAGCGGTGGGGGGTGCGGTCCCGGCGCCGGCGGGGGCGGGGCGAACACTATAAGGGGTGGCTGCCCGGCGCGGCCCAGCAGGCCCAGCAGCCCCGGGGCGGATGGCACGGGCCGCCTGTCTCCTCCGCGCGGTCTCGCGCGCCCTCCTGCTCCAGCTGCCTCTGCTGCTGCTGTTGTTGCTGCTGCTCCTGCCGCCGCCGCTGATGGCCCGACCCAGGCCACCGGTGAGTGCCCGCCGCTCCTCCCCGAGGGAGGGCTGGGCACGCGGGCTGGGCCCACTGGTTGAGCTTGACCCATAGAGCGTCCTGGCTACCCTAGCACAATCGGTCCCCGAAATGCCTTTTGGGTCTTTCTGTCTTTGATAATGAGCTTCCCGTCGCTGGCGGTGTGCAAGTGGAGCCTATGAGGCTGGTTAAGTGAGACTGTGCGCTGGACTCAGCTTGGGGACCTGCTTCTCCAGCCCCAGCCAGGGATGCAGGAGTGTGTGTTGGTAGAGGTAGCAAAGGGAGTGGGTACCAGGGCCCCTTGTTCATCACAGGAAGGAAGCCAAGCCAGTCTTAGCTGGGAGGTCGAGGGTGGCAGCCCCCGGTGTGCACCCCGGCAAGGTATGTGCAGTGAATGGAGAAAGGAAGAGCTATGGAAGGAGAAAATGGGGCCCAAGTTGAGAGAGGTGCCCCAACCTGCAGGAGGCGAGTTTGGGAGACTTGGGGCCAACAAAGAATGCACGTGAGAGAGACAGTGTGTCTGAGCGTCAGGTGGCAATCAGAATAAGATGGGGCACTGAAACTGGGTGCTGTAGTCACTCGGAACAAAAATCACGGAGAAAGGAAAGGGGTACAGAGAAAGGCAAAAGGAGAAGAGGGATTGAGGGACTCACAGCCTCTGTGTCCCAGTGGCTACATCCTTCCTCCAGGGTGGTCTTTGAGGCACCTGTCACAGTAGCTGAGCTGGGGCTTGAGCAGGGACCAACAGTACCCACTGGGTACTCACTCTGCTTCCAGCCAGCTCAAAGAATGATGGGAGAAAGGTATGAGAGACAGGCAGGTGTCCTGAGACTGTCCCTTGGTCCAGCCACACTGGCCTTGGGAGCAAAAGGGTTTGGAAAGGGGGTTGGATATGGAAGGGGATCGTGGATCAGGAGCCCTTTAGACAGAGTATGAATTTCCCTGCCCTAGAACTTGGAACAAAGTCGCTAACACCCCTGACCCCCGAACCCCTACCTCCACCACTGCCTTGGATTGGATTCATGCATTTGGGAATTGGAGAGATTTTTGAACCATGAAACCTTGCGTGAATGCCCTCCCCCTGACCCCTCGATCTATAAAAGGGACAAAGCAGTAGGGAGCACCAATGTCTACTGTTGGCATTTAGGATAAAACGAGGCAAGGCCAGGCACACTGGAGAGACAGAGTTGTTAGCTGTTAGCTGTAGCCACTCTGATGCTTGCACCGGATAGGGTCTCAGCTGAGGAACTGTCACTCTAAAGATGCACAGAGAGGGTCACCTCTAGTGTTTTTATCCCTAGATGTCCATCAACAGGGTCAAAAGAATTCTGTAAATATTTATTCAGCCCAGCCCCCAGCTTTCTGAGTTGTTGAAAGCCCTACAACCTAGTGGCCAGGGAAACTGCCTTCCCTTCTGGAGCCAGCGGGGGAGGGGTGGAGAGGGGGTGATTAGAAGCACAAGGATGGAGTCTGTGTACCAGTTGAGGGTGTGACTTGGGCTATTTCCTTGCCTTCTCTGATGCTCCCCTGCCTCAGCACAGCCTAACCAAGTGACTAACAAGGTTGCCTCCTACAGACCGGCACCGTCCCCATTAAATGAAAAGCAAACTGAGGTTCAGGAAGGGACACCACCATCCTGGTCTTCCCCAGTGGCTTCCTAGTCTGGGGTCCTTCCCATGGACTGGATTGGGCGGTACTCCTAGGACTGACCTTGGGTGTCTGAGCTATGTCAGGAGACCGGGTCAGCCAAGAGTCCCTTGAGTGTGTCTGAGGCTGTGGATTGGCATCTGCCAGGCCGGAGGAGGGTGAGGCAGAGTGAGTTAGGCCCCTCCACAGGGCAGGCCAAAGGAAGGCTGCTAACTGAGAAAGAGGGAGTGCACTACAAACAGAAGTGCTTCTTAGGAATGCGAGTCTTGGAGACCAGCCAAGCTGGTGGGGAGCCGGCCAGTTCTGAGGAGAGGCATCAGCCTCAGGTCTGAGCCCAGCTCTTGTCTGGCTTGCTGTGTGATCCTAGGCTAAGTCTTTAACTTCTCTGGATTCTGTCCCATGCTCTAGGATATTGGGTATTTAGGATAAAATTAGAATAGTGACTGCTCCCCCAAAACTTTCGAGAGCTATAGGTGAGTCCAGGGGTTCTCTGAGCTTACCAGTCTAGCTGTTTGGAGTCCTAGGAGGACTGAGAATTTGGGAAGAAGAGATTCCCCAGTGTGGGAGTACAGGACCTAAAGAGGTAGAGTCTGGGAAGGACCTCTCCGTGTAAGATGCAGCTGCCGGGTTTACAGGGTGCCTCTCAGCTCCTTCTGGCACTACTGCCTTCTGAAAGATGGAGATGTTGAAGCTCAGCAAAGACAGTGTCCTGGTCACCAGTGATAGAATTCAGAAGCTCACAGCTTCTGGCCATGACCTTGGTGTCTCTCAGGGAAGGAAGTGGTGGAGATGGGAAGGGTTGTGTCCTTTACCTGTCCTTTCATGGCTTCTATGCCAGCCTCACTGGGTGGCAGAGAAAAAAAAGACACCAGGCTGACAGGCTAGACTTTGAGCTGGGAGGGGCTCCTGGGGAATGACAACACCCTGCCATTCTTTGAGAGGGTCACTAGACTGTCCGGAAGAGCTGCACAGGGGGCTGAGATGGCTCAGAGGTTAAGAGAACTGACTGCTGTTCCAGAGGTCCTGAGTTCAATTCCCAGCAACCACACCATGGCTCACACCCATCTATAATGAGATCTGGTACCCAGAACACTATATACATAATAAATAAATTTAAAAAAAAAAGAGCTACATAGGAGAATCTATCTCTCCCCCTTGCCAGGTTGGATAGGCCCTTGTAGCTGGTCATATAGAAGAACCAGATCCACATCTTCACTGTGATACTTTGGAGTCCCCAGGTGGAATTTCAGTGATTACCTGTGCAAATTACCCGGGAGGCAGCAGATGCTTCGTTACTTTCCCAAAGAAGAGAATTGCCTTCTCGTCCCTGGGGGGAGAATGTGGAAAAATGCAGCTCTAGTCACGGTTGCCATCTGTGCTCCTGAGACACTGACAGGGTAGGAACTGGTCCCTACCCTCCCTGCATCAAAGGGGCAGGAGATCACAGATCTGGCAGGGTGTGGGCAAAGTGGCCCTACTAGAACTGGAACCTACTAGAACTGGAACCTCACATGGATGGGTGTCTCTCTGTAGTAGAGGACAAGTACAGTCAATTGCCAGCACCCCCAAGTATACCATCTAAAGGGCAGTCTCAACTCAGTGACCTGGTGCCCAAGGTCTCGCTAAGTGTCCAGCGTGCTTCACCTTGTGTTCTCCAATCCACACTTACTGAGAGTCTTGTCCCATTTGTTAGGTAAGCCAGTCCAGGGCCACACTGCAGGCTGTAGCCCCTCCATGCTGGGGGAGGGTCATAGGAGCATCCTCAGGAGCTTCCCAAGTATGTTTGGAGAATGCAGTTCTCATGTTCCCCTAGTCTCAATGTGTTCCCATGTAGACCTCCTTAACCTGGTGGACAGGAGCTGGAGACAGACGGCCCAGGGCCCCTCCTGTAGGGCAGGAGGAAGAGGAGAGAGCTTGATGCCTTGGAACAAGTATCAGGAAATCAGAGGCTCAACCTAAGGGCAGTGGACCCAGCCCGGTGCCAGCACACCTTCCGGCTCCTCCATTTGCCCAGCAATTCAGTGGGCTAAGCATGCTGCGCTGAAGAACTGCATCTCAGTCAAACCTTAGGCCCTGGGGAATCCAAACTGACTTGATTCTTGCGTCGTTCTTTCTTGCCCAGGATAGCCACCGTCACCGCCCCGGGAAGAGAGGGCCGCAGCTCCCACAGGCAGCTCTGCCTAATAGCTTGACTTCTGCCCCATCCTCCCATTGGGCCCCTAGTCCTGCTGGTGGCTCCAGACTTCCACGATGTGGTGTGCCTGACCCACCTGATGTGCTGAATGCCCGAAACCGACAGAAGCGCTTCGTGTTGTCAGGAGGGCGCTGGGAGAAGACAGACCTCACCTATAGGTAGGGACCAGAGGGTAGGGGAACAGGATTGCATGTTATCCTTACACCTTCATCCCGAGATGCCCAAGGCCACATTCACACAGCGCACAGACCTTCATGCCCACTGACCCTCCTCCCCCAGCCGTTCATGAACCAATAACCTGAAACCTTGGTCTAGACAGATGCAGAATATAATGTAAGCCAGGCCAGGGCCTAGAAGAACCACAGTGCCTGCCTAGGGGAAGATTTTAGACACTCAGGCTTTAGTAGGCCCAGGTCTGGGACCAGTAGTAAATGGGACAGAGCCACAACCCTGGTAGATTGTTCAAATCTACCAATTACAACTTGGGCCTTTTAAAGGTGGACACAAGTAATGGTGGACTGCTTGTTGGTGACCTAGGAGGTCCCTCGGCAGATGGTGAGGAAGCTGAGACTTAGCCTGAGAGACAGTGGTCTAGGGTCATATGGCATTGGAACTGGGATGGGGTGCAGAATTCCCTGGTTGGGGAACCAAGTTCCAGTACAAGGCTCCTCACAGTGAGTTGTACTCCCAGGTCTTGGGACCCCTGGCCTTGTATCTTTCCACTCAGTGTGTAGTATATCAAAACATATACAACCCCATATAAAAGTGAACCCACGTCTAGAATCAGTTCTCTAAGCCTGAGACCCAGGGCACTCCTGGATGCAGCTCTGAGTGCGCACACCCACTGATCATCCAGAGGCAACACTTCTTATGGGGAGGAGGTGAGACAGGCTCTCACATAAAAGCCCCAATAGCCTCAAACTCACAGAAATCCTCCTGCCTCAGCTTCTCCAGTGCTGGGAAGAAAGGCATGGGTCACCACACTCAGCTCTAGGGGAAGCTTGACTCCTCAGTCCTCAGGGGCTTCCTTGCCCCATGCCCAGGCCCCTCCACCTCCCTCCAGGATCCTCCGGTTCCCATGGCAGCTTGTAAGGGAGCAGGTACGGCAGACGGTGGCAGAGGCCCTCCAGGTATGGAGTGAGGTGACACCACTCACTTTCACCGAGGTGCATGAGGGACACGCTGACATCATGATTGACTTCACCAGGTGAAACCTGTGGCCTGGGACCTTCCTGGGAACACATCCCGTTGTCCGCAGCCTCTAACTGTGTTCTTCCCCACCCCCGCCCCCAGGTACTGGCATGGGGACAACTTGCCATTTGATGGGCCTGGAGGCATCCTGGCCCATGCTTTCTTCCCCAAGACCCACCGAGAAGGAGATGTTCACTTTGACTATGATGAAACTTGGACTATTGGGGACAACCAGGGTATGTGCTGGAGACCCATCTTGCAGATGAGGAACTAGGGAGCCCTTAAGCTGGGGTCTAGAGATTAATTTGGCAACTGGCAGCTGGTGGTGGAGGTTGCTAACTCACCACCCCTTTTTCCAGGAACAGACCTGCTACAAGTGGCAGCTCATGAATTTGGCCATGTTCTGGGGCTGCAACACACCACAGCAGCTAAGGCCCTCATGTCCCCTTTCTACACCTTCCGATACCCACTGAGCCTCAGCCCAGATGACCGGAGGGGCATCCAGCACCTCTATGGCCGGCGCCAGCCGGCCCCCACCTCCCACACCCCAGCCTTGGGCTCCCAGGCTGGGATAGATACCAACGAGATTGCACTGCTGGAGGTAAGATCGAGGTGGGTGGGAAGACGGAGGTTAAGACTGGCCCTGTTCCCTTCGCACCCCTGCTGGCCTTACGGCTCTAGTATGTGTTCTTTTCTGGCTCCTCTATCCCGCCGTAGCCGGAAACCCCACCGGATGTCTGTGAGACTTCCTTTGATGCAGTTTCCACCATCCGAGGCGAGCTCTTCTTCTTCAAAGCCGGCTTTGTGTGGAGGCTGCGCAGTGGGCAGCTGCAGCCTGGGTATCCTGCTTTGGCCTCTCGGCACTGGCAAGGATTGCCCAGCCCTGTGGATGCAGCTTTTGAGGATGCTCAGGGTCATATTTGGTTCTTCCAAGGTGAGTGGGACTTGGAAGTCAGTGACAAGAAGACTCGGGGACACAATGGGTAGGGAGACAGTGCCCTGTGGAATTAAAGCCAAGGGAGAGTTGGGCTCACTCCTTGGGCACAGCTGAGAGTCTCCCAGAGGTGGCAGCTCTGAGTAGCACCGAAGGTCTTGCTTGCTGTAGCTGTGTGCTGATGTATCCAACCCCCAAAGCCACCGTGCGGGGTGGGGCTTTAGAGATGAGGACTCAGGCTCAGAGGCAGAATGACTCCCATAAGGTGGGAAGCTTGGAAAAGGCAGAGCAGGATCTAGGCATAGTGGCCCTGGAGCCTGTGATTTCAACTCTCATCTGGCAGAGATGACAACCTAGAACCTTCCAGGTGGCAGGACTTCATAAACACAGGTGAGGCATGGGAACCCTGTACAGGCATTCCAAGGTGGCCAAGGGGCCTGTTTCAGGTGGGCCAGGACGCAGGGTGGTCAGCAAACATCCTCAGTGGGCAGCCCTCTGTTGACCAGAATAACCTTAACTTGGGCTTATTGAACCCAAGCTTATCTTCTCAACCCAGCTCATCCCAGCTGGTTCTCACATCCCTTGTGGGGTACGGTCGCTGGGAAGGCACTATTAGCCAGCAGTGTTTTGCAAACAAAAGAAACAGGCTGGGAGAGTCCCTAGTGGTGGCCAAGCAGATCCACAGTGGTTGGGCATGGCAGTGTGGCTTGGCAGCTCCTGGCAGCATCTTCTCTCTGGCAGGTGCTCAGTACTGGGTATACGATGGTGAGAAACCATTCCTAGGCCCTGCACCACTCTCCGAGCTGGGCCTGCAGGGGTCTCTGGTCCATGCTGCCCTGGTCTGGGGTCCCGAGAAAAACAAGATCTACTTCTTCCGAGGTGGAGACTACTGGCGTTTCCACCCCAGAACCCAACGTGTAGACAATCCTGTGCCCCGACGTGCCACTGACTGGCGAGGGGTACCTTCCGAGATCGACGCTGCCTTCCAGGATGCTGAGGGTGAGTTGAGGGTGAGGTAGCTGGAGGGAAGCCAGTGTAGTAGTCCTCACACTCGTACACAGCAGTAGCTGTCATCCTGTGTGTTGACACCCTGTGTCATACCACTACCCCACCCCCAGACCTCATGAGGCCCAGCCTGACAGGTGCTGAGCCCAGTGTCCGCTTACCCAGCCTGACTGCCTTCTCTCTTCAGGGTATGCCTACTTCCTGCGTGGCCATCTCTACTGGAAGTTTGACCCTGTGAAGGTGAAGGTTCTGGAGGGCTTTCCTCGCCCTATAGGTCCTGACTTCTTTGACTGTGCAGAGCCTGCCAATACCTTCCGCTGACAACACCTTGGATGCACTCAGGGATAGTGACCCCTGCCAGGCCACCTATGTCATTAAAGAGACCCACAGCCTCCATCTTTGTGCCTCTGGGCTTCAGGCTTGGGACAGCGCCTATGTCTCCTCAGGGGAGCGGGTAGGAGTATGGGACCATTTACAGGGATGGCCATGCTGGTCATGGTCACCTATTAGCAATTGTCTCAGACTGGGCAAAGGCTTTGGCATGACTTAAAAATAAGGTCAGTCTTGGGCCAACAATATCCCACTTAGGTAGATTATGGCCAACTGGGCTGCCCAAGGCCTCCATCTCTGCCCCTCGAAGCAGAACTTCCACATGAATGCAGGGACCACAGTAGCATTCTGTGTTTGTAATGAGGTTTCCTGTGAGTAGTGGTGGTGGTGACGAGATGCCCAGGGTACCTACCATTCTTTCCCAGCCAAGCAGCTGGGCCTCAGGGCAGTATCTTTTCTGATAAGTCAGCTCTGGGGAGATGCTGGACTGATTATCTTCTGGTAGGTGAGTCAGAGATGTGTTTCCTGGCCAAAAGGTACACAGCCAGCCAGCCAGTCAGCCAGCCAGGGAGGCAGCTGCTTCCTCCCAGAGACAATGAACCTCAGAGGCCCCACATACCTCACAGTCTTCTCTGGGGCCATTTCTTCCCGAGGGGGGGCTCTTCCTAGCACAGGTACCTTCCAAAGCCATGTAAATGTGTATACAGTGTATAAAGCCTTTTTTAAAAAGCAGAGACTGCCATTAAACATGAGTGTTTTCTAAGCGTCTGTTTGTTTTCTCTTTGCAATTGCAGTCAGGATTTGGGAGATGGAGTTAAAAAGCCTTCACACCCTAGACAGTTTCCTGGGGTTAGGCTCAATGTTTAGGGTTCTCCTACTCCATTCCTGCAGAGGAAGGGGGTACCTGCAGTGGCTTTAAAACTGACTACCTGTATCCTCCTTTGTTTCTTTCCTTTTTTGTCCAAAATAGTGGTCATTTTATCTGACCATGCCTAACTACCCATTCCTTTGGTGAGGGTGGGGAGTGTATGGTCTCATAGATCCCTGGCTGTCCTAGAACTCAGAGATCTGCCTGCCTATGACTCTGGAGTTCTGGAGTGTTAGGATTAAAGGTGTGAGCCACCATGCTCACACCTTCTTTTCAACTTAAAACTCTGGTTCCCATGGCTGTGAGAACAGTGGACAAAACTCATGGTTGCCACGGCCCTTCCCAGCTCTTTAGCGTCCCTCCATAATGGCTTCTGGCACAGCTGCGGTCTCAGCAGATCGTCACCAGGGTCTCTAACTGGCCACTGTTTGTTTTTCAACTTTCAAAGATGTATTTATGTTTTGCACATTCCCCGGTACGCCCGACCTTCCCTTAACTCTCCTCCCACTCAGGTTAAGTCAGTCCATTTGCTCACCTACACAGTCACTTTTACTTTCATGTTCTGTGCATACATAGTTTATGTCTCTATAAAATCTAGAAACCACAAATGAGAGAAAGCATTTGTCTTTCTGAGACTTGTTTAATACGATTATCTCCAGTTGCATCCATTTTTTCTGCATTATAATTTCGTGTTGTGGCTGAAAAAAACATTCCATCGTGTACACACCACATTTCACTTTCTTTTTTAAATATTTATTTATTTATTATGTATACAATATTCTGTCTGTGTGTATGCCTGCAGGTCAGAAGAGGGCACCAGACCTCATTACAGATGGTTGTGAGCCACCATGCTGGGAATTGAACTCAGGACCTTTGGAAGAGCAGGCAACGCTCTTAACCGCTGAGCCATCTCTCCAGCCTTTCACTTTCTTTCTTTTTCTGTTTGTTTTATTTTCTGAGACAGAGTTTCTCTACATAGCCCTGGCTGGCCTTGAGCTCACGATGTAGACCAGGTTTGCTTCTAACTCACAGAAATTCTCCTGCCTCTGCCTCCCAAGTGCTGGGACTAAAGGCCTGTGCTACCAAGCCTGGCCTCTACCACGTTTTCTTTATCCATTCTTCTACTGCTGACTAGCTATAGAAGGCCAGGCTATATAACTTAGCTCTTGTAATAGTGCTACAACAAACATTACTCAAACATTTTGAGTCACTGCTCTGTTTAACAGATGGTGGACTGCTTGGATATCTTCCCGCGGCATTGTCTTCCCTCAGGGCTCTTAATGCCCAAGGGGCAGAGGCACGGAGCAGGGTTGGGCTTGTGGGAACCAAGCTTGCAGAGCTAAGGGAAGAATGCAAGCAGCCCTTCCCGTTCACCGGGCACAGAACCTGCATCTTTGAACAGTACCAACCTCCATCCAGTACCGTCATTCTTCCCATCCCTATTTGGGCCTACAGCACAGACAGCTTTCCTAGAGCACTTTCGGGTGGAGAACCTGACTGCCAGCCTGGGGTCGCCATGCCCACCCAGACTCCCTCAGGCTTTGAGAGGGAACGATCCTTCTCTCTGCGTATCGTCTCATTTCTTTTCTTCACCCTCGGGCGGAGTGCCAGCCCCGGCCGTGAGACTAGGAAAGCCACCGCCTGAGTCAGGGCCTCCGTGGCTATTTATATCGCTGAGAAGTTTTCCTCCATACCAGACGTGGGAGGTATGAAAAGAGCTAGGGTGCCTTTAAGGGCCCGCGGGAACGCGCTCGGCCTTGTGTTGCGCGGGCGGCGGCGCGCACGCCAGCGTCAACCCCCGTGCGCATGCGCACGGAAGGTGGCCTGCTGGTCGTTGCTGAGGCGGCTAAGGAACCCAGTAGTCGCTCGAGCGCCCGCCCGGCCCGTTCTTCACCTCCGGGCCTCCGTCCCCTTCGGTCCAGCGCACCTCTGCCCCGCCCCAGCCCACCGGATTCTTTCCAGCTCGATCCCGGCTGCCGGTTTCCCCCGCCGCCATGATGATGATGGCGTTGAGCAAGACCTTCGGGCAGAAGCCCGTCAAGTTCCAGCTGGAGGACGACGGCGAGTTCTACATGATCGGCTCCGAGGTAGCCCGCGGCGCGTTCTCGGCCTCCCGCAGGGCAGCGGCTTGCGGGCTCGAGCCTGGAGCGGGCCTGTGCTCCCCGTGTGCGCGCCTCCATTCATCGCGGAGGCGGGCGCGTGCTCACGGCTGGGGCGTGGCCTGGTAGGCGTGGCCGGGCCCTGAGCCTGCTTTACGCTTTTGGGTTTACTTTACAAAGCACTTGACATCGTTCATACCCTAAACATCTGCCCTAGCTTGTGGCGCCCAGCCGTTTACACTCCAGGCAGATGCGAAAAGGATGCTCTGGAAGCCCCTGGGCACTTGAAGGTGGAGGTGCAGTACTGCTCTTGAACCCTTTGGCGGCTCTGGTGCACCCCATGCCTTGGTCATTTTTAAAATGTCTAGTTGTAAGCATGGGGCTTAGGAAGGCCTTTCCACCTCTTCGTTTTCTTGCCTTTGAGGTGGGCCGCGGAAGCGTTATGATCTTTATTATCTGTAGAAAATGGATAGAGAAGGACGTTTGCTTTTGGGCGGATGAGGTCCTAAGGCCAGAAGCACCACGCTTTGGTTGTCTGTTAAATTGATTTTGAGATTTTATAGGGGATAAATCTGAAGGGTCGCTAATCTATAACTAGAAGAGACAGCCTCTGACCCTTCGGACCAGCGATTTTTTTTTTTTTAATGGAGGTCTCGAACTAGCCTTCTTCCATCTAAGGGCAATCACCAACTAGTTAATGTGTCCTTCCCCCTCCCCTTTTGGAGACAGTGTCTCATTGTGTAACCCTGGCTAGCCTTGAACTCCGAAAAATCCGCCTGGCCTCTGACTTCTAGGATCAATAATAGCAAGTGTACGACACCCAACTTAAGTTCTTCTTCTTCTTCTTCAAAAAAAAAAAGTAAAAAAGATCTGGATGGCCAGGCAGTGGGGTGCACCTTTAATCGCAGCACACAGGCACACGGGGTAGAAGCAGAGGGTGCGTGAGTTCAGCCTGACCTACATAGCGAGACCCTGTCCCAAAAGATATGGGCATATCTGATGTGCTGACGTCAGTAGTGGACAGATAAGGCGAATGAAGAGGTAAGTGCTCTCCACCCTGGAGAGCTGGACAAAGCCATTTCAGATGCCCGCAGTTCCCTTCTGACAGCCGTTTTCAGTGTCGTATAGGCCAGTTCATTAGTTGCATGGTTGGATTTTGGTTGCTCGCTAGGTTTTTGTTTTGTTTTTGACAGCTTAGTGCTGCACGATGAATAAAACCCCACAGCAGACCAAGGCTTTCAGGACCCCTCATGGCTCTTGACATAGCTGTACCAGGTAATGGGACCAGTGTCGTCAGGAGCATCAGGACTGAAGAGTTTCCATTCTCCCTAAAGAAAACGTGGGGACTGCGGTGACATGGTCACACTGTCATTTCAGTGCTGCAGTTCCACAGGGCTGTGCTGGGGACGTGCGGTCTGTGTCTGTCTGTCTCCCACAGCTGGAATGGTCCCTGCTAACCAGTAAGCATTTGCTCAGTTGCAGGGTATATAAGGCGGTTGAGTTTCAGCATTTGAAACAGAACAGCTTGTTGAAAGACAGGTTTACCTGACCTAACGTGTGAAAGGGTAAACCTAGCCTTACCTCTAAGTGGGAGGTGCTAGGTTTGAAAAGAAAATTCTCGTCTGGTGGAGTAATGAGAAGACAGCTGGTCAGATGGGAAAACCCCTTGGGAGGCTAAGTGACAACCTGCTCTTTTTCTCTCTCTCCCTTCCTCAACTTCTTTCTTTTTTCTCGTGCTTGGAATTGAACCTAGAGCCTTGTGCTAAACACACGCTCTTCCACTGAGCTCTCTTCCTGGCTGGTTCCATTTTTCTCATGTATAAATACATGGCTATTTGAGGTCATCATCATAGCATGTTTTGGTTTTAGAGAGCTAACCACAACCTTTTTTCAGCCTGTTTACTCTTGGCCTTTCCAGTTGAATGAGAATAATTACCCTGAGACCGAAACACATAGGGTTTTGGTTTGGGGACTTGCTTCGGATCGTAGACTGCTTTCTGTGGGCCCTGTGGCAGTATTGTCTAGATGATGGCCCTTGGCCCTTCCTTTTAGAAAATGACTGCAGCGTTCAGACAGATGGGCCAGGCTCGGCAGCACCAGCAGCGTCTCTGACGTCTGTGGAGCGGTGGGAGGGCATCTGTAGTGTGTGACTGTCACCACCACTCTCCCATGTGCCACACAAGTCACAGAACTTTAAAGAAATAAATGCCCACACCCAGAGTCTTTGCTTTGTATTCCAGAGAAGGCAAAGACTGACGTAGGAAAAACCAAGCTGTCTATCCTTCGTGGCCTAAGCTCTGAAGGGACCTTAGGAAGGCTTTGTGGACAGACCCCCTGCAGGACCCTCACAGTAGCCAGGGGAAAACATTACCGACTTCTCTTTAAAAATTAATGAAAACCGTACTTTTACCTTTGGATGGTAATGAGCCGCAAACCAGATAGCAACAAGGAGTCTTTGGTGTGTGTATAGACTGTTTGGCGCTGGGGCTCAGCAGCTCTGGCTAGTCTCAATCTCTCCTGGAAGAAAAGTAATGACTTCTCCTAATAAACATACACTATAATAGGTAGAGAACATGAAAAAAAAAAATAGTAGAAGTGATCCTCTCTAGAACAGAATTCAGACTGGAAGGCCTGGCATGGTGGTGCACACCTTTAATCCCAGCATTTAGGAAGCAGAGGCAGACCTGTCAGTGAGTTCAAGGCCAGCCTGGTCTACACAGCTAGTTCCAGAGGTGTGTATGTAGCCAAGGCTACATACTGAGAATCTTATCTCAGAAAAAAAAAATTAAGAGTTGTTAAACTTTTGGCAGGGGAGTAAAGAGGCCCAAATTTGCAGAAAGAACCAGCCAGCACCTTGCACTATATCCCCTGGTTGTCCCCGTAGTGTGACTTTACAGGCATCATTTATGAAAAGTCAGACCATGGGTCCTTATAACAATCACAGGACTCGCTTTTCGTGAAGGCTGTCCTTACAGTATTGCTACAAACAAACTGAAACTCTTGCTTGGGGGAAGAAGTGATTTATATGATAGTCCAGGATTACTAATATAGTGCTTGTTAGACTCTAGAAAATTCTTTGGTGTCTCTGGTTTGAGTTTTGTTACTAAACAAAGCAACACAAGCAGCAGGACAAATTATATTGCATCTGTCTAAAATTAAAGACATTTTGGTGTTTATTGCCTTGTAAAAATATCAAAGTCTGCGTCTTAAGATGAAAGGAGGTCACTGGAGTCTTAGATTTCAGAAAAGTGCCAAAAAAATCTTTAGTCCAGATCAAAATCACAAGCTTCTTACTGAGGTCTGGGATTCTCCCAATTAGACATCTGGTCAGGCCTCGTGGAACTCGGTTCTGATGTTAGGATACACAGATTCCAGCCAGATGTGCACTGCTCTTGAACCCTTGATGTCAGCAGAACGTGTTTATGACTGCTGACGGGCTGGCGTCTGCAGGCCTTGTAGCTCTTGCTTGATCCAGCAAACCCTCCATGCCCGGGCCCTTCGGCATGGCCATGGGTGCTCTGACCCTCATAATGAGCCTTCTTGCTTTACCCATAGGTGGGAAACTACCTCCGTATGTTCCGAGGTTCTCTGTACAAGAGATACCCCTCACTGTGGAGGCGACTAGCCACTGTGGAAGAGAGGAAGAAAATAGTTGCATCGTCACATGGTAAAAAAACAAAACCTAACACTAAGGGTGCGTCTTCACGAGGGTTTGTAAACCTGTTTCAAAACCACTCGCTTATGTCATGAAGATAAAACGTTTTCACTCCAGTGTCTTCATCGCAGCCTGACCTTAGTTCGCTAAGGAGCGTCCTACCGATGCTCCCGGTAGGGGCAGGCCACCCTGCCAGTGCACTCGTGATCAGGTGAGAGTGGCTCAGGGAGTCTTTGATGCTCCGCTGTTGTGTGTTCCTGGCAGGACCAGTGGGTGTGTGAGGGGCCAGGGCTGGGGCCAGGGCAGTAGCAGGTGCTGTGAAGACATGTTGGTCTCAAAACGTTTTAGGAATGCTGTGATTCGCTACCATTGCTGACAGTGTGTTGCCGTAGTCATCCTTCCTGCAGCCCTAGTAGCAGATGGTGACCCCAGCCCTCACTTTCCTCTGGGGCTTTCACCGCTTCCCTCCCAGAGCACATTTATCCTGTAATCCGTCATCTTGGCAACCAGTATGCTAAGCTCATGTGCATGTACCCATTCCATGTGGCCTGCCCTGTGCCTGGGGCTTGCTAGGTGAGCCACCTGTGCTAGTGAAACTAGTGCGAGCTCTGGGCTGTGGCAACTCTGTACAGAGTGAAGATGCTCTTCGTACATTATGGGGCCTCTAGCAGGACCCTTTGGGTATGGGTGCAACGTGCTATTTGGCAGGTGGCAAAACTGCTTCCTGCTTAGCAGAGGCACCCTGTAGAGAGCTGCCCTGGGCCTGGGTGGGTATGCACGTGCATGCATGTGTGCTCACTAGCTCTTTGTAGTCTGTCTTGTCTGTAGGTGCTAATGTAGTTTTGTCTGTTGTGGTATATTGGGGATTCTTTTAATGCAGGAGCCAGAGCTGCCTTTTATCCACTACTAAAAGATATCCACTGTTACCTAAAAGAGTTTCCTTTTTGTCCCCTCTGCCACAAGTGGAGTACAGTCTGTAGCATGGTGGCTGTCTAGCTTTGCCTGCCCTTCCTTGAGTTCCCATGAAGTCTTAGTGGTCTTTCTGCCATGTGCCTTCCTTTCCTATAACCAAATGAGTCTTCAGCAAAACTAAGGAAGTCCTGCAGATAAGTAACAGCTTTTGACAAAGGTTCCTAGAAGAACTGGGGTCACGCGGTATGAAGTTCTGTCTTATTTTCCAGACAGCACATCTGGCCTGACTCAGGGACGGTAACTTTTGCTTGGTGTGAAACAGTTCTTTCCAACTCTCTGGGCTCTTGTTTTAAAAGAAAAGGATTCATCTCTCATTCTGTCTCCTACCTTGCTTTGTGTTGGATCATGGTGGTGTCAGACCTCTTCCCACTGGGGTGTTATTCTGAAGCCTTCCTGGCAGCCACTAAGCCGCAGCTACCCCAAATATCTCTGCCCCTGAGCTAGTGCTCTTAGAGGCAAATTCATCCAAATCCATCCCTCCAGAGGCTTTCTCCACTGAGATGTCTAGGTAAAGCCTCAGTCCAGATTGCCCTTTTGGAAGAGGCTAGCACTCAGCAGTAGTGAGTTTTGACACCTTGCTTTCCCCACCTCTTGCATGTGAGGACCTCATGTGCTGTTTCAAGTTGGTTGGCTGCTTGTCCCCACTGCTGCGGGATGACCACAGTGGGGTCTCTTTGCTCACAGATCATGGATACACCACCCTCGCCACCAGCGTGACGCTGCTGAAAGCCTCAGAGGTGGAAGAGATTCTGGATGGCAACGATGAGAAGTACAAGGCTGTGTCCATCAGCACGGAGCCCCCCACCTACCTCAGGTACGCTTCCTGACCTCCCTGACAGGAGGTGCTCTTAGTGGCTACAGCTGAGGACATAGCCTGTCAGGACCCCAAGAGCAGGCCAGTACAGATGCCTCAATACTAACAGTTTTTCTTTCTTTCTTTCTTTCTTTCTTTCTTTCTTTCTTTCTTTCTTTCTTTCTTTCTTTTTCTTTTCTTTTTGGTTTTTCAAGACAGGGTTTCTCTGTATAGCTTTGGAGCCTGTGTTCTGAAACTCACTCTGTAGACCAGGCTGGCCTCAAACTCACAGAGATCCGCCTGCCTCAGCCTCCTGAGTACTGGGATTAAAGGCGTGCACCACCACCGCCCGGCTAACAGTTATTTCTTAAGAGTAACTTTTTAAAGATGGATTGTTGTAGGGCTGGAGAAGTTACACGTGTGGCATGGCGTGCATGTGGAGGTTGGGGGACAGCTCTGTAAATTCTGTTCCCTCCATGTTCACATGTGTTCAGATCAGTGGACTCTAGCGCAAGTGCCCAGCCTATAGCAGACTATAGCAGAACTTCTATGAAAGGAATTGTGGCAGCAAAATGACAAATAATTAAAAATTTACTGTGTTGTATGTAGTGTCTACTCATCTAGACTTAAAAGTGAACTGAAAACTCCATAGATTTGGTAAGGGGTACAGTGGTGCCAGGGGTTGAACCCAGGACTCCTTGAGCTGTATCTGCCCCCGAGCTACACCCCAGACCGTAGTGTACAGAGAACTAGAAATACAAGAGGCTTATATACAAACACAGGAAGAATGTTTGCCTTCTGTAATCTTGTTTTCTTGGAGGTGGAGTGGAGAATGGAGCCTGGGGCCTCTTTGCTAAAACAAGTTCTATCCCTGAGCTGCATCCCCAGTCACTCGTGTCATTTTAAAAATTCAAAGCCTAAAAAAAAACCGGCTCATCAGTGTGGCCACACCCATAATCCCAGAGCTTTGAGTGAAGCCGGGAGGATCGCCATTTAAAGGCTTGCCTGGGCTCCATAGTGAGACCTTATCAGAAAATGGAGAGAGGAAAGAAACAGAGGTTAATGGCCAAAACCCAGAGAGTAGTAAGGGAGGAAGGTATTGTTTAGATGTGGCTGTGGAAAATCATTTCCATCCGGATTTTTCTTAATCTTTCTTGTTAGATTGCTTTTCTGGTCCCCCTGAGCCCCCAGAGAGGGTGGCATGCATCCAGGCTGGTGGGCGCTGTAGACGTGTGCTCAGCAGATTCTTGTGTTCCCAGGGGATGTGGTAAGAACATAAGGATAAGTAGGCCTTCCCAGGAAGTCACAGAGGGAAATTATGTACATCTGGATGACACTTTTATGTTTGCACATGTCAGCTGGAAACCCTTTATCCAGTGGTAAACAATTTCTTGATTGTGTCATATGAGGACCAGCTGAGGGAGTAGACTCTTTGGAAGCCAAAACAACAGGGATAGGGGTGTCCAGAGTTTGAAGTAAGCAGCTTCATTGCTCAGTCAGCCTGACATTGGGCCTGGCAACCTACCTGCCCTGTCACTGGGTAGTTTGTCCCCTCTTAGGATTCCTGGGAAGTTCTTTTAGTGAGAGCAGGAAGAGATAGGACAGGATTTGAGGGTAAAGGGGTGGCGTTAGCACAGAAGATGTAAATAGTGAAGACCTGCAGTTTCCAGAGAACAAGCCTAGCTGCACTGGAATTGTCTGGAAGGTGCAGAGCCAGCCAGCCCTCTCCAGAGGGCTCACTTATCTGAGTGGGGCTTAGGAATTTGCTACTTAAAATTTCACACTCATGAACCATTTGTCCACAGAGGCTGAGATGGAAACTGGTTTTGCTATCCCAGCCCTTGAGCCCTGAGCAAACTGGTGCCCAGTGCCGGGCTGTGGTCCAGGTCTCAAAGGTGAAAGCAGACGTTAAGGTCAGAGGCAGGCTTGCAGTGTTGCAGACTTCGTAAGGTCTGGCCAGTTTCATTCGGCACTGTGCTTCATTCCCTTCCCCAGCCCTCGACCTTTGCATTAAGGTGTTAAGTGGCCCTGGTGTTTTTCTTCTTCTGAATAAAGGTTACAGTTACTTACTGTGCCCCCAAAGACAAAGTCCTGACCTTTCTTAGAAAGTGCTGTTGGCCTCACTTTGAACTCTAGTGGACAGTTCCTGCAGGAGCTGTGCGTGCAGCAGTGTTGGGCTGTGAGGATGAGGGTTCTAGCTTCATTGTTGTTGCTGTGGTAAAATACCGACAGAAGGCAGCTCAGAAGAAGGACAGAGAGTTTATTTGGCTTACAATTCAGGTATAGTTCACCATTGAGGTACAGTCAGGGAGAACCTCAGACAGCCAGTCACTTCACTGCCGTAGTCAAGGGCAAAGAGAAACATGTACCCAGCCTGGCTGCTTGCGTCACTAACTTGGTTTTTTCCCTTTTTTCTAATTTTTTATTATTACTTTTTAAAATATTTATTTATTTATTGAGGCAGGGTTTCACTCTGTAGCCCAGGCTTTATCTCCCTCTGCCTCCCGAGGGCTAGGATTAGTAAATCCTACCACTACACCCAGCTCACTTCTTCATTCTTCATACAGTTCAGGATGCCAAGCCCAGGGAGTGGTGCTGCCCACAATGGACTGGGTCTTCCCATGTCAACTATCAAGACCATTCCCTACAAAATGCCCACAGGCCAGCCTGGATAGGTTCCTCATTGAAATTCCCCCCTTGTGCTTCTAGTTTGTGTCAAATAGACAGCTAAAGCTAACTAACATGTGGGCAGCACCCCATGAGTCCCCTGTCTACTAGCCGTGGTCTTCCTAGGGGAGACAAATGAGCACTGTGGAACCCCAGGGTCCTCCATTGTCTAACTCCCAGTGGATCGGATCCTCAGTGTGAAATAGCTTTGGGAATTTTCCCAATAGTAAGAGTAACTTGGAGTTTGGAAAGAGTTTTTCATGTTGCATGGGTTAGTTGACTATCTCCAGTGCTATTTCCTAGAATATATTTATCAATCCATTTTCCTTACTGCTATGGTTCTGTGAGTTTAGAGACTAGAAGCCTTGTCTCAGTGCATTTTATTTTATTTTTTTAAATATTTATTTATTTATTTATTTATTATTTATACAATATTCTATCTGTGTGTATGTCTGCAGGCCAGAAGAGGGCTCCAGACCTCATTACAGATGGTTGTGAGCCACCATGTAGTTGCCGGGAATTGAACTCAGGACCCTTGGAAGAGCAGGCAATGCTCTTAACCACTGAGCCATCTCTCCAGCCCTCAGTGCATTTTAGAATGGCTAGCATGTCTAAAATCTAAACTAGCCGGATTTGTAGTCCAGCTCCTCAAAAGGCTTAATTTGAACCAAGGAAGTCAGGGCCAGCCAAGGCAACAACATATCAAGACATCGCCTAAGAAATCTATCACATTAATCCCTTTTGGGCATTTAGGGTCTCTTAGCCAGCAGCTGGGCAAAGAACTCAAGAAAAGCTCTAATTGGAGCCCTTCACTAGGACACATTATCTTACTCCTGCTGCCCCAGGCTTTGTCTCGAAAGCATTGCCATCTTTTGAGGCTGGGGCAGGGAGGGAATTAGAGTAGTCAGTTTGACCTAGTCATATCAAGTCTCCTTTGCTGTTGAACCCTGATTCAGCATCTGACTCCCCTTTCCAGGGCATTGTGGAAAGTCTGTCTTACTCTCCTTTCCCTAATGATGGATGTGTTTCTGTGCAAGCCACGTCTAGCATGTGGTGCAGTGCATTGTGGCCATGGTTAGGGCCAGCGTGTGCCTGGCTATCTGATAACCTCTCTTTGTTGGTTTGTCTGCCTTATTTTTTTTCTTCTTTTTGTTTTTTCAAGATAAGGTTTCTCTATAGTTTTGGAGCCTGGAACTCATTCTGTAGACCAGGCTGGCCTCAAACTCAGAGAGATTCGTCTGCCTCTGCCTCCCAAGTGCTGGGGTTGGGATTAAAGGACTGCACCACCACTGTTCAGCTTATTTGTCTAGTTTTGAGACTGGGTCTTACTATCTAACTCTGGCTGTCCTGGAACTCACAGAGATCCACCTGCCTCTCCTTCCTGACTGCTGGGATTAAAGCTTCACTACTATGCCCTGCCCTGTATCTAATACTTTTCACCCTTCTTTGCACATAGGTACCGCTAGGTGCCAAGAGGAGTCTCACAGTGTAAAAAATGCCCAGATGTCCGTCCTCCATAGGAGCTTGGAGCCTGCCAGGGGCACAGTAGTGCCCACTGAGCATGAGTAGAGTTCGAGGGAGCAGAACCTGACTCCTGGTCGGAAGGGGTTAATCTCTTTCTCTGTCTCTCCAGGGAACAGAAGGCCAAGAGGAACAGCCAGTGGGTACCCACCCTGCCCAACAGCTCCCACCATCTGGACGCTGTGCCATGTTCCACCACCATCAACAGGAACCGCATGGGTCGGGACAAGAAGAGAACCTTCCCCTTGTGGTGAGTGAGCGCTGCAGTGCTTGGGCTCTGCACAGAGCTCCCCTTCGTCCGTGTCTTTTAGTCTCCCTTCCAGAGAGGCGCTGGTCAGTGACCTGTATTCTTACAAATGCTACCCTGCCTCGGATGCTGTTCTCTCACTTCCAAGACATCACCTTGGCTTTCCCATCCTCCATGGCTCCCTGCTCTGTTCTCTCACGTTTTGCCCCTTTCCTAGCACCTCAGTGTAGTTCTTCGGGACACAATCCCTAGGCCTTTCCGTGCTGTGTGGTTCATCTAATGCCCACAGCCAGTCTCGGGTGTTTCAGGTGTTATCCTTGTGACTCCCACTCTGTCAGTTCTCTGTGGCTGCTGACACAAAGCACTGTAGTGACCTACAGCAGTACAGATTTATTCTCTCCCAGTTCTGGACATCAGGAGTCTGAAAGAGGTTCATAGGCCAAAATCAAGGTGTACACGGGGCATTGCTCCCGTCAGAGGGTCGTTAAGCTTTGACCTATGGCCTTAGTGTTTTACCACCCCTCTTCTGAGATGTTTGCTGAGTCTTAAGGAGAGGGGGTAGTTTTTGTTGTTTTGAGACAGGGTCTAACTCTGTGTCCCACAATGACCTCAGACTCCTGACAATTCTGCCTCAGCTTCCCAAGTGCTGGGATTATGTAGGAGGCCACTTATTTGTCCCAGCCACCCAGAACCAAAATAATCACACAGGAATTATATGAATTAAAATACTGCTTGGCCTATTAGCTCCAGCTCCTTATTGGCTAACTCTTATATTAATTTAACCCATTTCTATTAATCTGTATATCGCCATATGGCAGTGGCTTACCGGCAAAGATTCGACATGTCTGACTCTGGCGGCTCCATGACATCTCCCTGACTCTGCCTTCTTCCTCCCAGCATTCCATTAACTTTTCCCCACCTACCTAAGTTCTGCCCTATCAACAGGCCAAGGCAGTTTCTTTATTTGTTAATGGTAATCACAGCACACAGAGGGGCTCCCGTATCAGGATTACAGTCATGAGCTATTAGGCCTTACTAGCATGTCTAGGTTTTCTTCTTTCTAGGGCAGCAGCTTCCTGGCTCTTCCCGATGCATTCATGAAGCACACTGCCCCGCCTTGTTGCAGACCTTAACCATAGACATGTTTGAGCTTGTCGTTTTATTTATTTGCAGTCCTGTTAGACTCGCCTTGAGACCCTGATAACGTCTTCTGTGCTGCCTCTGTGTTAGGTGACAAATGACTCTAAGGAATGGCCTTTCCCTTCAACCACTTTCAGTAACCACGGTGCCAAGGGAAGCTAGAAACTGTCCATGGTGACCTGGGAGTAAGGGAACCTGGAGCCTGATGCACCATTAATAAAAACTCAGAGACAGAAATTGGGGTTCACCTGACAGAAAAGCAAAGCAGCCAAGCCACTGGCTCTTACCTCTGCCTCAGTCCAAAATGGCGATCCTGCCTCCAAGAATCTCAGAATGAGACTGAGACTGAGAGCTGTCTCCTCCTGTCTTCTATTCCTCTCTAATGCTGGAATTAAGGGCGTGTACCACTACCACCTGGTTTCTGTGGCAAACTCAGGTGGCTACTAGGATTAAAGGCGTGTGTCAGCTGGGCGTTGGTGGTACACGCCTTTAATCCCAGCACTCGAGGCAGAGGCAAAAAAAAAAAAAAAAGTGTGTGTCATTGCTGCCTGATCTGTAAGGCTGGCCATTGTGGCTGTTTGATTTTTCTGATCCTCAGGCAAGGTTTATTTATTAAAATACAAAAGAGATGCCACTACAGGAGCCCTTACTGCCAGCTGTGGTTTCCCCTGCAGCTTTGATGACCATGATCCAGCTGTGATCCATGAGAATGCATCTCAGCCTGAGGTGCTAGTGCCCATCCGGTTGGACATGGAGATCGATGGGCAGAAGCTACGTGATGCCTTTACCTGGAACATGAATGGTAGGTGGATAGTCGGCTTTGCCTGGGCCTCATATGAAAATGGCCCACTTTCCAATCAGCTGCCTGCCAGGCAGAGTCTCGACTTGACATTTGAAGCTTTGTGGCCTGGTCCTTAAGGCTGCAAACTCTGGGTTCATTCTGGGTCTGCCACTATGCACCATTCCTTGTAGACTAGGTATGTGCCTTGGTTGGCTTTCTTTTGTTATAACAGGTACCCGAACCTGGGCAATTTAGAAGTAAATATAAACAGTTCACTCTGGTGTGTGTGCCTGAAAGCTGGGAAATTCAAGGTTCAGCTGCTAAGTAAGGTTCTCTTCTGCCGAGGTCTTACACTGCTTCAGCTCATGGCAGAGAGTAGAAGTGAAGTTATGTAGAGGAGCATGAGGGCCACTTAGTGACCATCTATCTGCCTTTGCAGTAGTGAGACCGGCACAAGAGTGGACACTCACTCATCAGAAAAGGCCTTGCCTGGATGCTCTACCTTAAGCTTCCTGTTTTCAAGAAATAGGTGCTACCTTATGCTTCCAACTGTCAATAAATAAATCATGTGTGGTTGTGAGGACTTTAATGGCTGGCTTGATCTGGTCAGCAACATAAAGTGTAGATAGGAAAAAATATCCGCATGGAAAAAACAGGTGGAGGGAGGAGGAGGGATCAACAACACTTAGGGTATTTGAAAAAGCCATGGGGAAACACTGTTTTATGTTTGAGGTGGTGACCCCATATTCTTAATCTCTGCACCGGGAGGCAGAGGCAGGCAGATCTCTGTGATTTTGAGGCCAGCCTGGTCTACATAGTGAGTTCCAAGACATTGCTACAGAGAAACTCTGTCTCAAAAAATTTAAAAAAAAATGCATTTCTAAAATCAGGTACTGTGTCATGTACCTGTAATCCTGGGACTTGGGAAGTAAAGCAAGAGGATCACACGATCATGATCAGCCTAGGCTCTCACAAAAAAAAATAAGCACAACACAAAAACGAAACATAAGCACTAGCAGTGACAATAGTATGTGAATTTCAGGTTCTACCTTCCTTTACCTTCCTCCTGTGAGACGGTTAGCTCTGGAGTAGCGGGTTGTGTATCAGATGTCCTGCATATCAGATACTGACATTACAATTCATAACAGTAGCAAAATTACAGTTATGAAGTATCTACAAAAGTAGTTTTTTGGTTGGGAGTCACTACAACATAAAGAACTGTATTAAAGGGCCGCGGCATTAGGACGGTTGAGAGCTGCTGCTCTGCAGGGTTGGCATGGCAAGCATAAGTAGTTCCAGTGCTCAGCCCCAGTCCAGTGCCTCCCCACAGCTTACCCTCTGCTTTGTCTCTAACGTTGCAAGGCCATATATGTGCTCTCGTGCTTCTCCCCTCATCTCTTCAAGAGACAGAAGAGATGCAGATGCAGTTGACTGGAGGGAAGATGGTCCTTTGACAAAATGATGCTATAATCCTTCAGTATACAAAGTTAATAAACTTTGACCTAATCTTACACCTAATACTAAACTCCAGAATTACAGACTTAATGTATATAAAACACAAAACCATGAAACTTGTTGGGGAAAGTGTAAGAGAAAGTCTTGGATATTTAGGGCTAGACAGAGAATCCCTTGACACCAGCAGCACAGTCTAGAGCAGAAAATACCAAAACCTGGACCTTTCAAAACTTGACTCTTCAAAAAACCCTGTCAGAAGGGTGAAAAGACAGCCAGATGTGGAGGTGCCTGCCTCTAATCCCAGCACCCAGATGGCAGAAGCAGGCTGATCTCTGAGCTCAGGGTTTACAGAGCAAGTTACAGGCCAGCTAGGAACCCCTGTCTCTAAAACAAAGAGAGCAGGTAATGGAATATGATCAAGGTACTTTAAAGTATTTGTATGAAATTGTGAAAGAACAAATTGTAAAAACTCAAAAAAAGCAAACAATTTAATTAAAATAAGGATGTGGGTTAAAGAGGTGGCTCAGAGGTTAAGAGCACTGACTACTCTTCCAGAGGGCCCAGGTTCAAGCTCACAATTGTCTATAACTCCATTTCAAGGAAATCCAATGCCTTCTGGTCTCTATAGGCAGCAGGCATGTAAGTGGTACACAGACACGTATTCAGACAAAATGACCACACACATAAGAATAAAACTGAAAAAGTACTCTAGAATGGGGACAGAAGACACCAAGATACATGCCACCGAAGATACACAGATGGAAGTAAACTTTGGAAAGGTTCTGCTTTATCAGCCATTCAAGGTGTGCAAATTAAAACTAGTGACAGCAGTAGTGAGGAAGTGGAAGAAGTGAGTCCCTTACACTCGTGGAAATATGAATGTCTAGCCTGCGCTGAGAAACTGCAAAACCTGAACATGTGACTGCTGGACGAGTGAGAGCTGCAGTGGAGGACATGTGTCCCAGAGAAGTTCACACAGAGACCTGCATGTGGATGTGCGGCAGAGCCAGAAACTAGAAGCCTAGATGACCTTCAGTGGATAAATACTTAAATAAAATGTGACCCCCCCGAAGAATGTTAATGTGAAAATAAACAGCCTGCGTGGATCTCTGAAGATTTTCTTGTTGATTGGTTGGTTGGTTACTTTTTTTGTTGTTTTTGAGACAGAATGTAGCCCTGGCTGGCTTGGAATTCACTATGTAGACCAGGCTAGCCTTGAAATCATTGTGTCTGCCTCCCATCTGCTGGGGTTAAAGATTTTCACCACATGGTTAGCTTCTCTGAAGAATGTTTCCTACTAGAAAAGAGTTACTCCCAAAGTTACATAAGGTCTGGTTCTAGTGCTTTCAAGTGCTCAAGTCTTAGAAGCAGATATCACAGATGAGGAGGAGCAGGCAAGGGGGTGTGGCTGCAAAAGAACAGTAGAGGGATCCTTGTGTTGATGGACATGTCCTGGATCGGACTGCCCAAGTTTGGTTCTGAGAGCACATCTGCTTTCATAGGCTGTGAGCCACGGGAAGATTTCCCAGGGGCAGATGTCTTCACTGTATGGGCTAGAAGGGGAAGGATGCTTCCTCCTCTGCCTCTCTGAGTATCTGGGAAGGCCAGGTTCAGTTGCCCAGTCATCCACATGAGCCTGAGGGGAGGTTGACAAAGAAGGAAGAGATTGGAGAAGCCAGGACAGGTGTGAGCACCATAAATTGAAGCACTAAAAATAGGTTGGCATGTTTGCATTTTCTGATTTCAGAGAAGCTAATGACCCCTGAGATGTTTTCAGAAATCCTCTGTGATGACCTGGATTTGAACCCGCTGACTTTTGTGCCAGCTATCGCCTCCGCCATTAGGCAGCAGATTGAGTCCTACCCCACAGACAGCATCCTGGAGGACCAATCTGACCAGCGTGTCATCATCAAAGTAGGTGCAAAGTGGACCCAGCCCTCGCTGGAAGTCGGTCAGGGTTCCTTGGTGGGATGCGGTTTCTGGGGAAGGCATCTTTCAGGGACAACCTGACTGTGTCCTCAGGAGAGGGAGGGCTGAATTTTCGAGGAAAGTGTCACATTATGGGTAGGGCAGCCAGTGCTGCTGTGTTTGCCAGGCGCTGAGCTGGTCCCAGAGTTAGAAGGTGAAAGCAGCTGGTGGCAGGGTAGGAGAACCCACAGTGACGTGTGTGACATTAATGTGGTATTCTTGTGCTGGGCCAGAAATACACCTGTCTGTATTCCTGCTTTCAACTCTTTGGTGTTTATGCTCACAAGGTGACATTGCCAGGTCACTCAGCCATCCTTTAATAGTTTGTAGACTTGTACAACAGCTGTTCCGGTTTACATTCCCACCAGCAGTGCACAAAGTTGCAGTATCTCCCTGTAGTCACCAAAAGTCGTTATTAGCTCCCTCCCTCCTTCCTTTCCTTCATTCCTCCCTTACTTCCTTTTTAAATAATAGTTATCCTAATGGGTGCAAAATATCTTACTGTGCTGAATTTTTTTAACTTTATTTTGTTTTATTATTACTTTTTTGTTGTTGTTTTTGTTTTTTCAAGACACAGTTTCTCTGTGTAGCCCTGGCTGTCCTGGAACTAGCTCTGTACACCAGGCTGGCCTTGAACTCACAGAGATCCACCTGTCTCTGCCTTCTGAGTGCTGGGATTAAAGGTGTGTGCCACCACTACCCGGCATTTTTAGCTTTATTATTAGTTTGTGTCCTGTGATGCTTGTGTCTTGCTGTGCTGAATTTTTTTCCACTGTTATTAGTATGTGTGTGCCGCGATGAATGGAGGTCAGAGGACAGCTCTGGAGCTGGTGTCTGGGAATAAGTATCTCTCTAAGGGGTTAGGAGCAGATAGGGCAGGTGTACCTGTGGGCTACTTGGCAACATGATTGTAATCAGTGACAGTAGGGTACAGACAATGACTTAAAACAGATTCAGGGATAATATCTGAAGAGTGGCATGTAATCTGAGTCCTATGTGGCCTGCATAGCTGCATAAAGATCAATTGCCACAGATGTAAAGGACAAAGAAGACGCTAGGTCAGCATGAGATACAAGGGACATGGGAAGTCAGGCTAAGGTGGGATCAGGTGCCCAGAACCTCAGTGTCTAGTGACAACCTGGGTGTGTGAGGCCAGCCTTGGCTCTTAGTTCCTGAGTTATGGGCAGAATTCACTGCAACCTGGCAATTGAGAATGGTTTATCCCCTCCTCATGCATTCCTGGGTTGCCCTCACTTGTGCTTATTGGTTCTGGCCACAGCTGAACATCCATGTGGGAAACATCTCCCTGGTGGACCAGTTTGAATGGGACATGTCAGAGAAGGAGAACTCCCCGGAGAAGTTTGCCCTGAAGCTGTGTTCGGAGCTGGGTTTGGGCGGGGAGTTTGTCACCACCATTGCATACAGCATCCGCGGACAGCTGAGCTGGCACCAGAAGACCTACGCCTTTAGGTAAAGTAACCTCCCCTCTGCTCTCACATTTTTGTCTACTTTCTCGCCTGCATTGGAAAAAGACTTCACCGGGAACTGGAATGCTTAGCAAAAGCAAGAACAAAGGGCTTTTGGCAAAGACATGGCAATTCAGAGAGTTTGTTAATAGCTTTTTGGACTCAGCTAGGTTTGCCAGATAAAGCTAAGTTTCCCAAGAATAAGCTTCATTGAGCAAGAGAAAAGGGGCTGGAGAGAGGTAGCTTCAGCTCCACAGGGATCCACCGTTCTCTGAGCAGCAGGAATAAGGGGTATGCAGGCATGCATGCAAGCAGCACACCCAAACACATAAGAGGTATGCAGATGTGCCTGCAGGCAGCATGACCAAACACATAAACTAATAAAAGTGTTTGGAGAGGGAAGGGCATGAGCCCTTGATGTGCTAAGCAGGCACCTGAGTTGCTGTCGCTCCTCCAGTAGCTCACTGGCCGTCAGCTTTGTTTTGTAGTCTTGCTGTCTGTCCCATGCCTCCCCATTCCTCCAAGGAAGCCTACTTATGGGTGCCGCCAACATGTCTACTCACCGTGTATGAAGCCAAGGCCAGCGGGCCTCAGAGCCAGTGTAGGGCAGTTTTGTTCCCTGGAGTAAATCTGAGGTCCTATGATGTCCAGTAACACTGTACGGGTCCTGGGCGTGACACTGACACAGAGGCCCCGTCCACAATCAGTAGTGAGTGGGAACCTAGTTTGAAACTGCATACAGCTGGCCGCTGGCTGCTTCAGCAGCAGCAGGTATTGGCCTTCACAGTGCTGTGTGGCAGCCAAGTGCTATGGCCAGAGCTTGAGAGATGCAACTTTTTGCTCATGATGGCTCCTGCTGCCATCATTTTCTTCTGTTGCCAACACTTAGCAGCATTTACATTATCAGACCCCAGGTGGCTTCTGCTTGATAAATTCCTGGCCACTTGCAGTTCTCCTGTGCCCCCGAGCAAGCCCCCTGGAAGTCATGAGTAGTGTTATATAAGGACTCAGGGATCATTGTGTGAGTTCTCAGGTGAGGACAGGAAGGGCCTGACTCTGCTGTGGTCCTTAGTTCTGAGTTCAGATTTCAAGTCCTTGGGGATAAAAATGTAGGGCCACCCTGGTAGATATTTGATCAAATGAATGTCCCTTCCACTGGGACTTGCCTGGATGCCTGAAATATGTCCCAAGCATTGTTTTCGGGGATTAGAAAGGGCTGCTTTATCTTCCCAGCCAAGCGGGCCTGACGAGCTCTGAACACCTGTCCTGTGTCTTATACCATCTTGGCAGCTGGGATGCTCCCCACACTGCCAGAGATCTAGCTGAGAATCAGAGTATAAAAATCCAGAGGACAGGAGCAGCTGAAACTCCTGATGCTTCCTGCATTCTGAGCACAGCATCATCTCGCCCCGTGCCTATGTGGAACCAGGCATTTCTTAACCACTTACCACAAGAAAATGATTGTTGTCCCTACTGTACTTTCAGGGCCTCCTTGTACGAACCCTGGCCTGGTTTCTGCCATGTACAGAATGGGACAAGCATTGAGTTCCATGACCCCTTAAAACAAGTCTTAAGTTCTAAACCTCTGTCACTTCATGTTGGAAGCACATAAATTCCTTCCAGGCAGTCTGCCATTCTCTGCATGTCCATGTCCCATCCCCTTCCGTACCCATCCCATGGTCCCTGGTCTTTGGTTGTGTCCAGAGTAGGAGAGAGCTGCTGGTCACAGGGCATATGTGTGAGCACAATCATTAGAAGACCTGATAAAACCAGGGCAGGAACAAGAAGCATGGGGAGGGAGAGTGACAAACTGGTAAGGGGCTCGAGGCTCCTGGAGTGCAGAACTGAATTAGAGAAACACAAACATCAAACATCTCAGAACCAGAATGAGGACAGAAGGGCTATGACAAGGACTGTAGGGAAGGCTCAGTGGTTAAGAGGACCAGGGTGATTGCCAGCTCCCACAGGGTGACTCACAACCATCTGTAACTTGTTTCAGGGGATCTGGCGCCCTCTTCTGGTCTCTGTGTGTACCTGGTACACATACATAAATGGAGGCATACTCAAAATTTCAATAAAGCAGACAAAAAAATAAAAAATTTTTAAGAGGGGCTACAACAGATATGGGGAAATGGGTTTGATGAGGAATAGAGCTAGGTTAGGCACCAGGGAGCTTGCTGCTCTTAGGAGAAATGCCTACAGCAAAATTACCAATAACTTCTCCTGAGCCAGTCTCTATGCTCCAAAGCCAGGGGCCAGTGAACGGCATTCTGTCTGGCACAGGAAAAAGATATGTGTGGCTGCCAATGTGCTTTGACTCCTCACATACCCAGTAATGTTGTATTAAGAGCGGCAGGCTACATTCCTGGCACCCGGCTGCCCACATGGCTAGCTTATGCCCCGAAATAATTACACGGAAACTGTATTCTTTTAAATACTGTCTGGCCCATTAGTTCCAGTTTCTTATTGGCTAGCTCTTACATATCGATCTAACCCATTTCTAATAATCTGTGTAGCTCCACGAGCTGGCTTACCAGGAAAGATCTTAACCTGCGTCTGTCTGGAGTGGGAGAATCATGGCGACTCCTTGACTCAGCTTCTTTCTCCCAGCATTCTGTTCTGTTTACTCCGCCTACCTAATTTTCTGTCCTATTAAAGGGCCAAGGCAGTCTCTTTATTTAACCAATGAAATTAACACAAAATAGAAGACTCTTCCCCCATCACAGTGACTGGGGGTAAACACAGAGCCCAAGGAAGCTGACTGGGTGAGATCTGGCTGCAGCAGGAGGAAGGAGTAGAGCAGATGTTTGGACGACCCTCTCCAAGTCACTGTGTCTGCCCCCTGGGGCTGCTTATACCCACAGCCCTGCCAAGATTGTGTGCTCAGTCAGAGGGCTTGGCAGCTGAGCCTAATGAGGGACAGAGAAACATGCTTCTTTGCTGGTGTAGCATCAGCAGTTAGGTAGGGGAACTGCTGGAACCCGCTCGAACTGGTTAGGTGTGCACGCTTGTTAGATGTGGGTAGGTGTCCTAGTAGAACCCCGCCAGCCAGCCCAGTCTGGGTTTTATTTTTATAACAACCCATTGACAGACAGTTCACACCAAACCACTTGATTTACTTTAAAAATTTAAATTTTTGGATTACTGGAGGTTGAACCTAAGGCTGTCCTGGAACGTGCTTGTAGACTAGGGTGGTCTCAAACTCAGAGACCTACCTGTTTCTGCCTCCTAAGTCCTAAGATAAAGGTCTGGTGTCTTTTTACTTTTTGATTTTGAGGTAGGCTCACACTGAGTTGCTGGCAGTGAACTCATTCTGTAGCTCAGGCAGGTCTTGAACTTCTGATCTTACCTTTCTTCTAATTTCTTCTGATTTTACCTTTCTTTTAAATGAGGAATTATAGTTCTGAGTCATGATGCCTGGCCTTCTTATATGAGTGTTTGGTTTGGTTGGTTTCATTCATTTTGGGTCCGGCCACAAAGCCCAGCTGGCACTGTGTAGCCTTATGATAACTACTTTCATAGAATAATGTGTTCAGGGGTCATCTGTGTTATCAGAACTCCAAGTCTTATAGCTGAATAATATTCCATTGCTTAAATATATACATTCAACGTGTCCATTCTGCTGTGGGTTGTTTCTACCTTTGGCTATGGTAAATAATGCTAAGGACATTTTTGTTTGTGTTTAACCACTCTTGTCAGTTCTCCCGCCTCTCCACCCAGTAGCAGTATCTTGTATTATACAGTAGCTGGTTAACTTTTGTTTTGCTGTTTGATTGAGACAGGATCTTACTTTGTAGCCCAGGGTAGCCTCTAGTATATAATTCATGACAGTGCTTCTGACCCAGCCTTCTACGAGCCTGGATTATATGATCTGCTGTCACACCTGCCATCTGAGGAGCTGCTGAGTTGTTTTATGGTGACTGCAGCATCCTACACAACCACCAGCAGTTGTGGGTACAGGCTCATCATGCTGGCCAGGGCTTGTTTTGCCATGCTGACTGTAGCTGTCCTGGTGAGTGTTAAATGATTATAGGCTAGAGTTGTGTTTCCTAGTGAGTATCTTTTCATTGATTGATCCTCTGTGTGTATGTATGTACCTCTTTGAAAATGTCTTGTTCAGGCCATTTACTTTACCCCAGTTTATTTTGGGGGGAAGGTATGTGCACATGTGTGAGGTCAGAGGACAACTTGGAGTCAGTTCTTTCTTTCCACCAGGCATGAACTCAGGTCGTCACACAGCCTTCTCACTAGCCTGTATTTTAACTGGCTCTTCTTACTGATTTGAAAGTTTCTATATAGTATGGGCACACATTTCTTAGTAGGTATGATTTATAAATATTTCCCCCATCTTCTGAGTTGCCTCACTTTATTGATAGTGTCCTTTGCAGCACAAAAGTTGTTATTTTGATGAAATAAAATAACAGTCTAGTTCATCTGGTTCTTTTAGTTGGTTGCTACACACACACACACACACACACACACAATCATATATATGTATGCCAGTACACATTCGTGTGTTTGTGTCACTTTTAAGACAGCATTGCCTAGCCAGGTGATGGTGGTGTATGCCTTTAATCCCAGCACTCGGGAGGCAGAGGCAGGTGGATCTCTGTGAGTTCGAGGCCAGCCTGGTCAACAAGAGCAAGTTCGAAGACAGGCTCCAAAGCCATAGAGAAACCTTGTCTCGGGGGCGGGGGGAAAAAAAACCAATGTGGGTCTCTAATCATGCCCTAAGGGGCATGGCTGCTATGGCTTATAAACCTAAGGGTGAGTGTAGAATTGGTTTCCTTTCCCCCCAGTTAAGTGGCCTTTGGCAGGTCATTTCTTTCTTATGTCCCTGTTCTCTTCTTTATAGTGAGGAGATGGTAACTTCTCAGCCTGCCTGTGCATCACAGAAAACAAAGTCCTACATCTAGGTCTGGCATGGTGGTGCATACCTTTAATCCCAGCATTTGAGAGGTAGAAGCAGGTAGCTCTCTGAGTTAGAGGTGAGCCTGGTCTATACATTGAGTTCTAGGACAGCCAGGACTACACAGAGAGACCCTGTCTTATAAAACCACCACCACCACCTTACATCAGAAGTAAACTAAGAACCCTCCACTAGCGTCAGTCTTTCCTCTCACCATTGCTTTCTGGCAGCCCTTGCATGGGATTAGTGTGGCTGGAGAATGACCGGGCTCCTTCCTGTCCTCAGAGTTCATGAGTAGGAATCCCCTTGAAATAAAGGATGCCGCTCACAGCCTTGGGACTCAAGGCAGCAGCTCTGCTTGCGTGTCCCACAGAGCTGAGGCAGCTAGTGTTGGCTCTGTGCCCATCCTCCATGGTCAGCTCTAGTAGTTCTAGTTTTGAACAAATCCATTGTGTGCCAGAGTCAAGGAGGTAAACAAAAGGACTCTGGGCCTGTTTGCCAGCTCTTCTTTAAATTCAGAGAAAAACATGTTTTGCTTCCTTCTGCTTGGGTTTGGCGCCTTTCAAATCTGCCCTCCCAAGGGAGCTGATCTGGAAATGAGGATGAGTCTGCCTGGGCTGTTCCTGGATTTCCAAATGAAACTGCTGAGGCTGGCCCTGGGACCACAGGGTGGGGGCTGACTGGTCCCTGGCCTCTTAAATCACCAGCAGGAGTTTGGGCTTCCAGGTTCTGTGGGGCCTGTGAGTATAGATGTCAGCTGAGCTTTGGTAGTAAGTCAGACCCATGTCTGCCAAAAAGCCAGCTTTACCCATACTCTGGCCTTGATCCAGGCTAAAGGTCCCTGAAAGCTTTATGCCAAGGTCTTATCCCAGCCTTTCTGACTCAGGCTAGGGTGTTCTCAGCTGCCAGGTTTGGCCTGTACTGACTTGGTGCAGTGATGAAGAATTGCCACTCTGCTATCAAATCTGGTTTGCTTTTGTGAAGTCCACTGTCCCTGAAGCCCAAGAGAGGCCATGTAAGGACCTGTCTGGCTCGGAAGAGGCCTCTGCAATGAATGTTGGCTGCTTTAATGTTAAGCCTCCCAACAGTACACGAGGCTCCCATATTTTAGACAGACCAAAACATCCCAGTCAACTGTTTATCCCATTTTCATCTGCCCTGTATGACTTGGGCTCTTTTATCTCCTTTTCCAGAGCTAGAAGGTGTTGCAGGACAGCGGGTAGGCACACCTGATGAGGACTGTGAGTAGAGTAGAGGCCAGTGTGATGGGGAAGAGGAGGGGACCTGCTTAGAGCCTTGCTGTGACACATTGGGTACCTCCTTAGCTTCCTCTTACCAGCTTGGAAAGCAAGGTGCAGAGCAGCATAGCCACCCCCATCCCCCAGTACTTGTGCCCTCACAGCCTTCATCCCATTTTGTTCCCACCATTGTGCCCATTTGGCAAGAGGCTTGAACAGATGACCCCTCCCACTTTAGGGTGGAGTCCAGGTGGTCTCTAAAGGGCTCTAAGCCTGGAGATACCATTTCTAGGCTCGGTTCTCTGCCAACCAGGTGCCTGTCTTGAAGCAATTAGGCTGGCTTCTTCAGGGCTTAGTGTGAACCCCATGAAGTAAGCCAAGTGATAGATGTATAAAGAACAGTGGAGAGGCCAGCCCAGTGGCCTTCTGTGAGGAGGTCGGGCCTCTGGAGAAGTCCTTTTACAACTCTCCGTACCCTTCCCTTTGGTGTTCCTGGTATTTCCCTGATCAGTGGGTCTTGGTGGGTACTGGCCCTGGTCAGTGTTGGGTAGACAGGTCTGGCTATAGTCTTTATCAGTCATCTGTACCCAAGACACTATTTTGTCCAAAGAAACCACCTCCATAGCCAGCAGCTCCCCAGTTCTTACAAGGAGAATCAGCTTTGAAGGGAGGCTGTCTGGGCTGTAGGTAGTACTGTTTCTGTTGGACACGTCCTGGCATCATGCTTGAGGCTCAGTGACAAAAGTCATCCCTCAGCTGCCCATCAGCATTGCTGTGGGGGAGAGCTAGGACAAGGAAGTAGACCTTCCTGCTGTGCCCTGGCCATCTGCTAAGGGATGGCAGGGTAGAAAGCAGTGGTTTCTGGGGGACTTCCAGCTGCCATTCTGTTAATGTGCCCTTGTTATCTCTCTCTGTTTCCCTTCCCTCAGTGAGAACCCACTTCCCACAGTCGAGATTGCCATCAGAAATACTGGAGATGCTGACCAGTGGTGCCCCCTACTGGAGACATTGACAGATGCAGAGATGGAGAAGAAGATCCGGGATCAAGACCGGAACACAAGGTACACCCACAGGCACCTGTCTTCCCTGGCAGAGGCAGGGATTATCTCCCCAGGAACCTAGTTTTAAGAGGAAGTTTCTGTGGGTATCAGGCCCCAGGGTGCATTTCCTTGAAAAGAACAGCATCCCATAGCAAGTCTCAGCATTTCTATAGAGATAACCAGGACCTGTGCAGCCGACTGGCAAGGTCAAGAAAAGGCTGGAGACCATTCCTGCTAGATGGGCCCCATACCTAGCTACTCTAGAAAAATAACAAACCTAGGAGGGTGGCCACCCAGAGCTGTGACCAGCCCCAGCTGACCACCTGTTCTTCTACTTCAGGCGAATGAGGCGTCTCGCCAACACTGCCCCAGCCTGGTGATGAAGTCATCATTCATGCTCAACTTCCACGGAGCATCTCAAAAGACTGCCTTTCCTTCCTCTGTGGTAAGGAGAGAGGCAAAGGGACAGCTGGTACCATCCTGAGGAATGGGGTAGGGCCTCCCAGGTGCCTTCCTTCAGCACACATTCCATTTGCTAAGCTCCAGCACTGTCCCCCAAAGTCTAATCAGGAAGCAGCCTCTTTTGGGTTGTGTTTTGTTTTTGTATAGGAGCCTCATACAGGGCTAGCAACACTTTTTAAATAAAAAAATAACAATTTCAGTTTCTTTGGTGTTGATAGTATAAAAATGTGAAGCAGAACCTGTGTTGGTGGGAGTGGTGTGGCCAAGGTTGATGGGCCAGTCCTTCCCTTCTTGCCCTCAGAGTCTCAGGTAAGGAGTGGAGATCACTGGGTGTCCATGGCCAGCCGTAAGGACCCCAAAGCAGAGCCCAGTCAGTTCCTTCCTGGGCCTTCCAGCTTCCCTGTGACACTCTGTGCTCAGCAAGTCTTTGTAGAGGTTGACAGGAATGTGTCACGTGCCTTTGCTGACCTTGGTCCTGGTGCATCCAGACAGGCTACTGCCAGCTAGGGAGACCTTACTGCTCTAGAGTCCCTTCTAGAGGACTTGGTCATGCATGGGCAGTGCCTGGGCATGACATCACTAGTACGCAAACAAGAAGTCTTTTATATCAGAGTTCTAGCAACCCATCTCCATTGTGGCCTGGACCAGCTTCTCCTTTCCCACCTGTTACGAGGAGTAGGGAAATAGCCAGCAGCGTGTGCCATCCTTCAGAGTTGGCAGTATGTGGAGAAGAGGTACAGCCCTCTACCCCTACCCCAAGCTGTGCTTTTGGTAAGTTACTCATTCCCTTTGTCCATGGTTTGTGGTATGGTATAGAATGGACATAGAATCCATTAAGGTGACATGGGTCTGCAGTAAGCCAGGCTCTGCTTGGCAAAGTGGGCATACAAGTTGTGATTGAAGACAGTGATCCCGGCACCCAGCTACAGTCTGCTGCTACCCTCTCTCAGCAGGTGCTCCTAGGGAGTGTTCTATTCCTTTTCCCACACTCTAGACCCTTCCTGCTTTAAAGCACCTACACCCCACACAGCAACACAACTTTGGCCCCACCAGGTTTCACTACAAACTTGAGTCAGACTTGATAGAAAACATTTTTGGACCATAGAAATAACAAACAGTGGTTTGGGGAATTCCCATGCTCTTGGGTATCCAGGAGTAAGCCCCAATGGAGCACAAGGAAAACTGGCCACATCGACACCCTGAGTTGAGAGGAGGTGAGGAGGGTAGGAAGGACTCGCAGGCCTTCAGTAAACAGAACATCTCAGAACTACCTCTGCTCTACACAGGGTGCTGCTACAATGGAGTTCCAGGTCCCAGGCTCACTAGAGTGGCAAAGGACCAAACTTGTTCTCTGCTGGGTCACCAGCCGGAGAAGAACGTGAAGACTTGCTTGCTTTAAATGAGGACAGAGAGGCTAGGAGAATGGACATCAGCCCACAGACACCCCAGGCAGGATACCTGGAGACTGGGCATGATCCTGGGTGTTTAAGACTTGTTCCTGGTGCTCCATCAAGGCACTGGCAGCATGAGGATGGGAACTGTGGGTCTGTAGTTAGTCCGAAGCTCTGCTGGGCATCTGCAGACAATCTTCACCCTCTCTGGGCCTGGGCCCCATGTCCTACCACCTACAAGTTGAGCAGAGAGATAGGTGACACAGGAGTGTAGGGTGTTGCTGGCTGAGCTCCCAAGCCTGTTGGTGGGCCCAGCCTAGATGGGTTGCTTGGCTGTAGAAGGTAGATCCCTGCCAGAAGCCTCACGCTGCCAAGTGGGTTTACTGCTCCAGGGGCTGCAGTTAGGGCTCTGGTTGCTCTTCTGGAAGGGGCAGGTAATTGGGGTCCTCTTGAGGGTCGTCTAGTAGTAGTTTCCTGTCGGGGGGACAACTACACTGAGCTGCAGTAAACACAAGTTCCCTGGTGGGTGGGTAGATTGCCACCTGTGGGAGGGAAAGCAGTTGTCTGACACTCACAGGAAGCCTGGGGTCAGCAGCAGTCTCTTGCCTCCAGGCTGGTTGGGAAAGACATCTTCTAGGAAGTAGTAGATGTGGCCCACAACAATCCCTACAAGAGAGCCAAAGGCTGGCAGAAGCCATCTTTCACAGCCCAGTATAGCCCTGTCATCTGCTAGTTCAGGGTAAGATCAGAACTGGCTTTGAAAGGTATGAAGGGGCCCCAAAATGGACGGTACCTGGGGAGGGACTAGGGTCCTAAGAACACTGGGGAATAGGAGCTAGGAAGCAGAAACTGTAACCACCCCCAGACAGGACCAACTCTAGTGTCTGCGGATCAACCACAGATGCAAATCCTGTGGGCCAGCTGGACTGTTTGAGGGGCATTAAGAACAGGAGTTAGGACAGGAAGAGGAAATTCGGAGGTGCATAAGAGAGAGGTCAGGTGCAGGGGGACGGGATGTGTGTATGGGAGCAGCTGACTTGAGGTGAGTGGGAAGGGTGGGCAGGCTCACCTAGCAGGTCTGTGAGGACGGAGTTGCCCAGCAGCATGGAGAAGCCCATGAGGGCCCAGGGCAGGAATGGCGCCTGGAAGTTGAGTAAGCCGAAGAAGTTGACCCTCACCTGAGGGCTGCGCCGGCTCCATACATAGACCAGCATGGCCATGAGGGCCTGTCCCAGGAAAAAGAGGCTGCCCAGGAATCCCAGCAGCTGGGCCAGTGTCAAGGCAACCTGGGGCGGTCTGCTGCCCATAGTGCTTCTCTGTCTTTTTAAAGGGGTTCCCTCATATCCCTGGTCTATTCCATATCGAGCAGAACTTCCTGTCTGTGGCTCTGGGTACCCATCTCCATCAGGCTTCTGCAGGTTTCTTCTGGCTCTTCATGTTTCAGAGCCTCAGTATTCTTCTACCAGTCTGCCCTAGTCCCTGCTGTGCTCTGCAGGGACACTGACGGTCTAGCTGGGGCATCTAGGCTACATGGTTTCTAGGTCCTGAATGTTTGTCCCTCCCGGCCTGAGCACTTCATGTCAGGGGACACGGCAGGCTAAACAGGCCCAATAATACTGATACTACGGGAAGGATACAGTCATAAGAACACCACCAAAGAGAAACATGAAAACGAAGTCGGCCTTGCGACCGCGGAAGGAACCCTCCTCCAGCATGCGGCAGTAGCGGAACCTGCAACACTGGTATAGGAAGTGCCACGTTGACTGGGCCTCAGTTTCCCCCCCAGCTCCTAGTACAGCACACCGTCGTTGTCGTCCCGTCCCACCCCCCCAAACCCGACCTCACCACCCCGCCCCACCCCCGTGGCCCAAGATACACGAAGAGCATGTTGAAGAAGAAGCCGAATCCCAGGGGCCCGAAAAAGAGGAATGTCGTGATGAGCCTCCAGACCTGCGAAGGGGTGGGGTGGCGGTGAGGCGCGGGGCTGGAGGGCCAGGGCCTGGCTGACAAGTGCCAGGGTCGGGGGTCACCTCACCTGGAACTTCCGGAACACCAGGTGCGGGTTGAAGTAGAGCTGGAAGGGGCTGAGGAGTTCCAGCTGCTGTGGGACGGGGAGCGTGTAAGACGCCGGAAACCGGCGACCTCCCTTACCCCCTCGGGCCGGCCAGGGACTGTAACCATGGCGCCGCCACGCCCGCCCGGTCGGCCCGCTCACCACTGCGGCGGTGGTCAGGACGCAGGCCGTGGTGTAGGCGCGCGTCACCGCGGGCACCTGCAAGAAGCCCGCCGCCAGCCCCTGCCCGGCCATCGAAAATCCCAGGCGCGCGCGCCACCGACGCCGTGCTCTTAACCCGCCCCAAGCCCCGCCTCGCCCCGCGCTGGCCAATCGGCGTCGGCAGGGCCGAACCTCGGCCTGGACAGCCAATGGGAAGAGGAAGCGGGAAGGCCAGGTGCAGCGAGGCTGCTGGCCAATGAGGAAGTCCCACGGTAGAGCACATGGCGGTTGTTGTGGCTGCGGTGGAGGCGTGGGAGGTTTTGCGGCCAGTCAGAAATGGCCGCTTGACAGCATCTAAAGATGAACCAATAGCAAGGACCCACGAGATCCCCATGGGGGCGGGGTATGAAAAGAGGCGCAAAGAGACCCGCTAGGGGCTGCGGGAGATGCTGGGCCGCCGCAGGCAGACCTCCGGCTGGCTGGTGACGCCCCCGTTAGCTTCTGAGAACCCATGCCCAGTTCACCCACAGGACCCTAACAAGTTGAGTCCAGCTAAGGTGTGCGGACTCCTGTCATGATCTTCCTAAGTGTGTGCTGTAGGGAGGACATAGCCCAGGGTTCTGAGCCAGGCTGGAGTAAAAAAGAAGAAGGGAGAGCGACTTGAAATTTTGGTAGGAGAGAAAAACATCATGAACCAACCATTTTTTGAGGACCTACTGTGTGTTGGATATTTTAATAAACGCTGGGGATCCTGTAGGCAACAAAGACACTGTCCATCATGGTCCAGCCTGTTCAATACTATAGCAACCTAGTGCTGTCTAGAACAGCACCTTGGAAAATAATACCAGATGTACCATGTACCTCCGTGGTAAATAAGGTGACCCGGGAAGCCTAGATGAGAAGGTGACATTTAATTGTCACTTCTAAAAGATCCCTGTGCTCAGTAGAAGGTTACATAAACAAAACATTAACAAGTGCCGTCAAGGTATGAAGAGATCTTTCTTTTCTTTTTTTTTTTTTTTTTTTTTTTTTTTTT
>NC_022028.1:46055628-46057711 GCF_000317375.1 Microtus ochrogaster | reverse complement strand
TGCTCCTCACTGGGACCCATGGAGTATTTTTAGTACCAAATTCTGAAACTGCACAGCAGCTGCACTCAAGGCCAGTGTGAAAAGGCAGCCTACAGTTCAAGTGGGCTGGGTTAGGCCTAGACCTCAGGCTGGGCTAGACCTTAGCGCCACCTTCATGGCGGCCCTCTGGGCCTGGTTGCTGGATCCAGACTTTCCAGGAATGTGTGGGCCTCTGGCTAGGATAGTAGGAGAAGGAATAGCCTGTGCAAAGACCCTGTGCTGGCTAGTTCTGTGTCAACTTGACACCAGCTAGAGACAAAGCTGGGAAGACAGAATCTTAATTGAGAAAATAGCTCCATAAGGACCACTGGGTAGGTGGTCTGATGTAGCCTTGACACAAAGCTTCTCTGTAGCTTTGCACCCTGTCCTAGAACTAGCTCTTGTAGACCAGGCTGGCCTCAAACTTACCGAGATTCACCTGCCTCTGCCTCCCGAGTGCTGGGATTAAAGGGGTGCGCCACCACTGCCTGTCTTAGTCTAGGGATCTTAATTGGGTTTGTTTTCTCTTCCAGCTAAAGAATTAAAAGGCAGGAAATCTCAAACACTGCAGACAGAATCAATAGTTTACAACGGTGTTTATTAGAGGTGAAGAAACACACGCATGCAGCAGACACACTGAAAAGTCAGAGACTGGAGTGTGATCGACTCCTCATTAGGCAGGCAGCTAGGGAGAGGGCCATGGCCAGGGAATAAATGCGGCCAGCTTCCAAGACAGCCGACTTCTTCCTCACCCTCCTGACTTGAGACAAAAGCCTGGCAGCTTAAAGCAAAGATTTTTTTTTAGGCTTTTGTCTCCCACCAGAAGACTCCTTGCTTGGTGGACTGAACCGACAAAGTCAAGATTGGATCAGGACGTGTCACACAAAAGTTTGTGTGGTCAATCAACCACCCTCATGGAAAAGACATGGAAATCGCAGTGGGTACCCTCCAGACCCTGATCTATGCCTGTAACGGGTATAAGTATCTCTCTTTAGGATATGCTCTCTCCTACCAGTGTGGCTGGAAGCCAGCAAGCATTAATTGAAGGCACTACTGATGGAGGCAGAGGCCACAAAAGACCAAAGGTGTCAGGTTGACCTGGTGGCTGTTTAGCCTATATAGTGAGGAGCCTTATGTAGGGATGCGTGCTGCTGTAGGAATGACCCCAAGGAAGGGAGAAGGAGGACTCTCTGCCCAGAAGACCCTAAAAGGGTCCCAGGTCTCAATACCAGACATAAGAAAAATGAGGCAGAGAAGCAGGCGGATTGGTTCTTAACAGGCTGAGACTGCTTTATCTGAACATTGAGAAGCCTTAGTCCTTCTGCACGATGAAGGCTGAGCACACTTGGAGGCGCTGTGGGACAGGTGTGTATACATATGTGGGCAGCTTCCAGGCAGTACAGCTAATTTTTAGTTTGACTGGAAGCAGGGTGGGTTGTTTTCTATACCCAGGCATTATTGTTTCCATGGGTGGAGCAGATCCATTGGCCAGTGCTAAACTATTCTTTATGGCTAGTGGCTATTGCCTGGTACTGCCTGACTCAGTCCCTCATAACCTGAGGCTATTACCTCACAAAAATGACCTATCATACAATATTGTTAGGTCAGACGCAGAGATGGGCTAAAGATAGCCCAAGATAACTTGGCTGCAGGTCTGCAATACCCCAGATCGCCACAATCATAGCCGTGCTAATCAGTCAGCCTTGTAGACTCTTAGACACGGGTGCAGCTTCAGAACAGGAGTTGATAGAAAGGGGCTGAGGAGAAGGATGAGACATGCCCAAGCGTAGGCACAGGCTTCGCAAGAGAGCTGTAGTCAGATAGAGATTTCAGCAGCTCTCAGGCTGCGTTCCCAACGGTTGCTGGAAAACGCCTTCCTCTCTTGCCTCCTTTTCCCAATTTGCATTATAGGATGGCCCTCCAGGTTTCTTGGATAGGATTGCAATCAAATAAGATAGAACTATACGGGTTACGTGGAGGCCCAAGGTCGGGAGGTCAAGGTCATCCTCAGCTCTCTCTCTGTGTGTGTGTGTGTGTGTGTGTGTGTGTGTGTGTGTGTGTGTGT
>NC_022028.1:46046388-46055528 GCF_000317375.1 Microtus ochrogaster | reverse complement strand
TGTGTGTGTGTGTGTGTGTGTGTGTGTGTGTGTGTGTGTGTGTGTATGATTGTGAGCCCAGTGTTATTTGAGACTAAAACAAGACAAAAACACCACGAGTCACAAGGGTTGCTCAAGGGGGTTAAGATATGTCTTTTCTGTGGATGGGGTTTCCAATGAGATGCTTAAAAATTGTGGGTTCACAGGAAGGGAGGTGAGGAAGGCCTATACACCAGTGAATCACGAAGTTGCTGCAATTTAACATCCTTATTTGAAACATAAAATCTCTATATAAAAGTAATATGATTGGGGCTGGAGACATGGTTCAGTGGTTAAGAGCATTTGACTGCTATTCCAAAGGTCCTGAGTTCAATTCTCAGCACCCACATGGCATACAACCACCTGTAAGGGGATCAGACTCCTTCTGGTGTACATGAAGACAGATACATAAAATACATGAATACATTTTTTTTCAGACAGGGTTTCTCTGTCCTGGAACTTGCTCTGAAGACCAGGCTGGCCTTGAACTCAGAGATCTACCTGCCTCCTGAGTGTTGGGATTAAAGACATACACCACCACCGCCCAGTGAATAAATTTTTTTTTAAAAATATTGTCTCTTATGTCTGTGACCACTATCATAGTAAACATTATTTATTCAATAATTCTTGAGTGTCAGCTGTAAAAACCTTTGTGAGATTCTAGCCCAAAGGGCTCACCCTTTTTTTTTTACAATGTCCCTTTAATTTTCTCTTTCTATCCTGCCTCAATCCCACACATTTGATAGATGGTGTGTCCCCCAGCCTCAGAGGATTGGCCATTTCCCTTCTCTCCTCTTTTTGGGGAGTCTGCTAAAAGACTGTAGGCTTCAGGACCTCAGACACTGGTGTAACTGCCATCCCACGACCCTGTACCCCACCTCACCTCCAAATGTAAACTTGGCCACAGTTTTAGAACCGCCCATAATGGACATTGAAAGGAGCAGTCGGCTCAGGACCCCCAAGATCAAGTTCTCAGCACACAGAAGATTTATTTGCCCCAGAGGAACAGAGAGCAGCGAATAAGAGACAAAGAGAACAAGTGAGTAGGGGAAGGGAACAAGGAAAAGGGGGCAGGGGTATTTGTCCCAGAGGACAAGGGATTGCCTCTGGATATAGAGGAGACAGACATGGCACATAGGAAAATGGCAGTTTATGAAGGTACAAGGGGAAATCCCAGGCCAGGATGAGGTGCTTCATTTTAATTGGGCATGTTAATTAGGTAAGCTAAATTAAATTAGGGGCTTTCGATGCTGGACTTCAATACTTTGTCAGCTGGACCTCAGAAGGAGGAAGTGGCCAAATAAGGGAATACCTTGGGGGCTAGCTTGAGGAATGTAACTCAGGGTTGTTAGCAAGGCAGAGGGAATAGGGGAGAAGGGCAAGGCACTAGCCAGTCATGTGCTCTAGTGGGCTAGTGTCGCTTCAGACAGTCTTTCTTTCTTTCTTTCTTTCTTTCTTTCTTTCTTTCTTTCTTTCTTTCTTTTTCTTTCTTGTTTTGTTTTTTGATTCTCTTTTGTTTTGAGAGGCTCTCTCTGTTTTACTCCTGACTATCTGGAACTCACTATGTAGTTTCAGGCTGGCCTGGAACTCGCAGAGATCCACCTGCTTCTACTTCCCAAGTGTTAGGATTAAAGACATGCACCACCACAGCCCAGCCACGTCTCTCCTCCTAATTATTCTGGTTTCAAATCTCCCCCTCTGCAATCAGCCCCATTGCTTAGTCTCGAATATCAAAGAACAGCCAAGAGGTGACCCTCAGTTGTAGGGTTGAGTTTATTTTAAGCCATTAACTGGAAAATAAGATTCAGAACTTGAGTGAACACTTGCCAGCTCCAGGGATGAGAGGAAGTTTGACTTTGGGTTCGGAGCAGCCCCAGGTCTCGGCCACCCCTATCTCCAACCTGGACTGAGCTAACTAGCAGCTGTCTAACACCATTGGTCCCCGGCTTGAGAAGAGTGCAGCACCAGCAGAACGTGGTGTTCACAGAAGGCTTGGTACTGGCACACATAGAGACCTATAACATCTGTGCCCGGGGCCAGTCAGTTCATAATGTCCCTCTTTTCCAGGTGAGCAAACTAAGGTCAGGATGGAGACAGCATGGACAAGAGCTGCAGGATCCCCATTGGTATCGCCGCAGTCAGCCCCATGGCTGGCCTGCCGTCCTTAAAGGTGGTCCCCTGCATCGCCTTTAGTGGGGGCAAACAGAGAAGGCTGAAGTGGGGACGGCCTCAGAACCCTGAACCCCAATCATATTGCACGAACTTTTCCAGGGATATGTGGATAAATGTCTCTTTCTCCCAGATAGGCACCAATGGCAGGCCCAAATGGGAGCTACCAGAGTCCCCATTACAGAGCATGGGGGAGGGGCTACTTCCTGGTGTATGCTGACCCCAAAGCAGCCAGACCACTGGGAAGTCTCACTTCAGTGTGAATGACCACTTCTCCACAGCTGCAGAGATGGTGTTCCCCTTCAGCTAACCTCCCGGGTTCTATGTACGATGGCACCTCCCAAGACCACATGCCGCTCGGGCAAAATTACATACAGCTGGGACAAGAGGCCTAGAAGTGGCTGGAGTCTCAGCCGAGGGTCTAGTGACCCTCCCCGTCTTCTCCTTTGAGGAAATGTTCACAGGCTCAGTCTTGGGGTCTTTTGCAAGTAATCTCGCTGCTGTGATGATAATGGTTGCCATGCTTGAAGGATAGCGTTAGAGAATGCCTGCCTCCTGCCTCCCCCAGAGATACATTTAATGATGCTCTTGACTCTGTTCTGCCACTACAAGTGTTCAAGAAACAGCTGCTTCTCTTCCTCCTCTTCTTTTTGTTTTTTGTTTGTTCGTTTGGTGGGTTTTTGTGGGGTTTTTTTTTTTTGAGACAGGGCTTTTCTGTGTGGCTCTGGCTGTCCTGGAACTCACTCTGTAAACCAAGCTGTCCCCAAACCCAGAGATCCGTTTGCCTCTGCCTTCTGAATGATGGGATTAACAGCATGTGCCACCGCTGCCTGGCAACGTATGGAACAGTTTCTTGTTAGAACATACTCAGTGGCACTCGGGAGGCAGAGGCAGGCGGATCTCTGTTGAGTTCGAGACCAGCCTGGTCTACAGAGCTAGTTCCAGGACAGGCTCCAAAGCCACAGAGAAACCCTGTCTCGAAAAAACAAAAAAAAAAAAAAAAAAAAGAACATACTCAGTGAAAACTGAATCTATGTCCCCAAACCATGCTCATTTATAGTTGACAGAATAATCCCATGCTCCCCTTGGGGTGAGAGGTATGCTTTGGCAGCTTTGGTGCTCAATGTGGGACCCTAAGAACATCCGTTTTCACTAGAGGAACCACCCAAATCAGTGCCATGTACCACCAGTACAGGCCTTTGTGCCCAGCTAACCATTTTGCTTTCTCAGGTTGGCAAGCTTTCTGGGGCCTGGATCTCCTGTTTGGTCTGGCCTGTGGCCATTGGCCTTTGTGGAGCTGGTTGCTAGCAATCCCTCTCTAAGGACACTAGTTTGTGAAGAGTTTTGGAGTGTCCTCATGAGAGCAGTTGGATCGGAACATTTGTTCGTTAGCTTTCAGAGGTTTTCATCCGCCGCTCACCCATCACCTAACTCCTCTCCTGCTCACTGCCACCTCTGCCTCTTTTTGTTTGGAAATGTTATGAACACGATCATCTAGACACACTCAGCTGAACTAGAGAGGCGATGTGGGCAGCCTACTTTAGCTGAAATTAAAAAGCATCTAAGAACCTAGGCATGGTGGCACCCGCCTGGAATCCCAGCACACACACATAGCGAATGCCCGTGCCATGGTGCAGATGCCAGAGGACAACCCTCTAGAATCAGTTCTGTCCTCCGAGTAGCAGTTCTGGGGACCGAACCCAGATTATTAGGCTTGCAGGACAGCCCACTGAGCAACCTTAACAGCCTATGTAATCGACTGACTGTTCTTACCAGTGTGTGCTGTATGTTTGTGTCTGTATGTGTGCATGCACCTGCTATGGCTCGTGGGTTGAGGTCAGAGGATAACTTTGTGGAGTTGGTTCTTTTCTTCCACTTTTGCCTGGGATCTGGGACTTGAATTTGGGTGGGTGTCAGGCTTGCTCACCAAGTGTCTTTACCCATTGCGTCGTCTCACTGCCCCACCCCCCTTTTGAAGCAGTTGACTTCTAGTCTCACGATATATCCCTGTCTATAGCTCACCATGTAGATGGGGCCACCCTGAGCTCCTGACAGTTTTCTTGCCTTCGCCTTCCAGATGCTGGGACTGCAGGTGTGGGCCACCGTGCACAGCCTAGGGTATTTCTGCAGGCCAGAAGGGGCACCAGACTCCATTACAGATGGTTGTAAGCCACCATGTGGTTGCTAGGAATTGAACTCAGGACCTTTGGAAGAGCAGGCAATGCTCTTAACCTCTGAGCCATTTCTCCAGCCCCCCGGGTATTTCTGTTTTAGATTCAGACGCCTGGGGCTGAGAGCAACAGAACTTCCTTCTAAGAAAAATCACGAATTAAGGGACTCCAACCAACTGTATTACTATGTTGCTATCAATATTAGCAATGTCAAAATATGGCAAGTTCATAGATATAATGGCCAATTTATTATAACAGCATATTTTCTGTCACAGCATAGTTTATCCTAATGACTATCTATGCTTAGATATGTGGTTGAATACCTCACAATATAGGACCTAACTACAGCAATCAATCATATAAACTCTGATGGACTCAAATTACAGATGATGGACGTGTTACCATGGGGCTTGGAAGACTCTGAAAAGTCGTATGGCAAACTCAGACTTGGACCTGCCTTGAAGTAACTACTCCAGCAATTCCTGTTAGGCAACCCAAACAGTTTGGTCTGACTTTTCTTTTCTTTTTTTTAAGATTTATTTATTTATTATGTATACAACATTTCTTTCATGTTATCTCATTATAGATGGCTGTGAGCCACCATGTGGTTGCTGGAAATCGAACTCAGGACCTCTGGAAGAGCAGTCAGTGCTCTTAACCTCTGAGCCATCTCTCCAGCCCTGGGCTGACTTTTTTTATCCAAATTGTTCAAAACAAGTCAGTTTCCAATGACTAAGGCATTGGTAGTCATTATCTTGTGTGTGTGTGCGTGTGTGTGTGTGTGTTTAATATACTTTGGAGGGTTAGTTTTGTTTTGTTTTGTCTTGTTTTCAAGACAGGGTTTCCTCAGTGTACCCCTGGTTGTTCTGGAACTCTCACTGTAGACCAGGCTGGCCACAAATTCAGAGATCCACCTGCCTCTGTCTCCCAAGTGCTGGGACTAAAGTTGTGCACCACCACCGCCTAGCTGTTTGTTTTTTAACTGGCCAAATTCCAGAGCCCAAAGAGGCCTCATTGGAATTCTAGGTTCTGGACTAGGAATGTTTTTCAAGAATCTTATAATGTATAATGAGCAAGAACAAGTTACTTTACATATTAAGTTTTAAAATGTTTCTGAATGGCTAGAAAGATGGTTTGGTGATTAGGACCACTTGCTGTTCTCTCAGGGGACTCAGGGCCCCTGATTCTAGGACTCATAGAGTTCACAGGCATCTGCAGCTCTAGTTCCAGGAGATGCTCTGCCCTCTTCTTGACTCTGAAGGCATGTGTGTGGTGCACACCGACACAGGCAAAACACTATTTGTAGATAACAAAAATAATCTTAAAAATTTTTTTTTTCTGAATTGGACTAGGAATTTTAAGACAAGATAAACTTTTAAAAAAAAGAACAAAGATAGGGGCTGAAGAGATGGCTCAAAGGTTAGGAGCACTGACTGCTCTTCCAGGGGACTGTCTATAACCGCAGTTCCAGGGGACCCAACACCCATGGCAAAACACCAATGCATATAAAATGAAAGTAAAAAATTTATAGCTGGGTAGTGGTAGCACACGCCTTTAATCCCAGCACTTGAGAGTCAGAGGCAGGCAGATCTCTGTAAATTCGAGGCCAGCCTAGTCAACAGAGCTAGTTACAGGACAGCTAGGGCTGTTATACAGAGAAACCCTGTCTTGAAAAACTAAAAGAGAGAGAGAGAAAAAGAAATAACGAAAGAAAAAAATGTTAAAGTAATTAATAAAAAAACAAAGAAAGACATACCCTTTTTAAAAATTAATGTGGAGCCGGGCGGTGGTGGCGCACACCTTTAATCCCAGAACTTGGGAGGCAGAGGCAGGCGGATCTCTGTGAGTTCGAGACCAGCCTGGTCTACAAGAGCTAGTTCCAGGACAGGCTCCAAAACCAGAGAGAAACCCTGTCTCGAAAAACCAAAACAAACAAACAAAAAATAAATGAAAAAAAAATAAAAATTAATGTGGGCACCTGAGGTGACGCAGCAGGTAAAAGTGCTTGCTGCCAAGCCTGATGCCCTGAGTTTCATCCTATAGCCCACCTGCTGGAGGGGGAAATCAGCTCCCAGAAGTTGTCCTATTGTCAATGACTTCCACATACATAATGTCACACACACGCACTCACACCCACAACCCCTCCCCGCACACAGACACAAAAATAGACTTAAGTGTGGCTTCTCAGAATATGTAGTCTGTCGCCCTCTGGTGACAAGAGTGTCTGTGCCCTGTGGGAAATTCTCAGAGTTAAATCTGGACGGGATGGAGCCAGGGCGGTGCAGAGCTGACCTGAGCTGGCTCCTGGCGAAGCTCCTGTGACCGGCCTGGGTAGATCCCAGTCTAGGACACCCGGAGGTGCAGAAGAACAGGTGAGCTCCAACGGGGACCCGGGAGAGGGGATTACCTTTAATACAGTTGTTTTCTACTGTTCTTCTGTGTCCCTTCTGGCCCCAGTTCTTTTGTTTGATTTAGAAGCAAAGAATAAAGGAACAAAAGGCAAGAGACCAAAATCTGACCTCAGCAGATGAACCTGCCTTGATTAGCACGGCAGCAAGGGTCAGAGACTTGCCCCGCCAGAAGGAAGTTGTGAGAAGGGGAGGGAGCTGGTCGGGGCTCTTACAGGAGTGGGCTCTGGGCTTTGGTGAAGTCCATACCACGTACGAGAGGGTACACGCAGGGCTTGAGAGATCTGTGGTCGCTCTTTTGTTTACTTATAAACTGCTTTATTTCTCTTAATAGCTTGCTCAGGCAAAGCAGGCTATCTTGAGTACGGTCTGTCTCAATAAACAATTCTCCCTGAGATGTAAAAGTGTCCGACCAGGTAGTCTCAACAGAGGGAGTTCTGGTTTTCCACAGCTCGGACAGAGTGTGACCCCACCCCACCCCCCTCGCGTGTAGGAGGTGCCAGGAGCAGCTGGTGTTCCACGGGCATATCTCACCTCCTCTCTCAGCCTTCTCCCTGGGTAAAAATACCGGGTCCAACCCCGGAAGCCGAGGGCTGGGAACGTGTCGGTGTGGGTGTGTAGGTGTTCTTTGGACACCCCTGTTCCTAGCTGGATTTGGCCTCAGCTTTAAACAGAGTCTGTTGGGTTTCCGGGCTGGACTTGGCGTTTGGGTAAGACCAATTCTGATTTTCTGACCAGCGGTAGGCGGTGCGGGCACGTGCTTAACCTCAAGGTTTTCTCTAACCCAAAGGCAGAGCCACCCACGTGTGGATCGTTGAGGATTAGAAACCAAAGAGCTGAAGTGAGCGCCAGGCTGCTAAAAAGACAGCCGTGACTCCAACACCCCCACCCCACCACCCCTCCCCACTCCTCCTCCACCACACCCCCGTTAGTTGTCGGTTAATGTTGGAGGCCAAACCTGGAACTCTACCTAGAGAGAGGCTGAAGAAAGAGGACTTGCACACATTAGACCCCCTAACGCTGTGGGCTGGGTTCCCAGTGCCCAAAAAACATCTGAGGGAGAACCCTATAGCAGTGATTGGCTGAAGGGACTATGACACCTGTTTCTGCCTGCCCCTCCACTTCGTGTGTGTGTGTGTGTGTGTGTGTGTGTGTGTGTGTGTTTGTTTGTGTGTTTACAACAATGTGAGTGTTCTCAAGCAGCAGATGTCATAGCTATTTCCCTCCTCCTCCCGCAACCTCCTTTTCCCCAACCACCTCTTCCCCATTTTTCTTTGACTGTTTTTGTGAATCAAGGTCTCTATAATCTAGGCTGACCTTGAACTCTTGCCTCCACCTCTCCACTGCTCGGGTTTATGATGCATGCCACAATGCCTGGTTTCCGACTTTAATTTCCCTGAAAATGACATTTATTCTTGCATATGTGAGCATGATCATCCTACCCACTCTCCCTCTAGTGCAGCAGGGGGTTATTCTAGCATGCGCCAAGATTTCTTTCTTCCCTTTGCTGGATGACTAACATCCAAGTTGTTCCCAGCTTTCCTGCACTGCAAACAGCGCTCATTTCTGGAGATTTTTTGAATGTAGGAACAACCATTTCTCCCAGGCAAACCAAAGACTGTTGGGCTGGCTGGTCTAGAGCTATTTGCAACACCCAGACTTCTCTCTTGTGTTGCTGTACCAACTGATGTTTTCATGGTCAGTGGAGCAGCAATAATTTCAGCCAGTCCCCACTGTTGGCCGAGAACCACAGCCCTCTCCTCAGAGGGAGTTGGGGATAGTTTATTCTGCAGCCAAATATGAGTAACGTGGTCCGGGAACACAGTTTAGGTGTGCACAAATACCATGTTCCACTATGAATGTGCTTACAGGAGGCTTTATTAGTTGCAGAACAAAGAAAATAATAGAGCAAAGTACTTACTGTGGTGGGCTACAGGCCGGGGGTTATAGCAAAGTGGGGGAATCTGTTGTAGTCTTCCTGATAGTAGCTGGGGGGGGCTGCAGGCTGAGGGGTTCTAGCAAAGTGGGGGAATCCTGCTATAGTCTTCCTGATAGTAGCTGGGGGGGGGGGCTACAGGCCGGGGGTTATAGCATAGTGGGGGAATCTTGCTGTAGTCTTCCTGATAGTAGCTGGTACAGTCGAAGTTTTGTTTTTCTTTTGTTTTTTTTGTTTTTGGTTTTTTGAGACAGGGTTTCTCTGTAGCTTTTGTAGCTCTTGTAGATCAGGCTGGCCTCGAACTCCCAGAGATCCGCCTGCCTCTGCCTCCCGAGTGCTGGGATTAAAGGCGTGCACCACTACCACCCAGGTATGCCTAGTAGAATCTTTAACACCCAACGCCCCTTTCTTCTGGGAGCTCCAGTTCACACACAAACA
>NC_022028.1:46031365-46046288 GCF_000317375.1 Microtus ochrogaster | reverse complement strand
CTCTTGTAGACCAGGCTGGCCTCGAACTCCCAGAGATCCGCCTGCCTCTGCCTCCCGAGTGCTGGGATTAAAGGCGTGTGCCACCACCGCCCGGCTCAGTCGAAGGTTCTGGACTGTTAGTAGTAGTCTGCCAAGAACACATTCTAAAATATTGGGTTAGACATGGAATAGACAATGACTCTCAGAGGGGCTACGAGAGCCCAAGGTAATTTGGCTCTGGTTGGCAAGGTTTTACCCCCATAATCTCCAAGTTCAGTCATTTGGCCTTGTAGAATCTTTTTGTTTGTTTTCAAGACAGGGTTTCTCTGTTTAGCTTTGGAACCTGTCCTGGAACTTGCTCTGTAGACCAGGCTAGTCTCAGACTCACAGAGATCCGCCTGCCTCTGCCTCCCTGGTGCTTGGATTAAAGGTGTGCACCACTACCGCCCAGGTATGCCTAGTAGAATCTTTAACACCCAACCCCCCTTTCTTCTGGGAGCTCCAGTTCACACACAAACACTTGGCCTTGAAAGAATGAAACTGTTCTTTTACTGAGGTGGAAACTGTTAAGGGCTTAATCGTGGCTGCCCTGTTGTGAATTTAACTTGCAGGTCCTGTTTGCCAATGTATGTGAGCCTCTTTTGTGTGGCTGTAATGTAACTGTGCATTGATTTGGATGTGTGGAGGGGCCCAGCAGTATGGTGCAGCTCCCCTAATGGCTACATACACCCCCACTCCCACCCCATGTTCTGCTGAGTCAGCAAATGGAAGGCCTGATGGAAGATAGGCCGAGTTACCCTTGTAGCCTCTGATCAAGATCTTGTAGTCCAGGCTGACCTTGATTTTTATGTATCAGGGTAAGACCTTGAACTCCTGATCCTCCTGACACCTCAGTCCCCACCCCAAGTATGCACTGCCACAGCCAGCTTGTTTGTGTTTTGAGATGGAGCCTTGCTGTGTATCCTAGACTGTCTCCAACTCAATACCCTCTTGCCTCCACTCTGCCTCTCCGGTTCCCCAGTGCTAGGATCACAGAATACGGCCATCTATTGACTCGCTCTTCCCACAAGCATTTACTTGCATGCCAGCTTCACTGTATACTCAACAGACTGAGGCAGGATCTCTCCATGGCAGACCCCAGTCCGATTCTGTCCTTGCCTCTTGTGAGCCATCACCGGCTCTCAAATCTGAGACTCTCTTGGATGTCATTAAAGAAAATAAGAGCTGGGCAGTGGTGGTGCACGCCTTTAATCCCAGCACTAGGGAGGCAGAGGCAGGTGGATCTCTGTGTGTTCGAGGCCAGCCTGGTCTACAGAGCAAATTCCAGGACAGGCTCCAAATTTACACAGAGAAACCCTGTCAAAAGGAGAAAGAAAGAAAGAAAGAAAGAAAGAAAGAAAGAAAGAAAGAAAGAAAGAGAAAGAAAGAAAGAAAGAAAGAAAGAAAGAAAGGAAGAAAGAAAGTCAATGACAGCCATTAAGCCATCACTAAGGAAGACTTTATTCAAGGGGAACCATGGCAACAGGTATAGGGACCACTGCAGGAGAGACTTGCCCAACACCTGAATCAACCACCCTCCATCACTTCTTGTAGGGAAATCCAAGATTAATACTTTGTCTCAAACCAAAAGGATGTTCAGGTTTTCTCCATGTACAGTCTTTCCTAACATGGCTTCCAGTCATCAGCTTAAAGAGGCAGGTTCAGGAGTGTGGCACTCTATGGAAGCTGAATGACCTGCATGCAGCCTGAGCAGGGCCTGGGGCTGTGCCAAGACATTTTTATCTCTGTGAGCCCAACCCCCAGTCTGAACAGCTAAGAAGGTCAGGAAGCAATACTCTGATAAAATAAGCTGTTTTCAGGTATCCACAGGAGATTGGCTTCAGGACATTGTATGAAACCTGAAACTGTTACCTGCTCCAGTCCCTTAAATGATTTTTGCATAGAATCTGCATGTGTTCGCTTGTAGACTTTCAAACATCTTTATATTACTTATCATACTCTAATAACACTGTGAGTGCTGTGTGACTAGTTATTATAGAAGTAACAACAGAAAGTGTTCCCGCTCAGCACAAGCATGATTTTTTTCTCTAGTATCCAGTCTACACAGAGTTGAATTTACGGACTCAGAACCGTGACTGCAAGGGACTACCACTCCCAAGAGCCTCCCCAGATACAGCCTCCCAGACCCTCGGACTCATGGGGTCATTTAGGTACATGGAGAGTCCAAGTTCAAACTCGAATAAGAATAAAGGCTCTTTGCTTTTACATACAAAACTCGGTCTCCTTGTTGGTTTTTGGGAAGCTCCACAATCTGGGCATAACAGATAGATTTATTTTCTCATTATTCTAGAGGCTAAGGAGTCAAAAACCAAGGCCCTGGCAGATTTAGTGCTTGGTGAGAACTACCCTTTCTGCTTCCAAGATGGTACCTGATGGCACAAAGGGCGAGTACTACATCCCCATGGGTACTGCATCCTCACCTGGCGCAGGGTGACATAACAAGAGGAATAAAGCAGTTAGGGACACAGCTCAGTAGCGCAGCTTGGAGCCCTAGGTTTAATCCCCCTAACACCAAATAAATAAGCAAAGGGCACAAAGGATCTCTCTAATTGCCTCCAGCCCTTTCCTGCCAATGAGGCTGAGCCCCCATGGCTTTTTTTTTCTCAAATATTTATTTATTATGTATACAATATTCTGTCTGTATGTCTGAAGGCCAGAAGAGGGCACCAGATCTCATTACAGATGGTTGTGAGCCACCATGTGGTTGCCGGGAATTGAACTCAGGACCTTTGGAAGAGCAGGCAATGCTCTTAACCTCTGAGCCATCTCTCCAGCCCCCCCCCCAATGGCTTTATGTTCTCTCGAAGGCCTCACTTTCTCACGCCATTACGCTGAGGTTTCAACACAGATTTTCACGTGGACACAGATATTTAAAGCATAGTAGTAGCATCGTGATTAGAACTCCCCCCAGTGCTAAGTTACATTATTGGGGTACACATCTAAATAGTGTGGGAGTAGGGGTACAGTTCCCAACAAAATTGGGAGTCTCCCTGTAAAAAGGAGGAGGCAACAGTTGTCTGAACATTTGCTGATCCCTGGCTGCCTAGATGAAAGAAAGAAACGGAGCATTCTGATTCAGCCTCAGATTGCTGTCTCATCCCCCGTGGCAGGCATCCAGCAGAGCTCAGCTGCTCTCCAGTAATTAGCTGGAGTTGATTCTCCGGGTATTTGGCCACTGTAACAGAAGTTGCTTGACATAGTCTTGTAGGCTAGCAGGCTTACTAGGCAGTACCTGCTTAGAGTCCATGTGTCTTCTGTTCTTGTTACCCTTCCCTGTTTATAAATGGACTGAGCAAACTCTTGAGAAAGGCAGCTGAATGCCATGTGCAGAGAGAGGGGAGGGAGAGAGAGAGAGAGAGAGAGAGAGAGAGAGAGAGAGAGAGAGAGAGAGAGAGTTGGTCTGTCTGTGTGATTATGTAATTTCTCCTGCCATTGGCCAGAGGCTCTGGGCCAGGTTCTGAGACACCTGTCTGTGACCGTTTCCTTACACTTCCTTGAAACAGTCTTCAAATACTACGTGTAAGGCCTTGCCCAGCCAAACCTCATGGCAGTCAGCTTTTGCCATGTGTAGGCAGTGGGGCACTTTCCAGTCCTGTTTCCCCACAGGCTCCGTAGGTGACTTGTGCGACCTGGGGGAGTGGGCCTGAGATGAGAACCTGTTGCCATGGTAGCCACAAGAGCCTGGACAGAGGTAAGCATCCAGGATGTGGTCCCGCCCACCTCTTCCCAACCTATCTCCCAGAGACTGCAAGAGTCAGTTTCCTGTTGCTATGGAGAAATACTTAAGGCGATTAGCTTATAAAAAGTACCACCCACTGCTTCTGGAAGTTTCAGTCCCAGCTGGAGGACAGAGCAGCCAGTGCACTAAACTGCTCCATTAGTAAACAGGAAGCCCATAATAGAGGAGGAACCTGGGGTTTCACAGTCCCCTTAAAGGACATGCCTGCTGTGTAGTCACCACCTCCCCTAAAGTCTCCACCTCTACCGCAGGGCCTCTCACTAGCCATACCCTGGTGACCAAGCCTTTAACACAAGGACTTTTGGGGAACATTCAGCATTCAAGCCATTGCACACCCCATGAACGTATGGGGCTGTGGTGAAGGACTGTGATAGGAACTGATTTGAGAAATTCTTTCCTTATGGAAGTTCAGAGGGGCAGAGCTGGGGAGGGGGATGAGGGGGCACACGGATGTGAGTCCGGTCCACCTGGACTAAAGGTCAGAGAGGTTGGGCTTATTTTTACCCTTTCAAAGTTGTTGACAACAGGTGTGGCTACAAACAAGAAACTCTGACCTAGAGTATGGTTACTTATAGGGTTTTAGACATTAAGATGGCCCGTAGAGGTGGATCCATTCCACCCTGACCAAAGGTCAGAGAATTCAAGCTTATTCCTGCTCCTTCATTTTAAAGTAGGAGGTTTGACAGGGAGTGGCTGCCTGTGGTCTAAGGTGTGTCAGGATTCAGGCTGTGTGGTGCTGAGTGAGGTGTCATAGTGTCGTTAGTAACTGATGTTCCTTGATGTGCACATGTTCAGATGTAAGCATAAACATCTCATGAACCTTGGAGGGAGTGTACTTAAGGAGCTATGAAGTGCTATTACCATGACAACTGTTTTCACATCCCTGGGGATTTTAATGGGACACAAGTAGTCAGACTCAGGTAATCTCCCTTCCTGTGTTTTCAAGGGTGCCAATAAAACCTTTTCTTTAGTCAGACTCTGATATAGATATGAATAATTTACATTGGTATGGATTTTAAGGCCAATTTTGTTATATGTATTTCTGATCTTAAGGTATTGTGATTGTGTAGTTCATTTTTAAAATGTAATGTATAATAGGAAATATAGGTTACTAATGGATAATTATCGATAATAGTAAAGCTTGTAGTCATGTTAGTTAGATTTTCTAGATATATAGAGGTATATTTCAGTTAGATAGACATTCTTCATATCTCTCAAAGACTGCAGAATATGGCATTTAAAATATTTTAATAACTTAGGGCTTTTCATGACAATGAGACATGTCTGCTCCTGGCGGCACCAATCTACTTCAAGAAGAAGATGGGCATTGAAGAGGCTCGTTATGGAGTTTGATAGCCATTTGGGCAAGAAACTGCTCTTGCCTGGACTATTGCATAAACTGGACACAGAGAACCCACAGAGAGAGGACTACTGAACTTGCCTAAAGGTGAGATGGTCTTTCGGGGTTCCTGACTCATGAAAGAGTCTGCAAGACATTCTGCAGGACACAGCAGAAAGTGACTGAACTGTCTTTAAATTTTCCTGCTTCATGGAAATGTCTGCTGGATACTATGGGCCTGAAGGCTGAAGATGGATGCCCCAACGGTACAAAAGAACTTTGGGTGACTGTCCAGGCAGTGAGATGTCTCTGTCATTTCTAGAGTTTTCTTATTTCTTGTTTACTTAGGTAGTATTATATCCTTCTGGAGTCTTTGATGGGGTTGAAGAATGAATAGATAGTTATAGTTTTCCTTAGTTATGATAAAAGATAAAATAGATCTAAATATTGTAACTGTAATTCTTGCTTGATAACTGTTTTGCTATATGTAATTTTGCTATGTTAAAGTTAAAGCCTTCCTTTTTTTGTTTAAACAGAAAAAGGGGAAGTGATGTGGGAGTGTCATATATCAATCTGTTGATTTCATTGGTTAAGCAATAAAGAAACTGCCTAGGCCCCTTGATAGGCCAACCCTTAGGTAGGCGGAGTAAACAGAACAGAATGCTGGGAGAAAGAAGCTGAGTCAAGGAGTCGCCATGATTCTCCCACTCCAGACAGACGCAGGTTAAGATCATTCCTGGTAAGCCAGCTCGTGGGCTACACAGATTATCAGAAATGGGCTAGTCCAGGTGCGAGAGTTAGCCTAGAAGAAGCTAGATAGAAATGGGCCAAGCAGTGTTTAAATGAATACAATTTGTGTGTTATTTCGGGGCATAAGCTAGCCAGGCGGCCTGGGTGCTGGGGACGCAGCTCCGCCGCTCCTACTACTACAAGACTCAGGTAAGCTCCCTTCTTGTGTTTTCAAGGGTGCCAAAAAAACCTTTTTTTAAAAGACGTATTCATTATGTAGACAGTGTCCTGCCTGCATTTCTGCCTGCACGCCAGAAGAGGGTACCAGATCTCATTACAGGTGGTTGTGGGACACCATGTGGTTGCTGGGAATTGAACTCAGGACCTCTGGAAGAACAGTGAAGAGCTCTTAACCTCTGAATCATCTCTCCAGTCCCCAAAAGTATATCTTTTTTTTTTGTTTTGTGATTTTTGAGACAGGGTTTCTCTGTAGCTTTGGAGCCTGTCCTGGAACTAGCTCTATAGACCAGGCTGGTCTCGAATTCACAGAGATCCACCTGCCTCTGCCTCCCGAGTGCTGGGATTAAAGGCATGCGCCACCATCGCCCGGCCAAAAGTATATCTTTAAATATGAAACCCTTCTCTGGGACAGATTCCTTAATCTGTTCCTGACTTTAGAGGTAAATTGCAAAATATTGTCACTGGAATCTGTAGCGGCGTAAATAAATGCAGGCAGATATTAATATATACAGCTTTAATGGTTAAATAAACTTACAGAACTGAGGTTCCCGTGTAGTACAGGAGGCAGGAAAAAGGGCCTTGCAGGCTCCACGCCTGATTTATCAGTCAACATTCGCCCGAGGCAAACCCGCCCCTAAGGGGCTGGCTTAACCCTACAGAAATCTGACAATTCTGCTGACTGAAAGTCCCTTGGGGGCTTAGTGTTTTAGAGCACTTGTTGCTCTTGCTGAGCACCTGAGGTCAATTTGCAGCACCCACATTGTGGTTCACAACCCTCAGTAACTCCAGTTAGTGTATCTGATGCTCTCTGAGCTCTCAGAGTCCTAGGCATAATGTGGTGTACATAAGACACATAAATTTGGAAGGAGGAGAAAGTTACTGGGTTTGGGACTCAAGGGGGACAATGAAGCAATGGCATTTTTGGTTATAGAGTTATTAATGCCATAGAAAACGTTATGGGGAAATCTGAGTTCAAATCTACATGGGAGGGGGATTCCCCTTCTTACAGATTTCCAAGATGGTCGGTTTTGGAAGTCCACACACAGGTCGTCAGTATCCAGGTGCACATGGCCACTAGGGACTTGGCAGAGTACTTACCCCTGTGTGCTTGGCAGGCAGTACCCTGTTCCTTTAAAAGGCAGAACTCAGCCTACTTCCTCCTTTTCTTCTCCTCCTCTCTGCATCTGTTGCTTCCTCTCCTCTCTTCTCATGAAGTCATTCTGCAATCCCTTCCTCTCTCCCCTCTCCCTTCCCCTCCCCAATAAAACTCCCCATGTGATTTCTGTCTGCCCCTCACGCACTGTCAGAACTATTTTTGGCAAGATTTATAGGAAAGTGTACTATGGTTGTGTGTATGTGTGTGTGCACGCGCGTGTATCGTGCACACATGGTATTAAACATAAGACCTGATTTCAGGAACGCTACTGTCGTTGGGACTCTCTTCCTGTTTCATGACAGGCCTGTAGTCGGGCTGTCCCCGATTCCAGGAAAGGAGTATGTGGCCCTGAGGATATGGAGAAGGAAAGGTACATTTAGTTAAGGTGTATTTGTTATGTGAGTGGGGGTGATGAGCTGTCCCTGGTAGCCTGTCCTTTGATGTCTTGGGGCCTGGTACCCTGGCCTGTAAACTTCCTCGGGGAAATGAGAATCGTGGTACTTGCTATTCCTCTGGAATCTAGGCATCTGGGGAGTCTGGGGAGTTAAGGGGTCCCAGAACCACAGATTGGCTCCCAATAGGGCACTTGTCATGTCTGAAAAAGTCATGAGAAAAAGGCTGCTATGCTAAGGCAATTAGCCCTTAGCTCCAAAACCTAACACCCATAACCTGTTAAGTATAGCAGTTAAGCTCTAGCTGGGCAGTGGTGGTTCATACCTTTAACCCCAGAGTTTGGGTGGCAGAGACAGTTAGAACTCTGAGTTCAAGACCAGCCTGGCCTACAGAGAGATTTCCAGGACAGTTACACAAAGTTACACAAAGCCCTGTCTTGAAAAACCAAAAACCAAAATGAAAAAAAAAAAATTATAGCAAATTCTGTAACTGATACCTAAAGGACAAACCAAGGGGACAAGAGGCTAAAGCTACCAGAGTGAGAAAGGAAGACACACGCAGGGGACTTCACAGCCTTCCCAAGAGCTCCCATTGGCAGATAACTGCTGACAATTATCCACATATCAAATGTCCTCCTAAGAACGGGGGTGGGGGGGTGGGGGGTGGGGGAGGACTAAAGTCAAGGACCCCCTGCACCCGAGACCAGAGGAACCTTGGAATGAGGAAACCTCGGACCCCTGCTGGCTCAGACTTTTCCATTTTTACCACCAATGCCCCCTGGCAGCCTGGTATCCTACCCTTGGCCACATCCTCATTAGTCCAATTAAAAAGACAATGAAGAAAAACGGAGAAGGAAGGTTTATATCAACGCGTCCACACTGGGAAGAAGAACAAAAGAAAGAAGCCCAGTGCGGTGGTTTGAATAGAGAGGCCCCCACAGGCCCACTGGGAGTGGCACTATTAGGGGGTGTGGCCTTGTTGGAGATTTGTTGGAGGAGGTCCATCACTAGGGACTGGGCTGTGAGGTCTCAGCTCAGGCCAGTTCTCTTCCTGTTTCCAGAATGTAGAATTCCAGACGGAGAGCTCTCAGCTCCTTCTCCAGCACCACGCCTGCCCTACTTGCCACCATGCTTCCTTGCTTCCTGCCATGACAAGAACGGGCTAAACCCCTGAACTATAAGCCATCCCCACCTATATGTTCTCTCTTCTAAGAGCTGCCATGGTCATGGTGTCTCTTCGCAGCAACAGAAACCTTAAGGCATCCAGTGATCCTCACCTCAAGTTCATCTTCCGGGCCCTGTGATATGAAGTCCAGGCTTAACGAGAGGGCAACGGGTGTGCATGGCTAAGCGATCCTGGTCAAGGCGTGATCCTCTTTAGTAGCATTGTCTCAGCTCCAGATCCTTCTGCAGAGGCTCCTGACAAATCTTCAGAGCTGTCTGAACTCTCGTTCAGGGAGACAAGTTCCTCCAGCCTTTGGCCTTTCTCGTTCTCCAGCTTGAGACTCCTGAGGAAACTCCATTTCCATTGTTTCAATAGTCTGGTAGCTACACAGGGGCACAAGTGTCTCCATTTCTGAGCCAAGTACAAACCCTGAAGTCACAAGACAGTGCTGCCATCCCCCACATTGCATGCTTTTGCCTTGCTGCAAGATTTTTAACAAACCAAAAAGAACTAGGGAAACAAAGGGAGACCCAGAATCCCAGTGACATTTCCTGGGCACCTGCCAGATGTCTGGCTTGTTAGTGAGAAAATTATACAAAGTCTACCAAGGGCTTAGATGAGGGTAACTCTGAGGGATCTAACTTGAGCAGTGCTTCCCTGAGGGCTGACAATTGCCTAGTTTAGCATTATACCTTAAGGCCTGGAGGAGCCCAACTGGTACCTTTGACTCAAAACCTTTTCCTTATGCCCACCCTCCTTCCCGGAGATCTCCTAAGCATCTTCCCTCTTGTGCAACAGCAAGGATGCAGGAAAGCAACTGGATGGCGACTCCATTCTGCCTCCTTCCCCATCTAGAGGACCTACACGTGTCGGATTGTAAGCCTTGTGGACACATGTCCGGGGAGGCTCAGGACACACAAAAAGTCTTAGTTGAAAGTGGCTGGGTTGAAGGTGGCACTGTGCCAGGGGAGGGAAGGCTGACTGCTGGTACAACAGGAGAACAGAGACCAGTAAGGGATCCACAGGTCTGCCAATTCCACAAGCTCAGAGGAAGTTCCCAAGGAGAGTAAGGATTGTTTTTTCTCCAAGCACAAGCCACCACGCTTTTGGCTCATTATTTGAGGTTAAATCGTATTCACTGGAGTCGGTCATTCCTGGCCCATTGGCAGGACAGAGAAAGCCAACATGACTACCTAACAGCACACATCAAGGGCTGAAGTTTTTCTCTACTTGGAACAGAAATTTCTCAGGCCTGAACTTGCTCAAGTCGTACAGTTAATCTGTAGCATCTACCAGGGATGACTCGACAAAGCTAATCGCTAGAGTCAAGTCCTTGCCGCCTAGTTTACTAAATGATGCATTCTTCGTTTCTATCTTAGGAAACAAAGAGCCAAAGGCGCTTCCTGGAGCACCAAAGCGCACCGAGGCCAGCAGTAGGAGTGCGCAGAAGCGCAGTTGCGTCCCTTTTGGGACGTAGTCTGACGTCATCGGAGGCGGAGCCAGGGGAGGAGCCGCAGCTGACTTGGGGCGGTACTGAGCTGGGTCACGTAGCTCAGGTCCTTGTCTTGGGCCACATCCCGCCTTTCACCGTCCTCTAGTTCCCGCGTGCAATCCCTCCGCCACGATGCCGATGTTCACCGTGAACACCAACGTTCCCCGCGCCTCAGTGCCAGAGGGGCTTCTCTCCGAGCTCACCCAGCAGCTGGCGCAGGCCACCGGCAAGCCGGCACAGGTTTGCAGGGAGGGTACAGGAAGGGAGTGGCGTGGAACCGTCAGCCGGGTAAAGGAAGAATGGGGTTGAGAGCCAAAGCGGGCCGGCGGGTGGCGGTTGGAGTTCTCTCGGAGACCTGTGGCCCGCAGTCTTTCAGGCCTGCTAACCGCGTGTCCATTCCCCCCTCCCCCCGCAGTACATCGCAGTGCACGTGGTCCCGGACCAGCTAATGACTTTTAGCGGCTCTAGCGACCCCTGCGCCCTATGCAGTCTGCACAGCATCGGCAAGATCGGCGGCGCGCAGAACCGCACCTACAGCAAGTTGCTGTGCGGCCTGCTGGCTGATCGCCTGCACATCAGCCCTGACCGGTGCGTAGGGGTGATGGGTGAGGGGAGCTGGGAGGTCGGCGGGAGGCGGGGACAGACCAGAGGGCACCGTCACGCTCGCCGAGACCGCGTGTTTGGCTGAGTCGGGCTTTCATTCTCGCAGGATCTACATCAACTATTACGACATGAGCGCAGCCAACGTGGGCTGGAACGGTTCCACCTTCGCCTGAGTGCTGGCCTAATAACTTACCTGCACCGCTGTTCTTGTTCTTGGAGCCTTGCTGCACGCAGTGTTCTGTTTTCGTCCACACATAGCAATGCCCACCCTCCGACCGGGAGAAATAAATGGTTTAGAGACCACGGTTGCTTCTTCTTCCTTGGTTTGCAGAGGGATTGGTGCAGGGCGGGGCCGTTGAATGAAGCCCAGGTTGCAAAGGTAGGGTGGGGTGGGATGGCAGGCTCAGAGTTGTCCAGTGCCTCTCTCAAAAACCGTGGTTTAGATGCCCCTTTGTCCGGGTTTTCCTATGCTGGCCTTACCTCTAAAAGGGGTTGACTTATCTCCAGGGACCTCAGACCAAGAGCCCCGCGCCAGAGCTTCCCAAGCAGGAGTTGCTTCCTGAAATAAGTTACTTGCTCCGGGCGGGAATCCCGAATGTTCTTACCGCAATAATAAACGGCTCTTGTAATGTGCTTTCATTGAAGAGGATTACTAGAGCAGAAGAGTGGGTAGCTGGGCCCGCACCTTTCTTCTCGGCCCAACTTTCCTCCCCAAGAATCACAGCGCTAAGCCAAGGGTTCCAGTTTCTCGATCTGGATAGTTACTTGTTCTGGAACTTTGGGACAGTTTAGGTATGTTGGTGGGAGAGGTGGCCAAGAAACAAAATTCCCCCTGGGCCACACTCCCCAACTCATTGCCTGTGTTCTGCTCAGGGGGAACAGGCAGCTCCCCGCCCCCCTCCTACAGCAGTTCCCTGAGAAGCACGAGGGTGGAGGGAGTACCTGCCTTCTCTTTATCATTAACATTAGGGTAGAAAAGGTACTGGCCCTCAGGGCGTTTTCATTAAAGTCATTGGCGAAGGTCCAGTATGATTTAGCCCCACAATAGGTGGGGTAGGTGGAATCTCAGCTTGGGCCTTAAGAACAGAAGAACCTGCTGCTCTCCCGAAGGAATTCGCTGTTCCTTAGTGTGAAGCCTTCCAGTTAAGGAGACCCCGCTGAGATTAATCTGTCAGGGCTGGCTTGAATCTTCCCTGAAGAGGCTGGCCGGTGGTGGCGGCCTCAAGTCCCTTTAATCCCAGCACTCTGCAGGCCTGCAGGCAGGCATCTCTTACTTCCAGAACAGCCAGGGCTACCACCCCGCCCACATTGACTCCCCTCCAGAGAAGTCTGTAACAACATAGGGACACTTAATGTACCCCATTTCTCAGATTTAGGAAAAGTAACTTCAGTGGACTGCTGTTCCAGATCCCTTGCTCTCAGCCTCTTGTCCAGGTATGAACATTCTAGATAAAATGTGTTTTGGTTTTTTTTTTTTTTTGGTAAGAATCCCAAGGAATTCGAATTTGCTTTTGGATTCTGAGGGACCCTGCCTGGGAACAGAAACAGATGTCTGACTGGGAGTGAGGAGCTTGCCTGTCCGAGTCCAACAACTGACAGAGGTCTCCCTGTGTGCAGAGACCTAAGGCCTAGTGTAGGTATGGAGTCCTTCTGGTCATGATTTCCAGGATCCCTGCCCTTTATATTCCATCGTTAACAGAATGGAGTCTTTACCCTGGAAGAAGGGGAACCCCATACCAAACACATCACCCCCGCCACTAGATCAGGACACAAGTAGGGCCAGCAGGGGGTTTGTTTAGAAAGAATCAAAGCTCATGAGACTGAATCATGAATATAGACGCCTTCTCAGTGTGGAGGCCAGCCATTCCTAAAGGTTCCCAAAGCAAGACCCTTCCTAGCTTACTATCACCATGAGGGGCCTTCTGATTTTCTTTGTTTCATTCTGCATTCATGAAGGCATGCCACGCCTGCCTGCCTTCTTACTGGGAGGCATGTCCTTGCTGCAATCTTAGGGACAATCTGGGGCTGCCCTCTGGAATCTGAGTACCTCTTGTGTGGCAGGCTTCCATCCTCAATCCGGGCCTTTGCCACATCCTCTTAACCACAGGGTTGGGCTTGAGGTTGGGCCTTCCACAGACTCCTGGGTCCCCAGCCTCAGAACCTCTTTTTTTCTGCTAATCTCCTGTCTTGCTGCTCTACACAGGGAGGCTCAGGCCTCCCCAGCTCTTGTCTGACTCCCTCATTTCACAGATGAGGACACTGACCCTGAGGTACTTCACAGTGTCACTGCTGGCTCCCAGGGCAGAGTCACAGACTAAAACTCCATTTCCTCAGCGAGGGCTTTGGCCTAAAGGCTGCTTGTGAGCCTAAAGTTAAGGTTTCTGTGGGGGACTCTGGTCTAGGGGCCATGTGTGAGCCTAAAATTGAGATCTCTATGGCAGAGGAGGCAAGCTGAACACCTGCTGTGTGAATGTGGGAGTCTGGGGTGGTGAGATCACATGAGCCAGAAGAGCCACCCACCTCAAAAATAAAAACCTCAGTGTTACGGATTTGTGCTCAGTGGAGCATTACAAAGGGTTACACCCTGGCTATGGAGGCATTGACTTGAGCTCTCCACGTTTCCTGGTCAGTTTAATGGGTTGCTGAGGCAACTGCTTCTGTCTCCCTCCCTCACCCCAGTCATCCCTGACCACCCCCTCTCTCCAAAGCATGATCCTTCATTATCCACTGAGTGAGGCCAGTTCCTTCTCAAAACCAACGCTCAGGGGCCAGCCAGCTTTCCCAATGATACCTCAATCCTCCAGGTTGGATGGGGGAAGTTGGGCAGAGAATGCCCCCTGTTCTCCCCCCATTGTTCCATAGGGCCATGGCATCTAATGAGGTGACCCCCACCTGTGCCCACGGTCACTGTTTGCCACAGCTGACCAACTCTGGCAAATCTTGTACCTTTCCAAGTGCTGTTCCTTCTCCTGTGCCCCATGGAGTTGCTCAGGACCACTGGCGGCATATCCTGGTTTGGAGGACACTCACAAATGCCTCTGTCTTGGCCCAAGCCTCTTAGATGGGTTGTGCATTTCCAGGGCCTCCTTCTTGCTCTGGTCTTCTGGGCTGCTGCCCTGGGACCTTTCAGGCCTTGTCCAGCAGTGCAGATTTCCAGAAACTCCCTCCTCCACCCCTATTCTCCTTTCAGGCACAACTGCATCTCAGAGACCCCCACCCATCCCTTCTCCAGAACTCATACCTTAGGAGCCACCACCCCATCCCACCCCCCAATCCTCACCAGCCAGTTCCTTCTGGGAGTCAGATCTCCCTGGTTTTGGCCCTGCTTTGGGCCTCAGTTTCCCCCATCTTTGAAATGAAGGGGGTTCACCATCTTTTTTTCCCTATTCGCCCAATCCTGAAGATGGAAAAGAACATTTGACATTGCAGGTGGCCTGTGCCTGTACTCAGGTCTTGATAAATTGTGAAAGCTCTCCATTTGTGCTGTGCCAACCCTGATGTGCAGTGGGAGATGACGTGTGTGGTAGGACATCTTAGAGGGCTTCACGACATCAGGGTGCATTAGCGGATGCAGTGGACAGGTCCGGAGATGGTGGCTGAAATGGATCTTCAGGAGCCAACACACTACACCTGCTGGCCCCCATGCTGAAGGGTCCCCCGCTCTCTAAAGCTGGCAGGTAGCATAACCAGTCTGCCTCAGAGCCTTCAGAGCAGAGGTTAGAAACGAAGCAGGCTGGAGCTCCCAAAGCAATACCTCAATTATTGGGAGAGTTTAGGGGTGTTCCCGAAGTTTTTGTTATTCTTTGTTTCGTTTTAAATTTGGGGACACCTAGGTTCATAACCTTCCACCTTAGTTTCTTTGTAATATAAGAAGTTTAGGAAACCAATTGACGAAGGAAAATGGATTTATTTACAGTTTTGGCCAAATTAGTATGAGGGAGAAAGTTTTTGAGTTTTGCTTTGGCTTTCTTGTACCAGGGTTTCATTTCCCTTAGTAAAGAGGAATCAAAGGCTAAGACAGCTTTTGGA
>NC_022028.1:46025766-46029000 GCF_000317375.1 Microtus ochrogaster | reverse complement strand
CGGGAACTTCGGTTGCGTGAGTGTGTTTTATATTAAAGAGGTGTTATCTTATACCAATTGGCCTGTATTAATTCGATCCGCCTTCACAAAGGCCTTGTTCTTGTGTGCCCAGCAACCTGTTTTGATTCCAACAGGACTCCAAGTTACCAATGAGGCCTTGGTTCTTGTGTCCCTAACAACCTGTTCTTTTGTATATTTACCCCCCTAAATTTTTTATTATTGAGAATTTCATCTATGAATATTTCATCAACCCCCTCAACTCCTCCCATGTTACCCCCCAAATTCAGGGCCTTTTAGCTATTATTATATACATACATAAGTATTCTGTGTGTTACAGCTCTGAAGAGAACGGTATCCCGGCAGTCAGGAGCCAAATCCACACTGTATATAACAAATCTCACACAATAGATTTATTGTGAGGGGAAAACCCCAGGAAGGTGGCTGCTTCTGCTCAGGCGAGAAGCAACAGAGAACTGAGCAGAAACAGGGTTTATGTAGCATTTCGGGGTGGGGAACAGAGCTTTCTAGGGTGGGTAGTTCCAGGGTGGGAATTAGTGGGATTTCAAGACCAGAGCTTGGGCTTCTCCGTAGGGTGGGGTGCTGGGTCCATCTGTTAGGGCAGTTAGAATGTTCTGTGAGTGGAACCTGGCTGTTGGAAGTCCTCAGGGGAGGGGCTTGACCACTTGCGTGCCTCAAGGGACTTACATATACAAATATATCCATAAATTTATAATACAACCCGATGAGTCCCTTTAGTATTGGTCATATATACATGTGCTTAGATTGACCACTAAGGGGCTAGATAATGTGTCAGGGGCTCATTCCTGGCCCACTCCCTTTTTATGTTAGCAGGTAACATGTGGCCAAAATTGGGTGCCAAGGGGCCCCAGAGAAAAGGTTCTCTTACGTCGTCTCCCTCCCACCCCAGGGTGACCCCTATCTCAGATCTCTCCAGAGAAGGCTTAAGCTTAAACATACCACTACCACTCTCACACCCACCCAACTCCAGATTTCTGCACAAATATCATATTAAGACTCATCCAGAGTTACATTTTTTAGCATGGTGTTTAGATCTTCTTTGTACCAGACAGCAGCAAAATAGGCCAGCATTCCCACCACGTGTTGGCTGTGACCAGCAAAATGCCTGATAAGAACAAGGTAGTGCGGGGCAGTGGTGGCACACGCCTTTAATCCCAGCACTCGGGAGGCAGAGGCAGGCGGATCTCTGTGAGTTCGAGGCCAGCCTGGTCTACAAGAGCTAGTTCCAGGACAGGAGCCAAAAAACTTCGGAGAAACCCTGTCTCGAAAAATCAAAACAACAACAACAACAACAACAAAAAAAAACCCAACAAGGTAGTGCTTGTGTGGGTACAAATGTATCTTTCCAAGAACGGTTTTATCTTTGCCCTGTGTAGTATGCAGCCACCTCTGCCACTTCACCACTAGAGGACACTCTGAACCCAGGTGTGCATTTGCTCTGTTTCTAGATGGACATGCAGGTAAAACCCAACGCTTGGCCAGCTGGGGTGGGAGTTTCAGTGGTACAGCTGTCCATGAGTAGCCATTGTTAAGTAATCCGAATTTTATTTTGCCAAGGTAGATTTGTCAGAACCTTTCTTTGGCTTGCTGGGCCCTTGTATTTGGGGTGGTGGTGCAGGACTTTAATCCCAGCACTTAGAAGGCAAAGCCAGTCGAATCTCTGTGAGATTGAGGCCAGACTGATCTACAAGAGCTAGTTTCAGGATAGGCTTCAAAGCTACAGAGAAACCGTGTCTCAGAAAATAAAAACAAACAAACAAACAAACAACAACAACAACAAAAGAAGTTCTTTATCCGTCCAAGGACCTAGGTCTTGGCTAATTGCACCTATTTTCTGAGATTTCCATTGGCCTTTCGACTGTGTATGTGGACTCTGTAGGCATGCCACCACCACCATTCCTCAGGGTTTCTGCTAATCAGGGTTTTCCCTGATTAACTCTAAATGGAAAACAAACCTCTTCTCCATTGGTCCATTTAGGACTTAATTTTGTCTGGATTATTTACACTTGCTGTCTAGAACTCCATATTGTGGGACAGATGGCTCTCCCGTCTACTATTTTGGATGCCACCCATATCCCTTGCCGTTTGGTAAATCCCCATGCACCAAGCATTACTTTTATCCCAAATTAATCCCTTCTTTAGTCTTTAGGTCAACTTCTGAACTCTGCTCTCCTTATCAGTCACCCTGGAGTTACGACAGGCAGAGCTAGTTTGTCTCCCTACCTTGGTGCCATCTTGGTCATAAAGAGCTGAGGGAGTTTTCTGTCACCCCTTTGGGGTCTTTCCAGCTCAGACGTCACTCTCACTTCATCTCAGACCCTCCTTTTCACTGCTCCTGCTGTCTTCATTTTCCCTCATTGCCTCCCCAACCCCACCTGTTGAATGCTCACCCTTTGGGTTCTGTTTTTCTAAAATGCCTCTGCTGGCCTATGAGGGTACAGGGGCTGCAACTCTGTCTCATGTAAATAAAGCAGCTGGCCGACGCTTAGATGCCACTGGGAACAAAAGAGGCAGTGGTGATACATGGCAAAGCTGGCCTAGGGCTGAGACCTCCTGCCTTGGTAGTCTGTCTTCTCCGAAGAGCTGGTCTGGCTCAGAGGTATTCCAACCTTTTATTTCATGGCCACATGCTCTCCTGTGGTGAGCTTCATTCATTGGCTCTTGGACCTTTTGGAGAGTAAGCCCAGCCCATCCAAAAAAGCTATGTAAAATCAGGGCTTTTTAAAAGATTGTGTGTATAGTGTTCTGCCTGCACATATGCCTGCAGGCCAGAAGAGGGCACCAGATCTCATTATGGATGGTTGTGATAGAACCTGTGGTTACTGGGAATTGAACTCAGGACCTCTGGCAGAGCTACCAGTGCTCTTAACCACTAAGCCACCTCTCCAGCCCCCAGGTGGAATTCTTTGGAGTTATGCAGCATTTCTCCAGGGGAAATCATTCTGCAAGCAGGGACTCTTGATTCTACAACCAGCCCCTTTCCTTCTTGCCCAGAAGGAAGTGAGTTCACTCCGTTACAGGTCTTCTTTCCTATTCTGCTTACAACACAGGCCGCCCCCACGGCTGGATCTTTTTTTATATATATTTATTTTTTTTATTCATTATGTATACAATAATCTGTCGGCCTGTATGTCTGCAGGCCAGAAGAGGGCACCAGACCTCATTACAGATGGTTGTGAGCCACCATGTGGTTGC
>NC_022028.1:46021198-46022714 GCF_000317375.1 Microtus ochrogaster | reverse complement strand
GGACCCTGAAGTCCAACTACCAGGAAGAGTCACCCCAAGAGACCATCTCTCATACCACAGTTGACATAAAAGCATGAGGATTTTATTAATTCTATCATGACAGGGTGTTTTAGCATTCGAGAACCCAGAAAGACCCTGAATAGCTGGTGCAGGCTACTTTTTAAAGCAAAAAGCCACAGAAACAAGGGGGAAGTCTGGGAGTTGTTCTTTAACTATTATGATAGGCTTATTTAAAGGGCTACTGCCAATAATTGGCTGGAGAGCGGTTGCCAGATCAGATGAGGTAAGAGGGAACATTTGAGGGTTACCTTGCCCCTTTCCTAGGGACTAAGTCAAAACACCAGGAACTGAGTCAACATCTTAAGGGTTATCTTGCCCCAATTTCAGGAACGGAACTCTATTTGGAGAACACTCACAAGGACTCAGGGAGATGGAAAGTTCCCAACATTTCAGTCCATGCATGTGTAGTTGTTAGGTCCTTGGTTCCCAGGGGAGTGGGGAGCATTACTGCAGAGAGGCCTCAGCTTAAAGTTCTACATTATACTAATACTAATAATTTTTTTAAAAAAAGAATACAGTACTGATTTTATTTATCAGGCAAGGTCAGACTTTAGCACCACAAATAGTTGGGGGCGGGGTCAGGAGTTTGGAGAATGGAGGGGGCAGCGATGCAGCAGGAAGTAGGAGGAGATTTCTAAAAGCTGCCTGAGGCCAGAGGTCATTAGGAAGATGGAATCTAATTCGAAGATGGAGGATGCTGGAAACAAGGAGAGTTTCTCTGTGTAGCAGTCCTGTCTTTCCTGGAACTCACTTGGGCCTTGTCAATGAAATCTGCCTGCCTCTGCTTCCGAGTGCTGGGATTAAAAGCGTGTGCCACGACCACCCGGCTAGGATTCCTGAACTCCTAATGTTTGGCTGTGGGTCTGCATATGTTTCCAACAGTTGCTGGAAGAAGCCCCTCCGATGACAACTGGGCTAGGCACCAATCTATGTGAATAGCAGAATACATTGACTTTTTTTCCTCACCAGCCATGTCTGGTTCTATTTTCGGTCTCTGGGTGATGCAGCCTGTGGGTCCTGGTGTTCAGGCAATGTCTGGGTGGGCTCACTCTCCTGGCATGGATTTTAGGATAGACTAGTCATTAGTTGGTCATTTCCTCAGTCTCTAGGGACCACCATTATCCCAGCAAATGCACAGGCTGTCCGTCGAAGTTTATGTGGCTGGGTTGGTGTCCCACTCCCTCCACTTGAAGCCTTGCCTGGTCACAGGAGATGGCCAGTTCAGTGTTATTGCTAGGACTGTCTTAGCTGGGGTCATCTTGTGAGATTTCCTTGTGCTAGGTTTTTACCTGTCCCTGAAATGCTCCCGCTTCCAGGAGTCTCTTTCAGTACTCTTCCCCTCTGTCCATCTTCACTCATGTTCCTGTCCCCATCTGCCCTCAGTTCACTCACGAAATCTCTTCTAATCTCCCTTCCCAAAGAGATCTGGGCATCTCCCCGTGAACCCTCTGTGTTA
>NC_022028.1:46019524-46021098 GCF_000317375.1 Microtus ochrogaster | reverse complement strand
TAGACCAGGCTGGTCTTGAACTCACAGAGATCTGCCTGCCTCTGCCTCCCGAGTGCTGGGATTAAAGGCGTGCGCCACTACCGCCCGGCAGAAACCCTGTTTCAAACAAACACCCTTAGCTGTTTACAGCTATCTACTTAGAGAACTCCTCCTCTTGCCACAAAGCATGAATGAATGTTGTGTGCTAAAAAAGAAACCCAAACAGCAACTAGGATAGAGACTAGGATTGGGGTATTTCCAGGATGAGAGGTGAGGCGCTTCTCAGCAAACTGTTCCTAGGCAAAACAAGAAAACACAGCCAGGAAGGAAGAGAATGAAGTGTTTAGGATCCCTCTGTGGATACAACTGAGCATTGACAGGATTATTTTTGTGCGGACATGGTAGAGAATAGCGACCATGGCAGAATTTATTTATTTATTTATTTATTTATTTATTTATTTATTTATTTTTGGTTTTTTGAGACAGGGTTTCTCTGTAGCTTTGGAGCCTGCCCTGGAACTAGCTCTTGTAGACCAGGCTGGCCTTGAACTCACAAAGATTTGCCTGCCTCTGCCTCCCAAGTGCTGGGACTAAAGGCATGCACCACCACTGCCAGGCCAGAATTTATTTTTTTAATAGTGTAATTTGGTACGGGAGAATTGTCTGTATTCTGTCAATCATGTTATAAATAAACGCTGATTGACCAGGCAGGAAATATAGGCCGGAAAACCAGACTGGAAGTAGAATTGATGTAATGAGAACAGGAGAATTCTGGGAAGGAGGAAGTTGACTTCTCCCACTCCTGCCCAGATCACTGAAGCAGCAGGATGTGATCTGCCCCACTGAAAAAGGTACTGAGCCACATGGCTAACATAGATCAGAAAAATGGGTTAATCAAGATGTGAGAGTTAGCCAGTGAAAGGCTAGAGCTAATGGGCCAATCAGCTTATAATTTATGGAAACCTATGTTGTGATTTTCTTTGGGGCTAAACAGTTGTGGGGTACAGTGTGGGACAGAAAAACCCAACAAACAGGACCCTTCATGTTACAGTAATTCTTCATTGATTCTCTGGGAACTTAACTTTATCCACTCCAGGGAAGAATTTTTAAGAGCCTCTATTTATATAGTTTAATTATAAATTAGCTTAATGTTTAAAATATAGGGGATGTATATTAAAATGTGAGTAGGGGGACAGGCCTGGTGCGAGCACGGACTAGGACTCAGACTCGAAAACGCAGAAGCAGACGGTTCCCAGAGTAAGGCATGACATCATGGGTACCGAATAGAATATGACTTCCATCAGGTAAGGAAGATGAGATAGGAGGAAGGGATAGAATCAAGGGAGGAAGAAGTATAGGTCGCCCTGACTTACTACAGCCACGAGTCCAAGAAGAGCCCTACAGAGAGAAAATTGACACCCTAAGGTCACCACAAACAACTGGCACCCCAAGTCTGCCTGCCTCCAGCTCCTGAGTGCTGAGCCTACCCAAAGCCTTTTTAAAAAATGTAGATTGGAGTACAGCTTGGGATTCTGGGCTACAAAGTGAGTTTCAGGCCAGTCTGGGAAACAGGAAAACCCTGCAATAATAATAAT
>NC_022028.1:45989148-46017842 GCF_000317375.1 Microtus ochrogaster | reverse complement strand
TTGATATTTTATCTTTCTCAGTCTGGGTTACCTCACTTGGGATGGTGTCCTTGTTTTTTTTTTTGTTTTGTTTTGTTTTGTTTTTTTTGTTTTTTCGAGACAGGGTTTCTCTGTGGCTTTGGAGCCTGTCCTGGAACTAGCTCTATAGACCAGGCTGGTCTCGAACTCACAGAGATCCTCCTGCCTCTGCCTCCCGAGTGCTGGGATTAAAGGCGTTCGCCACCACCGCCCGGCTGGTGTCCTTGTTTTTAATAGTTGAGTTATACTCCGTAATGTAAATGTACCAGACCTTATTCATCCATTCCTCAGTTGAGGGACATCTAGGTTGCTTCCAGGTTCCGGCTAGTACAAATAAAGCTGCTTTGAACATAGTTGAGCAAGTGTAAGTGTCCTTATGGTATGACTGAGCATCCTTTGAGTATATGCCCAAGAGTGGTATATCTGGGTCTTGAAGTACATTGGTCTGCCTTTTCTTTTTCTCTTTTTGTTTTTTTTAAGGCCTGGTTTCTCTAGCTTTGGACTCTGTCCTGGAACTTGTTCTGTAGACCAGGGTGGTCTCAAAGAGATCCACGTGCCTCTGCCTCCAGAGTGTTGGCATTAAAGGCATGTGCCACCATAGCCCAGCTTCTTTTTGTTTTGAAATGGGGTTTCTGTAGCCCTGGCTGCCCAGAAACTGAGAGATCCACCTGCTTCTGCCTGGATATCCCTGAGCCTGAGATAAAAGCACAAACCATCATCACCTCTAAACTTTAGTGAGCTTTTAGCTTTTTGTCCTCCAGGTTGAAAATAGAGTAGTGCTTGTGAAGTTATATGAAGATGAAGTGAAGACAAGGACTGTGCTTAGTCTGTTATCTTTTAGTTTTTCTGTATTTAGCTATTTTTCTGTAGTTTCTTTGTTCCCATAATTAAATTGTTGGATGTTTATTATTGAGTGTCAGCAATGAAAGGGAAAGAGACCTCACTCTTGTGGAGTTCAAAATCAGATGGTGTCAGCTCACAGAAAGAACCTCATAGAAAGCTGAAATTGGCAGGTAGAAATGAGGCAGTATGTGGTTGATTTAGCTGGAAGGGATTTCAACAAAGTAACACTTGAACTGAGACTGAGGGAGTAAGGTATAAGAATTGAAGTGGAATTTGAACCAAGGACTGAGGGAAAGCAACCTTTGGGGTAAGAATTACCAGTGGAGAAAGATACAGGCTTCTTCCCCACAAAAGTCAACTAGTTTTCTGTTGCCTTTGTCACTTTCTTCCTATTGCTTTGTTTGTATCTCATCTTGTGCTTTTGGTTTTGTTCTGTCAACTAAACTTGGCCTGAGGCTCATGGTGATCCTCCTACATTTGCTGCCCAAGTGCTAAGATTGCAATTAGAACATTTTTCTTTCCTTAAAATAGCCTCGCTGGGGACTCACAAGTTGTGCACGCCTTTAATCCCAGCACTCGGAGACAGAGGCAGGTGGAACACTGGATTTGAGGCCAGCCTGAAGAGAATGAGTTTCAGGACAGCCAGGGCCATTACACAAAGAAATCCTGTCCTGAAAGATAGAATTTTTAAAAAAGGAATCTCCTAGCAGTATGATTAAAATTGTGTTGCCAACAAGCCTGCTTTTCCTGTTGGCTCCCTCATTTCCCCCAACCATTGCTTCTTCCCTGTTTCATAAGTCAGACATCAAGTGATGCCCCCTTGAGAATTCACCATAGCAGTCATATACAGTGTATATAACAGTTGAACAGCACATCCTTTGCAAAGCCCCCTGCAATGCAGAAAAGACCAAAAAAGATACCAAAAGAGGACGATTGTAAATCAAACGAGAAAGCACGAGGTGCTGAGACTCCAAAACCCACTCCTAGGAAGGTACCAGTTCCTCCTCTACCGGATCATCTGCCCCCAGTGAGCCTGATTCACCAAGATGTTTTTGCAGGCATGGTACAAGAAGGTGAAGCTGAGAAGCAAAGGCCAGCTGATTTAGAGAACATTCCTGACACACCAAAAGAGGCCAGGGTGAAGACATGTTGGAAAAGAGTAAACACAGAGGTGGAGGGGGAACAAGAGCCTTGTCCTCAGGTGATATAGGTCCTCTTGAAGTGGTCCCTGTACCTGAGGAGCAGATGCCTGCCCTTACTGAACCTCCTGTCCTCTGTGGAGAAGTCAGCATGACCATTGTGACAACTGCCTCTGAGGCAGTGTTGGCGTCTTGGGCCAGAATTGCAGCCAATGCTAGGAAGAACGAGGTCCTGCAGTCCATTACAACACCCGAGACCTATGGGGAACTGTGGTGTGTGGTCCATGGGAGAAGCCTTCCTGCAGACTCAAGTGGCTGGGTTCAGCTGCAGTTCCACACTGGACGAGCCTGGGTACCTGAGAAGGGGAAAGTGATTGCCCTCTTCCTGCTGCCAGCCTGCATCTTTCTACCCCACACCTGGAGGACAACGTGTGTTCACAGGAACAGGGTCCTAAATAAGAGCCTCCAAGGCTAAAGGGAATCTCAGGTGTGGGTAGCTGCTGTCATTACCTACTCCCGTGGAATGAGGTACAGAACTGCAGCCAAGACTGAGACTAATGGACATTCACATCTGTGCCCTTGAAGGTGCCCGCATCAGCCAGGAGCTATGAGACCTTGTTTGTTGGTTGTTGCTGTAGTACCAGCAGCTTGTAAAAAAAGTCAGTGAAGCTACCAAAACACAACAGGTCCACCTCTTCGTTGTGAGGACTGCATACTCTTAAGTGACTATGCCTTTTACTATTGCATGAAAATAAGGTTTTGCTGAGGTGAGAATTGGCATCTCCAGATATAGTACTTGCTTGTACTGCCACTGCCACAACGGGGTCATAGGCAGTTCTGTGGTCCCCTGTAAAGATTTAGCTTATGACTGTAGCCTCTGCATGCCCCCTTTCCTGGGTTATAGTATGTTGTTAGTGTGTAGTGCTTGGATTTGTTTTTTGTTGTTGCCATATTAAACCAAATCTGTTTTTTTGCTTTTGAAAAAAAAACCGTAGATTGACAACCTGATTCTAACATTTATGAGATTCCAAATGACCAAGAAGAGCCAAATTGTTCCTGAAAGAGAACAAGGTAAGAGGACTTGTGTTCTCAGTGTTAAGGCAGGTTATAAAGCTCCATAACCCAAATAAAATGTGGGATTGGTATCCAGGAAATAATGAGGTTGGTGCAAGGAGAATTAAATATGCCTCTTGACTCAATAGGAGAGCAGGCGGCACTAAAACCCACGGAGAGTGTAAGAAGAGCCAACACGCACACCGTGTGTGTCCCTCCTCCCAAATCATTTCAGAAACTATGAAAGGAAGCATTATTCAACTAGGAGGCCTGGGCACCTGCTACAAGGGGAGAGAAATTGAACCCCTTATCTACGAAAAATAAATCAATTTTCTATCAACCATATAGAGCCTGATAGTAGTGGTGCACGCCTTTAATCCCAGCACTGGAGGGCAGAGGCAGGCAGATCTCTGTGAGTTCGAGACCAGCCTGGTCTACCAAGCAAGTTCCAGGACAGCCAGGACTCTTACATAGAGAAACTCCGTCTGGAAAACCAAAAGGAGCCCATACCGAGAAGACTTAAAAGGTCAGTCAAGAGAATAGCATCTTGATGGCTTATTAGATGAGATACAGGAAGACTATATTGTTGAGAAAACTGCAGAATTAGAATAAGAAGGCCTGCTGGCCTTTGCAATTCATGAGTGACTGGAGGCCTCTTCAAGAATACATAAACAACAAATTGCTAATAGACAATTGTGGGAGATGTACTGTTCCCTGGATCAGTTCGCCCACCCTGTTGCGCTTGGCTTCTCCTGCTGTTCTGATCTGTCAAATACTAACTCTGCAAGGAGTTATTGCTCCATTGTTTCTGTGTTCTGAACATTCTGACTTTACTGCATTCTGCTTGACCATTAGACCATAGTTAGGTGGCCTAGGAAGTTGTTTAGTTACCCATATACACACGAAGAACTTGTTGTCTAGTAAGTTGCCTAGTTACCCATATATACAAGGAGAAGTTCTTTGTTTCCTTACCCTGTATTTACCTGCATTATTCCCTTGAATAAACAGGACTTGATCAGAATCCTGTCGTGTCTCCATCTCTTGTGACTCTTGTCCCATCCCGTTCCCACTTGCCCTCTAGAGTCTCCGTTGACTTACCCGCAGGCGGGGCAGAAAATTAATTGTTATGATTTGGATCTTAAATGTCCTCCCTGAGGTCATGTGTTGAAGGCTTGGTTGTCTGTGGTGGTGGGGAAATGGTAGACCTTTTAGGACTTATGGTCTTGTATGACCTGAGGGACATGCTCTTGACCCCTTGGGACCCCCTGCTCCTTCCTTTCTGCTTCCCAGTCACCAAGAAGTGGACCAGTTTGCTCTGTCACAGACTCATCATCACAATTCTACAAACCAAATCATCTGAACGCTCTGGAACTGTGCGGGACCATGGGTGGTATGGAAACTTCAGGAGCTGTGCCATCAAAGCCTCTTCCCTTATGTTCCTATTTCAGGTCTTTTTGTCTGTTACAGAAACCTAATGCAAAAACCATAAAGAGATGGGCAAAGGACACAGCCGCATTAAAAATTAGGGACCTGAAAGAAACCCATCAAAAGATCCTCTACAAGCTGCCAGCGTGTTTGTTGGTCATAAGGAATGCCCACTTGTAGGTATATAAACACTAGAGGAATTGGTTTCTGGAAAGAACCTAGGTATCTACCAGGAAGGATACTGGACAGATTGTGGTGCATTCATTCATGAACTTGTGCACAGCAGTGAGATGAACAAGATGCAGGCACTTGGGTGACCTGGCTATGGATGTTGTGACGCAGACAGAATATGATAAAAAAAAAAAAACATATACAGGCAACATAATCCCATTCATTCAAAGTTCAAAAGCAGGCAACCCCAAGCTATGCTGTGTAGAGGTCTGTGTGCAGGTGGGAAAGCAAGAAAGCTAGGGGAGCTAGGAAAGGGTACTCCACACGGATGCCAGATCTCAGCCCCTCTAGCTGCCCCTCAGGAATCAGACTCCTCCTGGGCAGCTGACAGGCCCCTGCTGTGAACATTGTTAGCCTCACACTCAGGCCTGGGGAGGTGAGGAGTGGGGAGAAACAAGTCCAGCTGCCCCCCTCCCCAGCTCCAAGAGTAACTTATAAATTTGTGGGACTCCCAAGCACCTCATTCCTTGGCGTGTAGGTTAAGCCAGACTAAATCACATGGAACCTACTGCAGGTCCTTCCAAACCTGTGAAAATAGGGAGATGTTCTTTGTTCATAGGATTTCTCAGAATGCTCCCCCTTTCCTTCAGGTCCCCGTCATGCACACAGCAGCTAATTCTCTCAGCTCTCTGAGCCATCTTGCCTCATGAGAATGTGCTCCAAGCATTGTCTTTCCTGATACTCTCCATCCCACCTCAGGGCCATAACACACCACAGTCAGCCGCAGGCTTTTTCTCCTAAGCTCACTGGGAAGGGCAAGTCTGTGTTAGCTTCATTCTCTATGTACCAACTGAATAGGGTACCTGTCGTAAGAGGCCAGTGGACCACTGATGAGGGGGTGTGTGATGGAACTGGCCACCTAAACAATCATATGGTGGTGTTACCTATCCCCATATGTGTGTGTGTGTGTGTGTGTGTGTGTGTGTGTGTGGTGTGTGTGTCTGACAGGGTCCTTCATTCTCTATGTACCAACTGAATAGGGTACCTGTCGTAAGAGGCCAGTGGACCACTGATGAGGGGGTGTGTGATGGAACTGGCCACCTAAACAATCATATGGTGGTGTTACCTATCCCCATATGTGTGTGTGTGTGTGTGTGTGTGTGTGTGTGTGTGTGGTGTGTGTCTGTGACAGGGTCTCACTATGTATGTAGCCCTGGCTGTCCTCAAGCTCAGAGATTTCTCTTACTCCCTAGTGCTGAGAATAAATGTGCTTGCCAAGCCCAGCCTATATGCTATTTTTTTTTCCTTCACTGTTCTTATGAATAGCTGTTCTGTATTTGTTGAACTGTATTTTTTATATGCCATATTTCATGCCATAGGTGCCAAGGTAAAGGTAGTTCCTTGGCTATTGTACCATGCAGAAGGACTGCCCAGCACTTTCACAGCCCTAGGACTTTCTGGTTTCTGGCCCATCTCCCTATGCCATCCTCAGGCTCCCTGAGCTTCCACTACCGCAGTTCCTGAGGGACTGGGAGGGACTACTGTCCTCATCTTTGTCTCTAAGGTGCTGTTACCCCTGAAGATACCCCCCCCCACACACACACACATGCACAGCCAAAGTCCCTGCCATGACTAGTGTTGACTGCCAGTTTGGCAGGCTCTGGAATAATGTAGGAGGTGAGCATCTAGGTACATCTGTGAGGAATTGTTTTGATGCGTTAGCCTGTGGGCAAGCCTATGAAGGACTCTTTTGATTAGGTTGAGGCAGGAAGAGCCACCCTAATAGTGAAATTAGGTCCTGGACAGTAGAGAAGCAAGCCAGTACAGACATTCATCATTCTTTGCTTCCTGACTGTGGATACAATTTGACCAAGCTGCCTGAAGCACCTGCTGGCAGGACTCCCCCCCTCCCCCATGATAGACTGTGAACCAAAAGAAATCCTCTCTTCCTTGAGTTTTGGTTTTGTTGTTAGGATACTTCATTACAGCGATAACAAAGAGTCCCTTTCTGTATCCCTCCCTGAACTACCCAGTCCGACCCTGGGCCATTGTCTGTCTTTTCCTCTCTAGGCATAATGTTGCTGTCTTGGAGTAGAAATTACCTTGACTCTGATATCCGTGTCAACAAATTGAGATTAGCAGACTACCGCCACAGCCATTACCATTATTATGATAATGGTAATGGAGCTACCCAGAACTCCCTAGGAGGAGGAAGGAGGGGAGGGTCATAGAACCCTTACCCGGGATTGCAACAATTCTTGCTCCTGCTCTGCCCTAGATTAAGTGACAGTGGGCCACGCTAGAGTACCTACAAATTGGGTTAACCTTAAGGGGGACACAGCTCCCATAAATTCTTCATCCGTCATGGGGCAGAATTCTGAAGGAATGTCGTAGCTGTTTGGGGGTCACTCACCACCCTGTAAATTACCTTCCACCTCTGCTCTCATTCACCGAGTTCCACTTCGGTGAATCATGACTTTAGTCTGTCGTCTGAGGCGAACAGTCACTTGTTTACATCTCCCTTGGAAAAGGGAAGCCAACAGCCTGCTTTGTGGTACCTGCATTCTGGCATGTGCCGTTAGAACTGTGGATGAGGCCCAAGACTGTAACTGGACAAAAGGGATATTTTAAGCCCCTTCAAACCTAACATCTCGTTCACTGACTCTAAGTCCAGCAGAGAAATCCTTGGGGAAAATTTAGGGTTTTGGGGGTGCTTGTGTATGCAAAATGGGCTTCATGGGAGCCCAATAGGCTCTGTGCTTGCCAGTTTCCCACAGTACTTCTGGGGTTGTGTGCTTGTTGGCTTTTAACTAGAGCCCTTGTGTGGGTGGATACTCCACCCTCTTCCTACAAGCAGGGTCCTTTGGGAATGTGACATTGGTAGCTTAGAGCTTTGATAGGTCAGTTGTCAGCAAGCCTGGGCTGCAAGGTCAGGTGAACACAGGAGATTAAGCTCCCCCCACCCACAGCAGCACAGTAGAGGCCAACAGAGGTTCAGGGCCTGATGCAGGTGGAGCCCCCTTTCCAGCGAGGTTTGCTGCCCCTGTTCTCAGGCAAGTCTGCTGTCAGGGCAGACTTTCAAGGGCAAAGAGTCTGAAGCACGCTGAGGAGCTTCCCAGCAACATTCCCCAAAGTTCCTGCTGGAACCGGGTCTCTCCTGATTCTTTAGACATTCTGAGTTGGTCCCCTGTTCAGGGACTTGTGAGTTCCCTCAATTTTGACTGGAGCAACGAAAGTCGGGGCTTTGTTCATCAGTGAACCACGGCATTAAAAGAAATCAGGACTCTTCAGAGAATATGCTATTTTCTTGGCTTGAGGTAGGAAAATAACTTAATGCTATCAATACAGATCCCGAGTTTGCAGAGAGGCCGTATGAACAATTTGCTCGTATGGAGCAGCCATCTCTGGTGAATGCTCGCTCACTTGCGAGGCCAAGGAGAAAATGTGCTGCAGCCTTTGTATGGGAAGTGAGGCAGTGAGGGCAGAGGAAGAGCTTTAGAGATGAGGGCTCAGGAGGCAGGCAGGCCAGAGGTGAAGGGGTTAAAAGACTGGACAAGGATGGACGAGCCCAGAGCCCATGTGAGAGACAGGAGGAGAAGCAGAAGCTGACAGAGGTGTGCCAGAACACCCTTGAGCTGGCGACCAGTCGACTTGGCAGCCAGGGACCCAGTGAGAACCGGAAGTCATTCTACAACTGACCTGGAGACTCAAGGACGGAAGGGCATCATTAACCCTTCAGAAGATTTGGGATGTGTTAGAGCAGCAGCAGATTGCTTGAGACCCTAAGGTCATAGCTTTTTTTAAATGTATGGGCTATGTCTTGAGGCAGGCCCTGCAAAGAGAACTTGGGAGGACAGCAGACCCATTGAGGAGAGAGGAGCTGACCCTGGACCCTGGATGACCAATGGCTGCTACCTCCTGGAGGAAGACCAGAATCTGAGACCAAGCAGGATTGATTGGTTTTGCCGTCTGTCACCATGGGAGACCCCAAGAGACAAAATCTAGAGGAATATGCCATAAAAGGGCATGCGTTTGGGTTAGCAAGCAAGGAGCAAGTGAGAACAGGGAAAACATTGAGATCACCAGTGATGGTCTGCCCTGTGGGAAAGGGGTCGAGGCTTTCCAGCTTTCCGCCAGGAGGGACCACTAACGCTGAAGAGCAGCTGAGTCATTCGGGAGATGCTGCTCATGCCTAGGCAGTCTGAGGAAGCATAGGGGGAGAGATTTCCTTAGGCAGTGAGAACTGTGTTGCACCAACAGCAATCTCAAAAGACCAGGACCATTCCAAGTGGACGACAGCCAGGGTCCAGAGCCGTGCTGAGCCTTCTAGGCTGGAGGAGAATTTCTCTCAGGGTTGAAGAAACCTGACAGGTATGCAGATGGGTGGGGATGGAAATATGAGATTTCAAATATTTTGGTGACAGTTGATCCAGCTATCTCCAGGGCAGCCCCAGGAACACAGCACTTGGAGGAGAAGCTACTCAGTGAGGTCCCATCTCTCTTCCTTATCAACTTTCCTCCAGCTCAATGACCAGAGCATTCCTGCTGAGGGGTCTTGGCACCTCAGAAAAAGGTGTCTGGGGATGGGTTTCCGGAGAAGTCCAGCAGCTAGAGATGGAGGGTTTTCTGTGTGCTGAGTGGGAGGAGTCCCAGGATCATCCTAGGAACTGTTGTAGATTGTCTCTGGAGAGCACCGCGGGCAGAAGGACCCCACACTGCAGGAGGTAACTTAATAACTTTTCCACTGGTCAGTGGCCAGAGAGGAAGTGGTCCCCTGCTCTTTAACAGACCCCTGGGCTTCCACCTTGAAACTTTTGCTTCCATTGTGGAGTCTAGGTTTTAAGAAAGGGACATGACAGCGAAGGGGTGAGGTATTGGGAACCAGAAGGTAACCAACTTGTGAGGTAAGAAAGCACGAAAAGGATAAACAAGTACATTAGACACACGTATGAAAATGTCACAACAAAACCCATTACTTTGTACAATTAATATTTTGCCAATAAAATACTTTCATTTTTCATTTCTTTGGGCTTTAACCTATAAGGGAATGACATTTGTCTTTTTGGTTTTTTTTTTTTTTTGGACCTGAATTTCAGCCTGAGAAATTTATGAGAGAGGGAGGACACTTCTATGCTGTTTTTATTGTATTGTGGTAATTATTACAATTTTATGTCTTTGTAGAACTCTGAGCCAAATTATTTAGACTTTGAGATTGGACCTAATTTAGGGGCATCAAACAAGGGGAGATTTGGTTCAAAGTGCTCTTACAAATAACATGGGCTTCTAACCTAGTCCAAGGCCCAGGTGGGAAGAATCTTAACTGTTTAGGAATCCCTAAGCAGGAGCCTTATGGGGCAGCCTCCACTCTGTGGGGAAGAGTTGAGACTGCCCAGAAAACTTTTCAATCCCTACACCGACCCAACTCTGCTCAGTGAGTAACACCAATATGAATGACGCTTGAGTTTTCAAGAAGTGGGTAGTGTCAGTTTCGCGCTTCCGGGTCCTTTAGCGCTTCTGGGTCCTGTCTTAACAGACAGCCCACATGGTACCTTCTCCACACTGGGCTGAAGCAGAGCAAGGCAGCCAACTTGTGAAGCCTCCCCCCCCCCATCATCCCCAAGTGCTGCGCTCAGCTGAGGGTTCAGCTCTGCTGATTTCTGGCAGACCTGAACCAGGACTCCCTGATACCCATTTTCTCTTCTGGATACAAACCCTAAACTATCATCAGGAAACCATTTTCAAGTGCCTACTGCCTGCCCATTCTGGAAGAACATGTTCTGATAGTGAAGGCCATGGAAAGCAAGAAGGGGGACGCAAAAGCCAGTACCAGCTGTCACCAGCGCTGCCCAGGTCTCCCCTCATCCAGCTCTTTGTGAGCCTGTGGCCCAAGCAGCTAGTGCGACAGGACGCAGGTTAAGCGTTATTGGTCCCCAGTTTAGAGACCTGAAGTTCTCTGCGGAGTAGGACTCTCTCTTTCTCATCTCCGCCAGCTTCCCTGTCAGCTTTTTGACGGTCTTTGCTGGGGTGACATCTGGGTCCTGCTTCTGCTGGTTCTTTGCCCAGTGGTCCTCAGAAAAAGCTGCCCATTACCCTTTTAGGCACCTGATGACTGAGCTCAGGGCATCTGACTCCTAAGCTGGTCTCTATAGACACGTGAGGCTGCATGGACCAGGATCCTCCATTTATTTAAGGGTCAGAAGCGAGTAATGACTAAGACAAGACCACAAGCCCCAAACAGGCAAGGTCTATGCCCAGCTATGCTTTGACCAACAGAGTCATGAGGAATTCCCCCACTCGAATGGTCTTTCCTAATGTCCTAGCACTGCCCCCAGACTTGTTAGACCTCACGTCAATCTACCCTCACAATGACTTTGTGAGGAAGGAATAGGCAGCCCCACTTTTTTTTTAAAAAAAAATATTTATTTATTTATTATATATACAATATTCTGTCTGTGTGTATGCCTGCAGGCCAGAAGAGGGCACCAGACCTCATTACAGATGGTTGTGAGCCACCATGTGGTTGCTGGGAATTGAACTCAGGACCTTTGGAAGAGCAGGCAATGCTCTTAACCTCTGAGCCATCTCTCCAGCCCCCAACCCCACTTTTAAAGGTGAAATTGAGGCCCATTCGTGAATAGAAGGCCTCTCATAGCAAGGGAAGGGACATAGTATCAGGGACAAGGCCCGCAGAGAACCACAGACCAAGCAGGAGTTAAGTGCCTTCCTCCTGCTTCTCTTTCCTCTCCACTCCTTTACTCTCAAGCTCTCCCTTTCTGATGACATCCTTTTTGCAGAGAATCTTCAGCAGCTCTTTGAAACAGTCCTATACAAAGCCATGCTTTAAGACATGGAACCATAGCAGCTTGCATGGGGTGCTCCAAGGCATTCCTGGCTTCCATCTGTCACTCTTCCAAGGATCTGTGGTCCCAAGTTCAGTTGACCAGTTCTATATGTTCAAGAGAGGGTGGGACAGGTTTGTCAGAAGAGCCATGTTCCTGTCAGGGATGTGTGTACAGGTGCCAGTGAGGTTGGGCGGAGCGGGATGAGCCGTTTGTGTGTAAACAGTGTGTTAGCCAAAATGAACAGTAAGCCAGTCTCACACTGTTTAGAGGCTTATGGACTGTGAAGTCCCACACTGATACAAGAAAGGTTGATCTCCTGAGCCACAGTGACTAGAGCTTAACTTCCGGGCCCCCATTTGCCTTGGGAGGGAGAAGCCCTAGCAATGCTCTTGCTGTGTCCTTGGGAACAATTACAGGTGTGTTTTGACAGGTCATTGTTGGCCTGATGTTTGTCCATTGCACACTCTCTGTCACTCACCCCCCATCCTGTTACAAGTGGCTGTGGGGGAAGGTAAAATGGAGGGAACATTTTGTGTGGCCTTAGTGGAGCATCTATGTCCTTTGAAGTCCTCTGTCCTCTTACTTCTTACAGATCACGATCCTCCAGGCACCCACGGGAAGTGACAGTATTGAAGGTGACACAGCATGGCAGCTGTGTACTTTGTGGTCATCGTTCCTATTAAATTACTGGAGTTACCTACTTGCACAAGTAGCTACAAGGATATACCTACTGTCAAGGAAAAAAAAAGCCAGAATTTTCTCTCTGTTCACTGCAGGAAATACTACGAAATCACTGACACTGCTAAGAGTTATCAAATCGTCTATATGCCCCCCCCGCCCCAAAGAAGAACATCATAAAGAGATATTCAAAATGTGTCTGCACATTATAGAAATGTCTGATTTTTTTTCCTCCCTGGAATGTTTCAGCTTTTTTAAAATATGTAATTTCTAAGCCTTTATTTAAAAATTGTTGGACGAAGAAAAGGATCTCTCAAATTACCTGCCCTGCTCTTGGCTCCATGGGACAAAGCAGGGATTGCTCTACATCAGCTCCACCTGTAGGCTGCCCCCAAATGATGCATCAGTTATTAGCAAGGCACAATAGCAGTTAAGTGCCTGGTTTTTCTTCCTCCCCTGCCCGAAGACATTTCCTCCACTCTACGACTTGGTTATCCATGCAGGAATAACTTTTTGTGATAAAGATTATAAATTAGAGAATCTTTCTGACCGTCCTTTGCTTTTATCGATAGGGCAGCAAAGTGAAGCTGCTCGGGATGATCTCATTGGAACAACAGTATCAAAGGATGAGTCCTCCTCCCGTGGGCTAACAGACACAAGCGGAAGCTATGCGGCTCAATTTTCTGGCATTGCCACACCTATAAATGGCTACTGTAGCAAACCCCTTTTCATTCACTAGATGACAGACCTCTGTCAACGGTATAACAATGCTTGCAGCTGTTCTAGTGTGCAAGTTAGCCAAATCCCAAATTGCTATCTTGTCTCGATTACACCTGGATCATGAAAGCCTCCCTGGTGATCAAGAGCAGACAGGGCATCAAGTTTATTTCGGGTTACACCAAGACCAGGGAGCCCAGTTTGAATCAGCTTTGGGGGGTAAGTGGGAATGGAATGCCTTAACCACATTTTTTAGGACAACACTCACAATTGTGAGAACTTGCCCCTGCGAGAGTTCACAAGCCATACAAACGGCAGTGACACCATCTTACTCAAATATTATGTCCAGCAAAATACAATTCAACCAAGAGCTCAGGGCATGACCCCCTCCCCCGCAGTGCCTGCTGATTTGTCAAGGACAAAAACCTAACACAGGCCAAACACCTATAGGGATTGCTTGTAGGTTTTTAATCAGTGTGTCGTTAGCATACAAATTAACCTGTTGAGCAGGTGTGAAGAAAAAAAAATTGTTACAGATGTTGAGCGCTCTGATTTTTCTCTTCTCTTCAGCCTCATTTTTGCTCAAGACTCCCACACGCAAGATTCTTCACTCAGCCCTCAACATTGAAGGCTGGGTCCCAACACCACACTCACTGTGTGCTGCTTTCTACGAGAATATCTACTTATCTACATTTCAATTGTGAAAATGATGTAACTTTCCCGAAGCATCCTGGTTCTTATGAATCATTAGCCTCCAGGCATACACGAGGAAACGGAGACCAGTGCTCAGGTGACAGTATGACAGGAAGGGTGACCAAGCATGACATAACATGATGGGCTCTTTAAGGCCCTTCTAAATTGGTGGCCAAAAGGAAAATAACTCTCAGATCCGCGGTATCCTTCCTTGTCCCCAACATCAGCTGTCACCCCCTGAGAAGAACCAGAAATGTCTTGGTTCCTAAGACATTTGTCTTGGCTCTGTACAAGCAGGAAAGAGCTGAAATGACTTGCCCAAGATTACGCAACTAGTAAATGACAGACAGAGCCTTGGTTCAAATCTATGAGCACGGATTAAGAGCACTTTGGCAAGTACAGGTATAGAGACCGTCCCCCCCCCCAAGCTGTTGAATCCCTCTTGGCAAATGGAGGAGAACATGGTAGCAGCTTGTGACTACAAGCTGCCTTCAAGCCGCTTCTCTTCACAGTGGTTCTCAGACCCTGGGAGTGGGAACTGTCCCCCAAATCAGAGACTAAACCGCTCTCAGTATGTCAGTGGGTTTCTGAAACACCGAAGGGAATAACAATGATTATTTGGCGGGTGACAAAGCAACCTTAGAAAACTCGAGGGGCTCGGTGGCTTCTGTTAGGGTGTTCCCAGCGAGACACATTCACCTAACTGCATGGCTGGCTCACCAAGGTGCCATGATAAAAGATGTACAAAGCATGAACACCGCGGGCAGGGGCTGTCAAGCTCCATAGTGGGATCGAGGGCTTCCGGTAGAACCGAGAGTACAATTCAAAAGCCCCGTGTGTCGTTCTAGACTGGGCTTTCAATGGTGTCTTTCTATCTCCCATTGGCATCTAGCCATTTTCACCCTCCTTCCTAGGGGTAAATTCCAATTTTTTTTTTTTTTTTTTTTTTTGCCTATTTTCTTCTTTAACCCCCTTTCTGTTCTTTTCCGATTCCATTACGCACATAAGAAAAAAACACTGGGCTGCCAAAAAACACTGTTTACTGCTCTGGGGGAGGAGGCTAAGCACCGTTTAAGCTTTGCCAATGCTTTCCCTAATCCCTTTTTCCATTTCCAACGATCTTGCCAAGGACCCAGCCCGAGACCAGGATCCCAGAAAGACCGGAGGTGCAGGCTCAGCTGGAATCCTTCATCCCCAGCCTTCCGCAATCGACCAGCTTCCTTCCCTTCCTCTGTTCCCTCTTTTCCCTAAGCAACCTTCCCAACCTGAGAAGCAGTGGCCGCTAGAGACTGTGGTCTCTAGTTTACTGTCCCTAACCGATCCGCTCACGCCCGTTGCCCACGTGAGCAGTTGCCGAGGCAACCAGCATGCAGCCCCTCCTCCCAGCACCGCAGAGTGAGGCTGACCACTTTCAAAAACCCGTCTTCCCAGCACTCCTTTGCCTTTCGTGGTGGACTCTAGAAGTTAGGCGGGTGTGGGGGATGGGGGAAGAAATGTTGCAGTTCCCAGAACGCCCCTCGCGGGATGGTCAGCTGAAGTAGGGAGCTCCGGGTGCAGCTCCTGATACCTCTCAAAAGTTCGTGGTGGTGTGTGTGGCAGGGGAGGGAATTTGGTGTTTAGCGTGAACATGTGTTCACAATTCTTGTAGCTGGTTTCATGATTTGTGTTTGCCCTGGTCTCCGAGGTGCATCTATGTACTGGGAGATGAACCTGGCTCAATGTTCACACTACGGGGCAGTTTGCTGTCCGTTGTAATGAGCATTATATCTCAAGCCAGAGTACTGCGGCGTCTGCTGTGAAACAGTCTTTCCTAGAAACGGCTGCATGAAAAAGACTAGATCAACGGCAATGTCGATGGGCATGTTAATGTTGATGGGCATGTTAGTGTCCCACCACTAGACAAAGGCAGCTAAGACTCCTGGGAGAAGAATTAGCCTCCCCGAGGGATGCGCTCCCAATGCAGAATTGTCAGCCTTGAAAATCTATACATACAAACAACAAAATAGCAGGTTTATATATATTTGTACACACACTTATATACATACACACCTATGTAACAATAACAATCTAAAAGATAAAAAATTAAGGAAACCTAGCCAGAGCCCAGGGGTAGTAGGGCACACCTTCAATCTCAGCACTCAGAGGCAGAGGCAAGAGAAGAGGATCCTGTGAGTTTGAGACCAGCTTGGTCTATACAGACACTTCCAGGACAGCCAGGGCTACATAGATAGACCCTGTCTCAAAGAACCAAAAACAAAACAAACAATAACAACAGCAACCCCCACCCCCCCTAAGCAAACTAGTCAAGAAAGAAGATGTTTTCAGGTTAGTTCCAGCTTGACTTTTTATTTCCTGCAGCCAACACACGTATCCTCAGAAAGTTCTAGTTCTGGTAAGCAGCCAAGTCTAAAGACATAGCTTGTGTTGGGGCCTCCCCGACTAGTAACACATAAGGAGGTAGCTCACATCTGCCGCTGGAAATCTCACTAAGTAACCCACATATTCTAGAAAAAGCTTGTCCACCTATGCAAGGTACCTGTTCAAACTCAGTTTTTGTTTGTTTGTTTTGCTTTTTAATTCTTTTTGAGATAGGGTTCTGGAGGCCAAAAGAGGCCAAAGGTCAGAGAGTTTGGGACTTGTTTTTAGTTCATTCTAGGTTATTGTACTTCTAACTCAAACAAAGGTCCCACTTAGTTGTCAATCAGAGTTCAGCTCTCTCAAGGCTATTGTCAACAGGTGTGGGCAAGTTGCCAAACCCTGGGCTCCTGAAATAGGGAAGTAGTTGGTTCCTGCCTAAAAAAAAAAAAAGTCTAAGGATCCAACTAAGCTCCAGCTCCCTTTATGGAAATAACTTGGGATTCCCCCCAAGGAGTGGTTTGCCTATAGAGTGTTCGGTTGGTCTAAGGCGTGAGTCTAAGGCATGAGCAATGAATGTAAGGCTGTGACTTTGAATTTGTATGTTAATACAGTCTTTTGTCTTACCTTTGTATGTTAATACAGTCTTTGGGGTCAGGGGTATATTAGCCAGTTGGAAATTAAACACGGAAAATTTTTCAGTACTCACTGAAATTCCCTCCAGATACTATCCTATATGTTTTGCGTTTTATTATTTTCATTCGCGTCTTCGCGTTCTTTACTATATTTCTAAACCATCACTTCTCCACTCTGGAAGAGGGTATTTTTGTCAAGGCTGGCCCCCAACACAGGGTCTTACTGTGTCACACTGGTTGGCCTGGAACTCACTGTGTAGACCAGGCTGGTCTTGAATTCACTTTGCATCTCAGGTGTGGGACTTGTTGGACCCTGGAGTACAATTACTGAGGAGGAGTTGACCCAAGAGACCACTCTCACACCGCAGTTGATATAAAAGCATGAGGATTTTTATTAATTCTGTCACAACAGGGTGTTTCAGCATTTGAGAAGCCAAAAAGATCCTGCATAGCTGGTACAGGCTACTTTTAAAGCAAAAAGCCACAGAAACAAGGGGGAAGTCTGGGGGGTTGTTCTTTAACTATTATGATTGGCTTATTCAAAGGGATATTACCAATAATTGGCTGGAGAGCGGTTGCCAGATCAGATGAGGTAAGAGGGAACATTTGAGGGTTACTTTGACCCTTTCCCAGGGACTAAGTCAAAACACCAGGAACTGAGTCAACATCTTAAGGGTTATCTTGCCCCAATTTCAGGAACAGAGCTCTATTTGGAGAACACTCACAAGGACTCAGGGAGATGGAAAGTTCCCAACATTTCAGTCCATGCATGTGTAGTTGTTAGGTCCTTGGTTCCCAGAGCAGTGGGGAGCCTTACTGCAGAGAGGCCTCAGCTTAAAGTTCTACAGGACTAAAGATGTGTGCCACCATGCTCAGTGAAATTATATTTTTGAATTCTCTTACACAGAAGTTGGGAAGTTGGTTACCATATGGGTTTCCCATATAGCCTTAGTTTTGGCTAACCAACCCACCCACCCACACTCCCTGCTCACTTCTTTCCTTTTGCTCCATCCCCCTTAAGCTCTTAACCCCAGCATTGCCTCTCCTGATTGTCATTTCTGATTTACCACCTCTGAAGACCTCTTCATTGCCTTCCTATTATGGGCTCTTCCTAGCTTCCTCAACCCTAGAACACAGTTCTAAAAATGCAAAGCTATGTCCCACATATGAGAGAAAATGTATGGCATTTAACCATTTGGGCTTGAGTTACATCCTGCTTCTTCTACTATGCCAGTCTGTATCTTTATCTTTTACGTGTATAATGCCACATGCATTACAGTGCCTGAGGATGCTGTCTGATCCCCCTGGTGCTGGAGTCGGAGGCAGCTGTGAGCTCCTCAGTGTAGATACTGGAAACCTAACACTGCTCCTTAATGTAATAATATGTCTTGTCCCTTTAAGAGACAAGCCCTGCCCACTTCCCCATTCTCCCCACTTCTTCCCTTTCCTCTTCTGTCCCCCCTTCTCTTTTTCTCTCTTTCTCTCTCCTCTCCTCCTCTTCCCTTCTATAACCCACTAAATAAATATCCAACCTCACTCTACGTGGCAGGCCTATCCATGTCTCCGTCTCTCGCTTGCCTTGGAGACCAGCCTCCCGCAGTGTGGTCTCCTGGTGTGCCCATCCGGCTGCCTATCCTCGTGGGACTGGCTGCTCCATTGAGGTTTCTCACCCACCACATGGCTCCCTGCCTGGGACTCGTGGCCCACTGCAGCCACTCAGGGAACTGTGCCAGTCCCTGCCTAGGACTGGCTGCTCTTGGGACCCATTGCCCACTGCCACCGCTTGGGGAACTGCAGCGTTTCTGCTGCTGCAGCCGCCAGGGATCCTGCAGCATTTTAATTAATCCATTACACTTAAGAAGAGCTACAAGTGATCTTAATAGCTGAGCCTTCTCTCCAGTCTGTGTCTTTTAATTGGGGAAATAAGACCATTACTATTCAGAGCTATTATAAGTTGTTAAAACTGTTATACTAGCCAATTAATAACGTATCAGTAACTTTCAGAGAATAAACCACCAGGATACTTTGGAGTACACTTGGATTTTAGTTAATAAGATTAGGAGTGGGAGAGAGGAAGGATGTATAAGGATAGGAGTGAAGCATTAGACTGATAACAGAAAAATCAAAGGTGATTAAAATAGGAGGGGAAAGACGGGAAGCTGTCAGGGCCATCAGATTTTAAAGACTGAAAGATATGGGAGGTTATAATTAAAAAGTAAAAAGAGGCAGGACTAAGAATGAGAGAAGAAAAGATGGGGAGCCGGGTGGTGGTGGCGCACGCCTTTAATCCCAGCATTCGGGAGACAGAGGCAGGGCGATCTCTGTGAATTTGAGGCCTGCCTGGTCTACTGAGTGAGTTTCAGGACAGGTGCTAAAGCTATACAGAGAAACCCGTCTCAAACAAACAAACAAAAGGAAGAAGAAAAGATGGGGAATAAGGTGGGAGTATCTCAACTGTGCTAAGAAGTTCAGTAAAGAATGCCTTAGAGTAAACTGGAAGAAGCAGCAACAGCCAACTGAGCAGGAGACAAACAGAAGCAAAAATGTCACACAACATATATATGCAGCAGTGGAAAAAATGCTCATGGAGGCTTGCGGGCACACACAGTTGCACTGAATGATGAAATGCCCAGATCCTCTGGATGCAGTAGGTTCTGTCAGTGCTGTGTGTTGGAGGGGCATAGTGAGAACCTTGGTCTCTGCAGCCTCAGTGTTCTTGAGGTTCTGGTATGTGGGAGATGGGAGGTTGTAAGTCCTGTAGACTCTTTAGATGGCTGTGGCCTCCCCTGGTCCTTCAAGTATTGTGTGTGTGAGGAACACCACCCCACCCTCCTTTTTTAAAGAGTTAAAAATTATTTCTGATTATAAGCATGTGTGGCCTTTCTTGGTCCCGCAGGTGCAGAGTGTGTGAGCCATAGCACGTTTGCACCCTTCTGACTGTTAAGTTGGGAGCTTAGGCCCCAGCCCCTTGCATCTATCCTAGCCCCCTGACCCTGAGAGTTAGCACTCTGGACTCCAAATCCCAGCAGGCCAGGTCCTGACCCCTGGGGGGGTGCTCAAGACCACTCCCATAGAATATTAAGTGAACTCTCAAAAGTTATTATTATTGATTTTTTTATTTTTGTTTTCTGAGACAGAGTTTCTCTGCATAGCCCTGCACTCTCTCTGTAGACCAGGAGGACCTCAAACTCATTGATCTTCCTGCCTCTGCCTCCCAAGTACTGGAATTGAAGGTGTGTACCACTACCGCCCAGCTTCTCTTTTGTTTTTTGCTTTTGAGACAGGGTCTCCATATATAATCCTGACTGTCCTCAAACCCATCAAATAGACCAGGCTGGCCTTGAACTCACAGAGCTCTTTCTATCTCTGCCTCCGGTACTGGGATTAAAGGTGTGGGCTACCATGTCTTGCAGGGTTTTCTATTTTGGAATTTAGGGGTTCTTAGAAGTTTGTCTTATATTAAAAAAAAGAGAGAGAGATACATAGGATGTGAAAATGCAAGGCATTTGTTCTATACTGACAGAACTAATTATGTCTGATGACCAGACTCTTGGACAGTTCTTTGGATTTCCCTGGATTGCGGTTGAGAGTGTGCTAAAAACGGGAAGTAGCAGTATTTAACAGTGCTTGTCAAGCCTTGTGTTATTGCATTATTCATGAAAGAGACTTGTTTCCCAGCCCTTCTTCCCCCCAGCATTTTCAGCTTGGCTTTCCTGCCTAGCTTCATCCTGCCTTGCTATAGGCCAGTCAGGTTTTTTTTTTTTTTAATTAACCAATGAGAGTAATACATATTCACAGCATATAGAAGAATTATTCCACAGCCAATGCTTGCTGCCAAACTGTGAGGGCCTGGGTGAAGGTATGAGAGCCAGGCTTCGTACTGTGTCTTTTTAATCTCAGCACTGAGGATTTAGAGACAGGCAGATCCCTGGGACTTGGTAGCTAACTGTTCTAGCCAATCAGTGAACTCCAGGTTCAGTGAGAGCCTAGTCTTAAAATAGGTGGGGGCCAGCAAGATGTCTCAGCGGGTAAGGGCAATTGCCACCAACAACCCCAATGACTGGAGTTTGATCCCTAGAACCTACATGGTGCAAAGAAAGAACTGTCCTTCTTAACAGAGACATACATAGATCTAATCTACATGGGAACTAGAAAAAGACAAGATCTCCTGAGTAAATTGGGAGCATGGGGACTCCAGGAGAGGGTTAAAGAGGAGGGGAGAGGCAGGGAGGGGAGTAGAGAAAGAGTAGAGTTCAATAAAAATCAGTAAAAATAAAGAACTGTCCTTCACAAGTTGTTCTCTGACCTTCAGTGTGCACCATGGCACGTGTACACACACATCTACAAATTTTAAAAATTACTTAGAAATCAAACCTGCTACATCTAATATCAAAACATGTCAGTCGAAGATGAGGACAACTGAGAACAAGAATGTGTTTCCGGTGTTTCTAAGACAAGAGACGTTGATTGTGGTGATGCGTGTCTGTTACCTCCATACTTGGGAGGATGAGGCAGGAGGACCACTGTGAGTTGGAGGCTAACCTTAGGCTACATAGAACGCCCCTGCTGTAAAACAGCAATAACAAGAACACTAACATCAAAAAGACCCAAAGCAAGATTGGCAAGATGGCTCCGTGTGGAAGGAGGGTTTCTTGTGCATATGTGCAAGTCTGACATCCCTAGTTTAGTCCCTGGAACTCACAGTGGAAATGTGTCCTCCGTGGGTGTGCGGTGGCTCACCCACACACGAGTCATACATACACACACAATAATAAAAACATTAAAGTCTTGTGGATTTCTTCAATTATGCCTACATAAAAATTCAGAGTTTCTGTCTCCTATCAGGAGAACCACCTGGTGTGGGTCAAAAGGAAGATAAAAATCTAGAGACTGAGGTTATCAAAACTCTGCTTTCAAAAATTCTACTTCTCCTCATACTTATTTTTGTCTCTATAGTACCTTTCTCTAATGTCTATTGAAATTCAAACTTTCTGTTTTGATATAAATAATGTTTAAGTTTTCCACAGTAAACAAGACATTTTCTACAGTAATCTCTGAAGTCTGCAAAAAAGAAGATGCAGCCTCACAACAATAATTCCACCTGATTCATATGATGCCATTAAGCCGATAAACACCGCTCAAAGATTGGTTTTGGGCTACAAACTGCTCAAGATGATTCCAACGTGGCTAGCTGAGATGATGTACCTTCGTACAACATTCTGGCTAAAACTTCAAATAAGAGCTTAAAAAAAAAAAAACCCTACAGACTACTCAGAGACTGTCTACAATTGAACCAGACAGTAATCTTGAGACTTTACCATCATTTTAGTTTTTGCAAGATCCCTTAGAAATAGCATCGCCCCCATGACAGCTGAAAGTAATTAAAAAAAAAAACGGCATCCCCTCTCCCAATAAAATTTGTCCTTAGGGTTAGGGACAATTGTCATCTGTTAGGGGTTGGTTATAAGTTGTATGGGGTTGGGGATGGAAATGAAGTAGGCTCAGGGATCTCTTTTGGGAAAGAAAAAAAGGAGAATGGGATGGGATAATAGGTAGATTAGTGTTATCTACTTATAAACTATTAGTTATAGACAATTTACATTGGTATAGATTCTTGTATATTGATACATATGTAAAATTAGCTTTATACTTCTATATAAGATAATTTGTATATTGATACAAATTCAAATTATACTTGTTATATTGAATATACTGTTATTTCTGTCTATAATATTTGTTACATATGCAAAGTTATTTTATCATATTGTATGCATGCATGTTTCTACCTCTACTTAAGATAATTTGTATATTGATACAATTTTAGGATATACTTATCATATTTTTCATACATTTCTGCCTCTGATCAAGATATTTATATAGTTTACATTTTGAGGTCATGTCCTCATTTACTGTATATCTGTTTAAAGATTGATTGTTTAATTTTATAATGTTAAGCCTTAGTATTTAAGCTATATAGGTATTAAAAATTATAGGTCAATAGTCACCCATATTTGTCATACTTTTAGTTAGGCTAATCAGATTGTCTAGATGCATAGAGATTATAATCTTCACGTAGATGGGTAATCTTCAAACACTTCAAAGAACTGTAGACTATGACATTTAAATAACTTAGGATTCTGTTGACACAACTGCTGCTGGAAGTACCAATCTATTCCCAAGAAAATGTTGGGAACTAAAGACACTCCACTCGGAGCTTGTTTTCTTCTCTGTAAAACTGGCCTTTGAGCAAAGAACTGCCCTTGCCTTGACTACTGACAAAATACACTCTGTTCAAACTGGACAAGCAGGATACAAACAAAAATGATTGCCAAATCTCACCAAGAAAGGCCTGGACAGTCTTTCAAATTTTCCTGCCTCTGAAAATGGTCTGTGAGATACTCTAGACCTTAGCCAAAGCTGTTTGTCACAGCATTGCAAATAAGACTTTAGGTGATTGCTTAGGTAGCCAGCTGTCTCTATCATTTCTTACACTGTTTGGAAGTTACTTTCTTGCACTTCCTGCTTACTCAGGTAATATTATTTTCTGCCAGGCCTCCTTAGCCTCCTTATTCCCCAGGGAAAGGTGAATGCACTATCTGCCTGTTCCACAGCCCCACTAAGCAGGACAATCAGTTCTGCAGCCCCATGACGCAGGACAATCAGATGCTATAGGGGGTCAAGTCAAAGCAGGAACTCAGTTACTGTGAGCATCAGCTTATACAGGTTAAGTGACATCATGTGATGTGGGAGTACCTCCAGCCAATGAGAGACAGCCAAGCCCTTCCTCTGGCTGGAGGGGTGTCTACCTAGATTTTGCTGTCTCATCCTCACTGGGTAGCTTTTACTATCCCTCAAACTTGAGCCAGGTTTTTCTCTGTCCTACAGGCCTCTAGGTATAGGTCCTGAGACAATTTTGCCCCAACACATTTTACATTTACAGGAATGCCATGACACACTTGTGGGAGTCAGAGGACAATTTGAAGCAGTTGTTTCTCTCCTCCCACTGTTTGGGTTCTGGGAATTGAATACAAGTTATCAATATTGGCTATGAGTACCCTTAGAGACTGGTCCATCTGATCGACCTCTTAATTCTTTACATTAAATCCTTTCTGTTGTGAGCTCAATCCTACAGACACATATGGGTTTGCATAACAATGAAGATAAATCCTACTGTTTGTTGTTACTGGGAAGCTCTCTGGGAAGATAGGAATGTTTGCCCAAAGAAATCTTTTGTGGTCTATACTTCAAAGACCAAGTCTTGGAAAAGATCATCTATATCTCTGAATGGGTTGTTGTTTATCATATCTTTGCTTATGTAATAATTTTATATGGATTTGTTATCTGTGACTTTGCTTTGATTACCCATAATGTTTACTGAGACATGATTTTTATTCTGTACATTTTATAGGACAATGTAATAAAACCAGTAACTATTCCTTAAAATAGTCAGACTTTTTATTGTAATAAAATACAGATGTGTGGCCGGGCGATGGTGGCGCACGCCTTAAATCCCAGCACTTGGGAGGCAGAGGCAGGTGGATCTCTGTGAGTTCGAGACCAGCCTGGTCTACAAGAGCTAGTTCCAGGACAGGCTCCAAAGCCACAGAGAAACCCTGTCTCGAAAAAACAAAAAACAAAAACAAAACAAAACAAAACAAAACAAAAATACAGATGTGTGCCAACTCTTGAATGGGTTGTTTTTCTTTGTGTTGCTGGTTTTTAGCATATTGATTTTGGTCTCTTATTGGCACCTCAAGAGAAGCAGCTAAGGATACCGGTGTCCCTTTTGTGCAAAGCCCCTCCCAGAGATCGAAAGGGAGCCAGAAGAAGGATTGGGGCAAGTAGAAAAGATATAAAGAGCCAAGAAAAAACATGAAGCTTTATTGCTAGTTAGAACTCAGGGAATCCTAGCAATTCGAAGCATCATTCTGGACTGGACCTCTGGATAGGGTACAGGTAGGGCGTTTTTGGCTGCCTGTTCCCGAATGCTCAGGATACGCCCAAGGGCCTGCTGACACAGATCGGCACCCAAGAACTCCTCCACCCGCACTCGCCATGCTGTCAATTGTGGCCGTCCCTCAAACAGATTACAGCCAAGAGCCACCGGCTGCAGGGACAAAAATGTGGAAGTTGGAGAGCCAATGAGACCCCATTGCTGGCGACTCAGCACAGGCGTGATGGACACAGCCCCATGGGAGGTCCAGGGCAGTGTGATCCATTCCAAGACCTGACGGTAGCCAGAAGCTGCCTCCCACCCCGGCAGGGAACAAGTCACTCAGGATCTGCTCTGTGATTCTGGCTTTTCCCAGGTCACAGTGTTTCTGACTTATGGAAGTGGCAAGAAGGGTCCTGCCCTTAGCTACTCTTCCACTCACTGGTCTCGTACCTGCATCAGCTCCTCCAGACACATAAGATCAGCCAACGTCACCTGATGGCCAGTAAGGAAGGTCCCATTCCCAAAGAACTTTTCCTCCAGACGCTGCAGAGACTCGAACATATTCTTTCGGTTCCGTTCGACTTTCTCCTCTGGAATCTGTGTCCCAATGAGTGGCCCCAACACCTGACCGAGCAGCAGAAGTGCTCCGTATGTAACCTTGACTCTTACCAGGTCTGATCCCTCCCCAGAGAACCCTGCACACCTTGGTCCACAGGGGCACTCCAAAGATGCCACGGACGTTATCAGTATGCCAGCCTAGATACTCATGGACACGGGCACGGGCTTGCAGGTCAGCTGGGTACCAGTGGTCCGCCACCTGGTACTTGGAACTCAGGTACATCAGGATGGCTGAGCTGGGGACCGTGGGAAGAGGGGCTTGTAAGGACCTGGGCTGTTTTCCCATTATTCGGTGGGACACCAGGGAGTCTCCCATTAGAAGTACTTGCTTATAGTCTCCTCACCTCTCTCTCTCTCTCTGCTCAATCTTTCTTCTCTGCGGAGCTGCGCGTGGAACCCGCCCCCTCCCCCCAACACACACGCACGCACGCACGCACGCACACACGGCAAGAGCTCCTCCGGAGCTTTTGTCATTAGACTAGTGGGAGAACCAGCCAGCACCTGGAGACCTGATAGTTTCCCTGGTCCCCAGGGCCAAGCCTTTAGCAGATTAGACAGGGGACTTCTGGGAAGTCAGGGGAAACTCCTTCTAGCCTTCATTATTGAGTCTCCGTTTCGTGTATCCCTGGACAAACTTCCCCTTTGTCACCTTTCAATACTCCTCAGTCATGGTGGCGAGGTCTGAAAGATTGGGGGGGGGGGGAGAGACCAGCAGAAGAAACGGACAGAGACTGGGATATACTGGATCAGCCCCCAGTCATCCTGGCCTCATTCAGACTGTCTGCTCTAGCCACGTCCCCTCACAGTCTGGGGTGGGTATCAGTCAGGCTAAGCCCCCTCCCTCCACCCCCGCCCCGCCCCCTCATCCTGACCGGACCAGCAGGAAGCGAGAGGAGGTGGTGTGGGCTCTGGGTTTATTTCTAGCTGCACCTTTCGGTCAACACGAAATTTCCATCTTTGAGGACAGGAACTTTCCGCTGGCAGTTCAACTGCAAGAATTGCTCGCTCACATGTTGCCCTGGGAAGGAAGAAGCCAGAAAATGTCTTCTAGGACTCAGGCAGTACCTCTGTATTTTCCCTCTCTCTTTGCAACCAGACAAGGCTACAACGACCAATGCCCGGACTGGGACCAGTGGCACAGAGGTGGTTCAGCTATGTGTTTCTGCAGGAGCTAGCCATGATAAGCTAAATAGAAAGACCGCCCAAAGGAAGTTCTTTACTTCCAACAACCATTATCACCTGCCAGAGTAGGACTCAGCCATCGAGAAGTTTTAAGGAGGCCTGAGTCTTATTAGTTTACCCTGAAGCAATACCTGGTTACAGGAAGGATCATAAACTGGATTACCAGAACACCACCCAAGAACAGACCATCCAAAGAAATGCCTAACGTTCCAACCACTGTAGATAGGATCACCTGCCAGCACACTCACCAGGACACCCCTAGACAAATGTCAGCCAATCAGGGGTCCTGAACCTCAGAAACCCCTCACCCCCACCTTTACTACTATAAAAACCCAACTCAACTGAGCTCGGGGTGTTCTCTGTTTATTCCAATATGTTGGACATGAGGAGAGGCGGAGTTTGCAAACTTACATAAAATAAAGGCTCTTTGCTTTTACAAATGGGACTCCTTGTTGTTTTTTTTTTTTTTTTTTTGAGGGACTTTGTTGATCTGAGTGTAACAGTCTCTTCCCTGCAAAATCTCCGGGGGTTTTGTTAATCTAAATGTCACATACCTTCAAAGCAGGAACTCTGCAAATCTTTCGTTTTCTCCCCTACATCCCAGGGCAGAAAGTACCACCTTGTCTTCCTTGTCAGAGCAGAATTCAGGTTCAGAGGGGCCACTCCAAATAGGACATTCCCTGGTGAGGGCACTAGGTGATGACATGATGGGGGGACTGTACCCATTAAAGAGTGAAGGGCTGACATGCTCTAGGCGAAGATGGGCACCAGGCTCAGGCCAACCTTTGAGTAAATCCACGGTGTTCAGCTGGAAGGAGATGCCGTTCTTCTTGGCGAAGACATAGACGGCACGGCAGGGTTGCGACAGGAGGTCGAGGTAGAGCTCCAAGCCCATGGCTGCAGCGGCGCGGATGGTGCGGATAGTCTGCAAAACCAGCACTAGCAAGTGCAGGCGATTTCGCTGATAAGGTGTCCAGCTCTGTCTCAGTGGGCCAAGCCTGACACGTTCCCCCTCCTACACAAATGACGCCTGTTGCCCTTGGGGGAGGGAGCTGCTTCGGTGGACTTTGCACAGAAAGGGGAGCGCGCCTTCGGGCAGAAGCTCTTGGCTCTAAGGAGTTGTGGAGCAGGAGATCCAGCCCAGAACTTTAGTGTCACCCTGAGCGGGAAAGAACCAAACACCACTTTTCAGTACCGAGCCCCAGAGAATGCTGTGGGCTGGACGTGTGCTCCGATCCCACTCCGGGATCGGAGGGAAGAAGGGAACCCCCGTCCAATGAGTGCAGCTTTGTCGCTGGCTGCTAGGAACCTTGCCTTAAGGCAGAACTGTTTAAGTCCCAGCTGCCCCTTAGAGCAAGGAGGTCGCCTAAAAACTGCATCTCCTCCTTCAGTCCATGAAATCTGGAAGGCTGCGAGCCATGACTGAGGGAGTAGTCACACACACACACCTTCACGTGTGGCATCTTCCACAGTGATGGTCACTGACTTTATCTGAATCTTTTAGAATAGCTGTGGCCTGTGGCCAACATGAGGAACCAAAATGCTTCCCTAGGAGTTTATTTCCAGTTTTATTTCCTTTTTTATTTTTGGACACTGGAGGATCTTGGTATGTTGCCCAGGCAGATCTCAAACTCTTGGGCTCCATTGATTCTCTTCCCTTATTCTCCTGAACAGCTAGGACTCCAGGGGAGACTCACCCTGCCTGGCTTTTCTGGAAATTTTTGTGTTTGTTTGTTTGATTGATTGATTTGGTTGGCTGTTTTGGGTTTTTGAAAACAGGGTATTGAAAAGTTTTTACGGATCAGTAAATTTCCAGTAATCCAAAAGTAATCCAAATCAGACCAACCAATAATCCAATCAATAATCAAAATCGGACCAAATCAAACCGAATTAGAAAAGGCCCAGGTTTAACGGATGCCAGCGCTCCCTTGTGGCCTTCCAGCCCCCCAGGGATGGAGACAGAGAAGGAAGATTCCAACTGGGGCAGTTTAAATAGCCTATGGGAGAGGTCTTGAGCCTCTCTGGGGAGGGAGTCACCGCTTGGCAGGCTTTTTTGGGGGTGGAGTCTGGACTGAGGCAACTCCCAGAGGAGGGGTCTTGGGATGGAACTTTAAACCCAAATATTTTAGACTCCTTGGATACATGGATGCCAGGGGCTGGGTTAAGCCTGGACCCAAACATTCCAGACTCTTTGGGCATAGGATGTTAGGGACTATTGCTATTGGCTGAATGAATTTTCACACCTCCCCCTTTTGTTTAAACAAATGGGTTTTAAACCTAATACAAAACTACGTACAGCCAGGCGATGGTGGTGCACGCCTTTAATCCCAGCACTCGGGAGGCAGAGGCAGGCAGATCTCTGTGAGTTCGAGACCAGCCTGGTCTACAG
>NC_022028.1:45967632-45987359 GCF_000317375.1 Microtus ochrogaster | reverse complement strand
CTTCACACAAAAATGACACAGCGCTTCAAGTGTTGAGATATGTTACTCTCCCGAGGCCTGGAATTGTCAGACTGCAATGCGATCCAGGCATGGGAGGATATAATTACCCTGGCACCTGGGTACCCACTGGGAATCTTTTCTCATGGGACACGTGGAACCAGGTGGAGACTCTGGCCAGAGAAAGGGAAAAACACTTTCATATACCCCCACCACTGGGATACTATCCAACTGTTACAGGCCCTTACGGCATGTTTCCCTCCTGTTCTACTTCCCCCAACAGTCTAAAGAATCCAAACATGACCTGAAGGATCCAAAAGTAACCAATTAACCAAAAGAATGGGAGAAAAGGAGACAGACAAGGAGAAAGATCAAAAATGGGTGCAATTTACTGAAGAGCGATTCCAGGGGGAAGGAATACAGCAGACAGAGGCAAAGACAAAAAGGAAAGCAGACGTTGTCTGGGGCGAGGAGTGGCCGCCCTGGAGAGGATAAAAAGGGAGAGGGGAACGGGACGAATAAGCGGCTCCTTCCTTGCCAGGACGAAATGAATAGACACTTGGGTGGGGCCGATGGAGACTATGGAAAGTGCAGGCCTCTGATCCTCCAGGGTTGTCTGCAAACCTCCTGGGACAAAATTTGTTAGCACAAAAGGATGCCGTTATTACCCCTGACCACCTAACCTTTTATGATAATAAAACTGAGCAAGGTGTCATCAGGCAGACCCCCATCACCTGGATTCACCCCCAAAAGTGGAGGCCATTGCCCTCAGGGTCCCCCCAATTAGGTGGGCACCTGGTAAATCGGTATGGGTGGAGCAGTGGCCATTGCCTGAACTTAAATTTAAGATACTCAAGGAAATCCCCAGAAATCTGCTTAAAGAAGGATGGTAAGGCCCTCGATGAGCCGGAACAGCCCTGTGTTTGTGATAGGTAAGCCTATGGGACCTGGAGAATGTTACAGGACCTACGAGCAATCAGTGCCCGTATGGAGCTAGTAGGGGCCCCTTTCAGGTGCTTACCTTGGGTCCCAGCAGTCCCCTCCCAGTTTCACCTCACTGTAATTGATCTAAAGGATTGCTTCTTCTCAATCCCTCTTCATGAGAAAGATTGCAAAAAGTTCACCTTTTCCAATCCTACAGTTAACTCCTCTAGACCTGACGAGAGATACAAATGGGCTATTCTCCCACAGGGGATGGCCAGTGGTCTGGCCTTTTGCCAACAATATTCGTATAGTATCCTCTCTCCGTATTTTGACAAAGATAATACCCTCCTATATGTTTATATGGATGATCTAATCATTGGGCATTTGGAGGAATCAGGGTAACTCCCTGGGTAACCATTATTGTTGATATCCTCCAACAACATGACTTTAAAATAGCCCCAAACAAAATACAAAAGGTACCCCCATTTCATATATTGGGATGCCAGTTAACACTCACTCAAGCCAAAGTGAATGGACCCCAATTAATCCTGCCTGGGTCTCTCACTTTATCGGGGTTACAAAAGATACTGGGGGAAATGAACTAGGTAAGGCCCTGGTTGCATGTAGAGACTGGGAGACTAGAGGTGTTATAAGATCTCTTAAAAGGGGGGCAACCTTCTGAGACCATTTCCTTGTCCCCTGAGGTCCATCAGGCACTCACTGAACTCATCATTGAGCTCCAGCAACTCTTTGGAGAGATAAAATCCTAACATTCCAATCCAAGGCTGGATATTATCAGGGAAAAAGACCATCTGGCTGCCCTTGTTCTGCAGTCACAACCACTAGAATGGGTACACAACACCTGGGGGGGGCTCTCCCAGGGTGTACTCTTTAATCAATCAAATAGCTGATATGATCATAAAAATCAGGGACACTTCCCTCCGACATTATGGAAAAGATCCCTCTAAATTAATAATTCCATTCAAAAATTAAGGATTTAGAATGGGCAGCCAGACATTGTTCTCTATTGAGCCTTTCCCTGGAGGGATTCTGGGGACCCTGGACACCCACTTTGGGAAGTCCCGGTTAGTGAAGCTATATCAAGAACTACACTGGAGAGTCCCCTTAGTCTTTTCTTCTAGGCCCCTGCCCCAAGCGTTCACTGTTTGCACAGATGGTGGGAAGAATGGGTCTGCCTTTGTAGTTTTCCCTGCAAGGGGGACCAAGATAAAGATGACCAAAATTCCCCCTTGTGGGGGATCCACTCAGTATAAGGAAATAATGGCCATACATGTTGCTCCACCAGAGGTCCCAGAACCCTGCAACCTCCACTCAGACAGCTCTTATGTGGTGAACCTTCTGCCATACCTACCCTATGTATGTCTATATCAGATTAGATGCTAATCCTATTTCTGCCTTGATGATACACCTCGGATCACTCTTAGAAGGTAGACAAAATCCCACGTATATTCAACATTTCAGAGGACACCAAAACCTCCCTGGCCTCATTTCCCAAGGGAATGCTGCTGCAGATGCTGTAGCTTCAGCGGCCTGTCTCAGAGGTCTCAACTCTGCCCATACAAAATGCTACCCAAATGCATGACCTAACTCATGTCAGCTGGAGAGGACTCAAATACCTATACCCTCATATCCCTGCAACAGAGTTAAAGAGAATTGTTCATCCATGTAAGACTTGCAAACAGTTTCTCCGCACCACCACCTTCCTTGCCACTTTACAAGGGCCGCGGGTGAACCCAAGAGGATTAGGATCCAATATCATCTGTAAACAGATGTAAGTACTATGGAGAAGGCATTGGTTCCCACGCAATGGGGAGGGGCCTGGGTGTGTGAGTCAGGGATAGGCCCTGACTGCTAGACTGTGGTTCAGGTTGTAGGGGGTGGGAACAGCAGAGGACAGGGCAATCCACGAACTATCATTGGTTATAGCTCCTCAAAGAAGGAGGAGACTAGCGTCTGAGGGTCTTCAAGGCCATTGTTACGCCCCAGTCCATCATTAATCATAAATACCAGAGAGTGATCCATTGTCTCTGCTTCTGTATGGAGAAGGGTGCAGGCTGGCATGGTAACTATGTCATTCTTTTAAAATGTCCTATGAGGACAGGTATGGGGAAAAGATATAACAGCACGGGCATCGAGAGGCACAGGCGAGGAGTCCAGATTGCGTTCATCTTTCCATCACCTGCTGACCGGTGCTGGCTGCCTCTAAAAAGAGCTGGGCAGACAGGTCACCCTGATCACAATTCCTTGAGTCCCCTTGCAGGTCACTAGGTAACCCCAACTGAGTTCAGAGCAGCTATGCCAGCCTTCTTTGCTCTTGCCCTTTTTAGGCTGACTCTATCCTTGGCGGTCAGTGGTCCCCTCAGATCTTGCAACTGTTTCCTGCCCGGGGCCTCAGGAGGGCTCAGGGATGCAAACCTCCCCTTTGTTAGCATCTGAAGAATGGGAGGGCAGCTGTGACATGCCGTGGGGACCTTTGGATCACAAGAGCCTTTATGTGATTCTCTCTCCAGAAATCAGGCCACCCTCCCACGCAGCTCACTCCAGAGTTGAATAACCACACAGGCTGTGACCCTGCAGCTAATCCTAGTTTGCTTTCTGTTGCCATGATAAAGATGATGGCCAAAAGAAGCTTGGGGAGGAAAGAGTTTATTTCATCATACAACTCATAGTCCATTATTCAGAAAGGCCAGGAATTCAAAGGCAGGAATCTGGAGTCTAGAATGGAAGCAGAGGTCATGGAGATACACAGCTTACTGTTTTGCCCACTCATGGCTTGCTCAGTTTGCTTTCTTATATTACCCAGGACCCCTTGCCCAGAAGAACATGCCCTCCCACATCAATCATCAATCAAGATAGTAACCCACAGACTGACTTGTGTGCAGGTCAATCCAATTGAAGCATATTTTCAGTTAAGGTTCTGTCTTCCCACATGACCCTAGCTTGTGTCAAGTTGGTCTCTCCTCCCTAAAAGAAAACTAGACCCCTCTCCAGCACATAGATCTTGTCTTAGTTAGGGTTTCTATTGCTGTGAAGAGACATCATGACCATGGCAACTCTTATAAAGGAAAGCATTTAATTGGGACGGGCTTACTGTTTCAGAGATTTAGTCCATTGTCACGGGAAGCATGGTGGCGTGTGGGCAGACATGGTGCTAGGGAAGGAGCTGAGAGTTCTCTATCCACATCCAGAATGGCAGGCAGCAGGAAGAAAATGCCACACTGGGCATGGCTTGAGCATCTGAGACCTCAAAGCCCACCCCCAGTGACACACTTCCCCCAACAAGGCCAGCCCTCCTCCAATAAGACCAGACCTACTAGTAGTACACTCCCTATGGGCCTTTGGGGCCCATTCTTATTCAAACCACACATAGCTGAGTACTGTCCCTCCCTCTTGCAACAACAGTTAAGCCCAGCTGCCTGATATGCTAACACAAAAGAACCCTGACTTTTATCTAGTGCCTTCCTTCCGTGTGACTCTTGACATGTAGACCAGACCATTGATTTTTGTCTCCAAGACTCACTGTTGAATGGAGGGGTGACATCAACAAGTCAGTGAGAAAACACCTCTCCGTTTCCCTGCGCTTAGCCTAGTTGCTCCATTTTGCTTTCCCGTTGAGCTATCTGTCCATGCTCCATTCGTTCACAGGACTGTGACAAACCAAGTCTCTACTGGGCCACCAGCATGGGATGGGGCTGCTGTGTCCAAAGGCAATATGGGCCAGGGGTTTCTGGCATTTCTGGCATATCTGAACATGCCAGATCAGGGCCTAGATTCCCACTGCCAGGCAGTGGTAAGACCCCTTGCTCTCTTGGTCCTGCCTGCTTTCGCAAGGCAGATTCTGTTTGCCTGGGCTCTGGGCCATCTCTGGTTCCTAGCCCAGGCATGCTTCTCCACTGTGGATCAGCCAGGCGATTGTGTACAGAGCAGAGCTTATTCTCGAAGAGAACCAAGGACCTGGCAAAGATTCAACCCTTCACCTGTGTCCTGGTTCCTCATTCCAGGGGCAGAAGCCACAGTGACTTTCTGAGGGTTTTTATTGCTGTGATGGAACACAATGACCAAAAGGCAAGTTGTGGGGGAAAGGGTTTATTTAGCTCATACTTCCACAGCACAGTTCATTGATGTGGGAGTGTCATATATCAATCTGTTGATTTCATTGGTTAAGCAATAAAGAAACTGCTTGGCCCTGATAGGTTAAAACATAGATGGGAGGAGTAAACAGAACAGAATGCTGGGAGGAAGAGGAAGTGAGCTCAGAGACACCATGCTCCCCTCTCCCGGGCAGACGCGATAGCTCTGCTCTCTGAAGCAGACACGATGGAACAAGCCACCAGGTCAGACATGCTGAATCCTTCTCGGTAAGACCGGTGCTACACAAGTTTATTAGAGATGGGTTGATTGGGATATCAGAATTAGCCAGTAAGGGCTAGAGCTAATGGGCCAAGCAGTGTTTAAATGAATACAATTTGTGTGTTGTTATTTCGGGGCATAAGCTAGCCAGGTGGCCGGGATGCTGGGGACGCAGCCCCACCACTCCTATTACTACAGTTCATCATCAAAGGAAGTCAGGAACTCAAGAAAGGAACCTGGAGGCAGGAGCTGATGCAGACGCCATGGAGGGGCTGCTTACTACTTGCCCAGCCTGCTTTCTTATAGAACCCAGGACCACCAGGCCAGGGATGGCCCCACCCACCATGGGCTGGGCTCTCCCCCATCAATCACTGCTTAAGAAAACGCCCTACAGGCTTGCCTACATCCTGATCTTATGGAGGCATTTTCTTAACTGAGGCTCTGTCCCCTCTGATGACTCTAGCTTGTGTCAAGTTGACATAAAACTAGCCAGGACAGTGACCTTGCTTGTCACTGTCAGTGACAAAAGGCGTAAGTGGGGTGTTCACTCACCCAGCCAAGGCATGTTCCTGAAACCATGGATGATGTCATCCCCACATCATCATGTGAATGTATGTGTTGGGGGGCATGTCCATCTCCCAAAGTCCTACCCTCTAGTAGGCTTTGGATCCCGTGAAAAGCATGGGGAAGGCATTACAGCCCCTTTTCACAGTGAAAGACCCATATAAATCCAGACCCCTCTAGCAGAAAAAAATAGAGCAAAAAATCTAAGCAGGGAGAGAAGAAACAAAAATCTAGATTAGCCGGTTCAGTGACTCTGCTTCAGGAACTAGTTGAAGATAAAGTTAGATTATAATCTTGAGAAACAGGGAGTTATCCCCTTGTGATTATCACTGGTCTTTTCGTAATTTTTCAGTGATCACTGGTATTTCCGCAATTTTCCAATGACGTCCTTCCTACCCCCTTTGGATTATTGGGTTATAGTTTCTTCCCTTAAATACCCCTTCTCCCAGCTACTTGGGGTCGAATTCTACCCCTTAGTGGGAAATGAGTTTTGGCCCCAGTGCTCTGGTTTCTGTCAATAAACCTCGTGTGATTGCAGCAAGGACGGTCTCTCGTGAGTTCCTGGGGGGGGCGGGTCATGTTATCCTGAGACTTGAGTAAGAGTCTCCCCACACTAGGGGTCTTTCAACAGGCCAAAAAGGTGTGGACCGGAGGATGAGTCTCCCTTCCTCAGGTTTCAGAATGGGGCCCTGCTCATTTCCTGGGAATTGACTAGGAGCGCAGGAAAGCCTAGATGACTCTGGCTTGTGGCCAAACCCACATGCTACTCGATCAACACGTTCCAGTTTGGGTGCCAAGCCCTGGCTCCCTTTGCACCCACTTTCTGAGACTTTGCCCACAGCCCAGCCCTTCACAATGCAACAGAAGTGTCTCAGTCAAAATAGACGCACAGAGTGTGACCGTGAGCACACGGAAAGACTACTGCACAGAGGGGCTAGGTGACCACTTTTCAACGTCAGAGATTCCCAACTGCTAGTCCTCCACAGGGCAGGGCTGCTTCCCTTGTCTGGAATGGGGCTGCTAGCTGGAAGGAGTGAGGCCCCCATAGAGGGCAGACCAGGGCTGCTGCAGATGGAGAGGGTGGAAAAGAGGGGAACATGTCCCAGCAGTGTGTGGAGGGGGAGCTGTAACGATGCTGCGCAGACAGGATACAGCTTTGGTGTCCCTCTCCTAAAGGCAAAGCTTTGGAGAAGCTGGTTAAATGTTAGGGTGTGAGCCAAAGATTGGCTCAGAAAGATTCCCAACTCCCTTCCTGTTTGTCGGTAAATATCTCGTTTTCCAAAATATTCCCCCTAGGTTTATTTATTTATTAAGTATAATCTGTTCTGCCTACAGGCCAGAAGAAGACACCAGATCTCATTACAGATGGCTGTGAACCACCATGTGGTTGCTGGGAATTGAACTCAGGACCTCTGGAAGAGCAGGCAGGGCTCATAACCTCTGAGTCATCAGTCATCATCTGAGCCCTTGGTGGTTAATCTTGATCGTCAACTTGGCTGAATTTAGAATCATGTGGAAGACACAGTTCTGGGTGAGTCTGGGAAGGGATTTTCTAAATACGGGTGATTTCATGCCATTGGTTAGAGTCCAGGACAGCGTGTAAAGAAGCATGTACAAATGTGAGGGCTGACCTCTGCTCCCTGGCTGTGGATGGGATGAGACCAGCAGCTCATACTCCCTCTGCCTTACCTCTATGCCTTCTCCATTTTGATGCCCTTTGCGCTCCACCTGTGAGCCAGAATTAACCTCTCCTTCTTTTAAATTAATTCATTTATTTATTATGCACAGTGTCCTGCCTGCACGTATCCCTACAGGCCAGAAGAGGTCACAAGATCTCACTACAGATGTTTGTGAGCCACCATGTGGTTGCTGGGAATTGAACTCAGGATCTCTGTAAGAACAGCCAGCGCTCTTAACTGCTGAGCCATCTCTCCAGACCCAACCTCTCTTTCTTTAATATGCTGTTATAAATATGTTTTTCCAGCAACAGAAAACAAAACAGAACAAACCCAACTATGGCGGGTGGCAGCACATACGTGTAGTACCAGCACTTGGTGAGATAGAGAGGCAGAGGCAGGTGAATCTCTATGAATCTGAGGTCAGTTTGGTCTACATAGCAAGTTTCAGGTCAGTCAGTACCACAGAATGAGACCCTGTCTCAAAAGCAAACAAAACAAAAAAAAAAAAATAGCTACTCTAGCTGTCTTCTATACCTCCTCAACTTTGCCCTGCAGACTGGGGCAGGAGCCAGGGCTGCAGTAATGGAAGGTACCAATCGGTATATATAGCTTCTCCCTCCCATTGCCCCGGACAGACATCATCAATCCATCACTGCATTCAATATCATCATCATGTTGCCTGCCAATAGCACCCACTTGTACAAAGTAAGTCATCTCAATTCTGTCTTGCAGACTGGGACAGGAGCCAGGACTGCCAGTAATGGAAGGTACCAATTGGTATATATAGCTTCTCCCTCCCATTGCCCTGGACAGACATCATCAATCCATCACAGTACTCTTTCCTCCAGGAATCTTCAGAAGCCTTGTAAACATTGAGCCCCAGTGGGCATCACTAACTGTTGGCATCAAGGAAGACAGGTAGAGTAGGTCAAGGAGGCTTGTGAGGATCCAGGATGAGACATTTATTCTCCTGGCCAAGTGTGGCCTGCCCCTCCCACTGAGGAAGTCGGGTGATGCTCCAGTAGCTACTGAGAGGGCTGACTCAGGCCCACAGCAACTAGGCTAATGGTCTGACTCGTTAATCTAATTAATCTTAAGAAAAACCAGGAGTCAGATATCGGGTTAAAAACCTGGACGATCAGAGGACCGGGAGCAGCCAATTGTATCCTACTGGTTTTGTTGCTCAGTCAAAAAAACTGAGATCCTGTCTACACTCCACCTCATCACTTCCCATCTCCACCTCCCAAGTGCTGGGATTAAAGGCATGTACCACCACTGCCCTATGGTTAATCAGTGCCTGGCTCTGCCTTCTGACCTCCAGGCAAGCTTTATTTGTCAGAACACAAACAAAATATCACACAACAGTGGCCTAGTAGCCAGGACCTTCCTGGCTACTGAGCAGGTCTCCCTGGTAGGTGTGATGATGTTCCTGGAATCAAAGTAAGAAAGGCCTTCATGCCTGCCTGCTAGCAGACGTGGGCTGTCACCTCTCCAAAGCTTGACCTCAGCTGGCTGTTAGGCCCACAGAAGGTGATTCTGGGAGCTGCACAAGTTAATATTCTAGCCCCAGGGGACCCATAAGGTGTGGCACGACCCTCTGCTGGCACAGAAGCTGTTGCAGTGGCTTCTGGAGGTGTTCACTAAGGGGAAGAAGCTTGCTTTCTTCCCTGCATGATACTGTCTGTTACAAACATGCCCTGAGCCCTCGCTGAGCCTCAGCCTCACACTGTCCTGTGGAAATGAGGCCTAGAAAGACAGGGCATCTTCCAAGATCATTGTTATTGTCAACGTGACAAGGTCTAAGTCACCTCGGAGGCACGTCTCTGGCCACGCCTGTGAGGGCGTGTCTTGACTGGGTTCACTAGAGTGGGAAGTGATAGGATTCTGCTTGAGAGGGACCTTGGCGTGTGGGTGAGGGACAGACAGAGCTTAAGTGGGTGTTTTATTGCTATAAAGGGAGTGGGGAGGGAAGAGAGACAGACTGAGAGAAAGAGAGAGAGGCAGAGAGCAGCTTCCCTCTTCAGAAAAACAGCGGGAAGAGCAAGAATGGGTGCAGTTTGTCTCTTAAAGGGAACTTTTGCACCTCTGAACAGGCTACTTGGTGAAGTAGCAGCCATAGGACCCTGGGTGCCTGAGTGCATTCCGCCAGGGGATACAGGTGTGTGTGCAGGGGGGGGGGGGGGGGGGCATCATTCTTTGGGATTGGTTCCCAGATTGCAAGAAAAGAAATGCGAGCAGCAGCGTTCACCACCCTCTTGTTCCTGACCCCAGATTTGATATGACCTGCTGCCTCAAGACCCTTCCCCCTATGGCTTTCCACCGTGATAGAGCATGAGACTGAATAAATCTTTCCTTCCGTATCTTGTCTGGCCAAGTATTTTACTGCAGCAAAGAGGAAATTAACTAATAAAGCCGTAAAGCCCAAAGCTACACTGTGGCTTCAGCATGCGTTTCTAGTGACCTTCTTCCACAGCTGCGCGGTGTACAGTAGGAGCGGTGTTGCTTTAATCAAGGCTAGAGAGTTTCTGGGTTCCTGCATGGTACAGTCTGGTGAACCCACACCCTGAGCACCCTCAAAACTGCCCCTTTGCTCCCTGAACTCCCGCAATGTGTTAGCTTCCCATCACTGTAACAAAATACCCTAGAGAGTTAACTTACAACGAAGAAAAGGGAGCTGAAGAGATGGCTCAGCACATAAGGCCGCGTTCTTCCCTGGCAGGGGAGCAGGGTTCAGTTCCCAGCACCCGTGTTGGGCAGCTCACACCACCTGTAACTCTGGCTCCAAGGGCTCTTTTGTCCTCTGCTGGCTTCTTTGGGCATCTTCACTCGTACATGTATAATATATGTATAAATATACTCTCCCTCCCACATATACATAATTTCAAAATAAACATAAATGTTCAAAGAAAAGAAGCTTTGTATTTTATGTGCATGGCTCTTTACCTCCACGTATGTCTGTGCCCCGTGGAGGCCATGAAAGGGCATTAGGTATTCTGGAACAGGTCTTTGTAAGCCTATCTGTGGGTGCTGGCGATGGAACCCAGGTCCCCTGGAAGAGCAGTTAGCGCTTTTAACCACCAGGCCATCTCTGCGGCCCCTAAAATTTTTTAAAGGAAAGAGAGGTTATTTGGTCTCAAGATTTTAAAGAGTTAGAGTCATGCCTGGGAGGACCTATTGCTTTCGGGTCTCTGGGGGTGGGGGGTTAGACACGGTGAGGAAGTGCATATGGCAGAGAGAACTGTGACCTATGACCAGGAAGAAAAAGAAGAAAGATGAGACTTCCATTCTACAGTCCCCCTCAAGAAAAGGTCCTCCAATGAGCCAACACCTTCTATCCCTTCAAGAACTTGTTCTCAGTGTGTCAATGCCTTCTGCCAGGACTCACCTTTCTTTATCACCATTAGTCCTAGGGGTAGAGCCTAGGCTTTCTATATGCACGCTACCACTGGGCTATAGTACCAGCTCTACAGGCCCCACCTTTTAAAGCTCCCACTACCACCTTTAACGCATGGCCTTCTGAGATCATTCAAAATCCAAGATGAAGCATCTACCTTTTTCCAGTTCTTTCCCAACCGCATTTCAGAGTAGATTTACCCACGGACAGCCCAGTCTTTACGTCAGGCCATGCAAACTCAGTCCTTGTCTTTTTCTTAGCCTGGACCTGTAAGTTCCCTTTCACCCTGTTCTTCAGAGAAGGCCTGGCCTGGGGATGCTCTCAGATGTGAGCCTTTCTCAGACAGATGTCTGTGGGGCTGAGCCACAGAGCACAGGTTCAATAGGACCCTGTCCCAGCCCTCTGGGAAGTCCCCTCGACACCCCTGAGTCTCAGAATCTTTGCTATTGTAAGAATTCCAGGTCCCCTGGCCTCATGAGAACATCAAGGGATGTAAGTTCCAGAATGCAGGGCTCTCAGCTCAGGTGGGAGAGGGCCTAGACCTGGGTGCTCAGGCTAGACACAGGCCCAGGTCTGTGCTCCACCCACTGCAGCTGTGGGCTTGGCAAACATCCCAACATGGGCCTGGAGCTGTATATGGACTTGCTGTCAGCACCTTGCCGCGCTGTCTACATCTTTGCCAAGAAGAATGGCATCCCCTTTGACTTCCAATTTGTGGATCTCCTAAAAGGTCAGTCCTCAGTGCTGCCAGGAAGCCTGGTCCTGAGGTGCTCCCAGGGTGCCTGGTGAGAGTGCTTATGAGGGTCAAAAGTCAGCAAGGGAAACAGGTGAAAGAGATATCAAGGTACTCAGGCCTTGTCCCTATCTAGCCTAACCTTTGCCGGCCACCATGAACAGCAATCTCCCTGTTGGGGTGAATAGGATCTTTGGGGGTCAGGAAGGAGGGCTGCTAGGCCAGCCTCAGACTCTGAGCCGGAGCTTTGACCATCACCTCTAGAGGTCTCACATCTTGTTATGTGTAGCACCCACCAACCAGGCTGACGCAGGACACACCCATTACCATGGGACAGAGCATATGACACTCAGTCTGTGCCCACTCTTCCTCAGTCTGTACCCACCTTCCTCCAGTCTGTGCCCACCCTCCTCCAGTCTGTGCCCATCCTCTCTCAGTGTTCAAATCTGCTCTGGGATTAGGACTGTGGGTCACTGATAAAGCACTTGCTTAGCATGCCACAAACAAGACCCTTGGTTTGATACTCAGGTTATGCATGCTCCCATATGCGCGCGCACACACACACACACACACACAAACACTCATATGCACAAATAAAAAAAGAAGGAAAAGAAGGAGATAAATGACAGGAACATGAAAAACAAATGCACTCAAGGTTGCACAGACCCTCATCCCCCGTGGGCATGGGTGGATCAAGATCCAAGACACCGAGGAGAGAGAGCAGTAGACTGTGCAGTAGATGTGGGAGCTGCAGAAATGGACGAGGTGTGGTGGAGTCCCAATGGGTTTCCTCTTGCAAACAGGAGGGTCAGGAGGGGTTAGTAGTCCCGCTTGCTGTGGGGTTCTCTGTAGATATCAAGGGACCTTGGGTGCAATGGCAGGGTTCTGCAAGCTTCACGGTTCAGTGGCCCAATCCCTTCAAAGGGGAAACAAGAGTGAGCGGCGATGAGACCAAAGGCCGCACTTAGGTCCCTAGGGCTGAGGTTGTAATTTTAGGCCTTGGGTGAAGACTGAACTTCTAGCTCCTGGGAGCCAAAGGGATGGTTTGATCCCTGGCAAAGGGGGTCACAAGGGGAGGGGGGATCTTTCCTAACCCTGGCCTTGGCAATATCTCTGCTTTCCCCATGATCTGGGGCAAGCTATGGGTTTCTTGAGGCCTCAGATTCCCCCTTTTGTCTCTAGAAGCCCAAGTTCTCTTTCCCTTGGGGTCCCCAAAGCCCCAGACCCTCCCTGCCCCCTCAGGTCACCACCATAGCAAGGAATACATCGAAATCAACCCCCTGAGGAAGGTCCCCAGCCTCAGAGATGGAAAGTTCGTCTTATGTGAAAGGTAAGATCCGTCTCTGCTCCTCCTGGGAGATTCAGTGGGAACAGATCTGCCTGCCAGCATTTATTAATGTGTTAATTTATTTTCTGAGATGAGGAAAGATTGATGTACATTTGACTGGCCTAGAACTCACTATGTAGACAAGGCTGGCCTTAATCTCAAAGAGATTCATCTGTCTCTATATCCCAAATCCTGGGATTTTCAGCAAACCTCACACATCCATCTCCTGGCTTCTGGGGCTATCCCCTTTGCCACACCGACACCTCCCTCTGTTTGTCCCCCTCCCACACATTCCACCACTTTACCCATGAGTGCTTAGAAATATCCCACTAAGAAACAAAGACTCTAACACATACATCACCCAATACCATTATGACAATGGGTAAAATTACCAAGCCTTTCCAGATTCTTTTTTTTTTTTTTTTTTTTATTTTTCGAGACAGGGTTTCTCCGTAGCTTTTGTTTCCTGTCCTGGAACTAGCTCTTGTAGACCAGGCTGGCCTCGAACTCACAGAGATCCGCCTGCCTCTGCCTCCCGAGTGCTGGGATTAAAGGCGTGCGCCACCACCGCCCGGCTGCCTTCCCAGATTCTATCCTTAGCCAGCTCATATTCAAGTCCCACATTTACATACGTGAGTATTTTTCCTATATGTGTGTATGTGCACTGAGTGCACGTCTGGTGCCCGGGAGGCCAGAAGAGTTCATCAAATCTCCTGGAACCAGAGTTACGGATGGCTGCGAGCCACCATGTGGGGGCTAGGAACCAGACCAGGGTCCTCCACAGGAGCCTCCACAGCGGTCCCTCTCAAGTCCTGCTGAGTCGGTTTGGGGTTACTGTGGCTGAATTGGGCAGCGTGGGAGATTCTAAAGAGCAGAAGGTTGACTTCCACTCGTGGTTCTAAAGGCTGTAAAGCCCAGGAGAGTGGAACTGGTACCTGGCTTAGCGTCGGCCTTCCCTTTGGGTCCTAGTAACAGAGAGATTACTACGTGGTGAGCAAACAAGTGAGCTGGGGAGAAAGAGCATCTGTGTGTGTGCTTACAGAACTTAACCACCTGTGTCAACCTGGTCACCTATCAATCATTTTAACCATGCATGAATCAATCTACCCTTGCAATCCCATCACCCTGAGTTGTCCCACCTCCTAAAATTCCCCTGGTGGGAATGCAATGTCGTTCTGAGCTCTAGTGGGACTTGGAAACCATCTCAACTCTGGTTGTTTGATTTCAGTTTGTTTGTTTCTGATTGGCCTCTTTGTGTGCTCTTCTGTCCTGTGGCATTTCCTCCATACACTAACTGTCCGTTAGCAAGCCTGGGCCATCCCTTCCTGCAAAGCTCTGGTCTAACCTCTGCCCTGTATCCTTTGGTCCTCACCACCCCATCCCACACCCATCCCCACGAGACCAATCCCTCTTAATGGGTTATTGCGTGAACCACCATCTTGGCTTGCCTGAGACTAATCATCCTACCTCCTCTAACTAGAGGGCTATATCCTCTCATCCTCAGAATCTTAAAGATAAAGTCTTGGGACTGGAGGGAAGGCTCCACAGCTAAGATCCCTAACCATTCTCTAGAGGACCCAGGCTCCCAGCTCTCACGGAGTGTTTCATAGTCTGTAACTCTAGTTTTGGGGGAATCAAACGTCTTCCAGCCTGTGAGGGCACCAGACACACAAGAGGTTCACAGACATACACACAGGCAAAACACTCATACACAAAAACCAAATTAGGTAAAAAAGAATTAAGTGTCTCTGACAGTCCGCTTCCCACCACGGCAATCATCTCACCAGCCACGTGTTTCGTTCAGCAGTTCCCAGATGTCCCCATTCCCTCTGGAATCTCGACATTCTTTGCCCCCTCTCTTTCTCTCCGAGACAGGGTTTCTCTGTGTAGTCCTGAAACCTACTCTGTAGACCAGGCTGAACTCGAAGTTACAGAGATCTGCTTGCCTCTGCCTCCCAAGCACTGGGATTAAAGATGTACACCACCACTTCCTGGTGATTTTGGGGGGGGGGCATTACCCTTTCTTATGCCATTCATCAACTCCTGAGCGCCCTTCAGCGACCCGTGTCTTGCTGACTATTGGTCTGACATAACAGCTTGGGGTAGACTTCCCAGAGGAACCTTTTGGGTTCCTCCTCCTCCTCCTGCCGGAATTTAGCACCTAGGGCCTGCCTGTGGTTGAAGGCCATGTTGGGGTGGTGTCGGGGCTTTCAGAAGGTACAAGCAGTGCCCCGACTCGCCCTTTCTGTAGTGTGGCCATCCTCTTCTACCTATGCCGCAAATACAGCGCACCTTCCCACTGGTACCCGCCAGACCTACACATGCGTGCCCGTGTGGACGAGTTCATGGCCTGGCAGTATACAGCCATTCAGCTGCCCATGAGCAAGATACTGTGGGTCAAGGTGAGTGGCCCGGCCTGGGACTCGGGAACAGGGAAACAAAGCAATCAGACAGCCTGAAGTCCAGGCCTGGTTCTGCTGACTGAGCCTCTTTTTCCAGGATCCCATGTCTGCCTACCTCTCAGAGATTGTGGGATGAACTAAGCGGGACAAAACTTGGCAAAGGCAAAGGGCAACTAGAAAGGGTCAAGACAGGACTCATGAAACTTGGTTCTAAGTTAGAGAATGCCAGTAAACTTAAAAGGTGACAACCAACACACATATTCTGACTTCTAGTTTCTGCTTGTGTTTTTAGCTCATTTTCCATTGCTATGATAAAATGCTCCAGGCCGGGTAGCTTGTGAAGAAAAGAGGTTTATTTTTTATTTTTTATTTTTTTTTAGATTTATTTATTTATTATGTGTACAACATTCTGCCTGCATGTATGCCTACAGGCCAGAAGAGGGCACCAGATCTCATTATACATAGCTGTGAGCCACCGTGTGGTTGCTGGGAACTAAACTCAGGACCTCTGGAAGAGCAGTCAGTGCTCTTAACCGCTGAGCCATCTCTCCAGCCTGAAAAGAGGTTTAGTCGGCACACAGTTTTGGAAGCAGGAAGTCTAAACAGCACGGCACCAGCTCTGAAGAGGGCCCCGGAGCAGATGCTATCACAGTGGAATCAGGTGCTAGCCAGGATCACCTGCTAAGACAGGGAATCAGAGCCAGCGCAGGGCTTGCCTTTCCGCAACTGCTTGCTCTCTTGAGTACTGGCTGTATCCACCTCAATCCCTTCTGAAGTTAGTACCCATAGTTAGACTCCAGGTTTTAAAGATTTCGGCCCCTATCATGTCACCAAGAGGACTGGATTCCCAAACTCATCAACCTTTGGTGAGTGAGACTCACTCAAAGCATGGGACTCTCTGCTCTCCAGGCCTCCAAATCCATCTGAACACATGGCCCTTGGTAACTGCCCCTTGAGAACGGCCAAAAAGGTGAAATTTACATCCTTGGAAGTGTCCAAGCTCTACCTAACAGACAGGGATACCAAAGCCCGGCAGGGGGAATGGGCTGGAATATTGCCTCTCCTTCGTCCACTTCCCTCCCTGCCCAGTTGCTAATCCCGATGATCACGGGTGAGGAGGTTCCTGCTGAGAAGGTGGACCAGGCAGTCGATGAGGTGAAGAGAAACGTACAGCAGTTTGAGGAGAAGTTTCTGCAGGACAAGATGTTTATCACTGGAGACCACATTTCCCTGGCTGACTTGGTGGCCCTGGTGGAGATGATGCAGGTATGGGAAGAGGGACGGTGTTTCTGTGACCAGGGACTGGAGTCTGGGGAACAGACCAAGAGAGGCAGATGTGGGAGTCAGGTCGGGGTGCCTGGACCCACCTGGAAGTGACAGGAAAGAATCAGAGGTTCTGAATCTAGGAACATCTTGATCGTGGAAATTGACAAAATTCCATGGCATGGAGAGAAGCCAGAGGGAGAGCCAGGGATGCAAAGAAAACCATGGTATACCAGCTAAGTTCCCAGATATCCGCTCTTCCTGCTGGACTTGCCAGGAAGTATATGGAGATTCCCGGTGTCTCTTTCCCGGTTGCCTCTTTTCCAGAGCTCCAGAGGCAGAAGCATTAAGATAGCACTCCCAGTTCTGGGTCTGAGCAGTGGAGAGCACTGTGCATTGGAGGAAAACTTGTAGGAGCGCAGGGTTTTCATGTGTTTTACATGTATGCTCAGTCCACGCGAGCTAGCTGGTATATGCAGGCTAGTCAGTTTAGACACTTCCATTGTCCTTTTCTTCCTCCCTTACTTCCTTTCTTAAGCTAGCCTTAGCTCTCAGTGTCTCAGGCTAGCCTCAAACTGGCTATTTAGTTGTAAAGACCTTGAACTTTTGATACTCCTGCTACTACCTCTCCAGTGTGGGGATTACAGGTATATAACAAACACAATGTCCCGTTTGTAGTGTGCTGGATACTGAGCCCAGTGCTTTGTGCATGCTATGTAAGTCCTCTGTCTGCTGAGTCACATGCCCAGCCCATGGCCAGGGTCTTGAGAGGACTTTATAGTTTCCAGCCAGGACTCAAAGTAGCAACTTTAGTCATAGGCCAATGTGTGATGTGGAACAGCTCAAGGAAAACCATTCTGGCCTGCACCAAGCAGGCTGGCCTCAAACTCACAGAGATTGCCCGCCTTCCAAGTGTAAGGATTAAGGGCATGTGACAAAACAACCCTGGGGCGCATATTTCTTAATGAAGCAGCTAACCAGTAAGCAGGTTGCATGCTGAGCCTCTTCTTACTGCTCTTGTTCTGATCACAGAAGGAGATCCAACACTGGGGAAGGAAGCAATTAAGTTCCATTCCTTCCTGAAATGAGAAGTGGGAGTCACCTGGGTCAGGAGTCACCATCTTTGACCAGGACCCTCAGTGCCTGTTTCACAGAGATGGTATAGTTTAGACACTTGCCAAGAAAGACTCATCCCCCCCCCCTTTTTTAAAAAAAAGATTTATTTATTAAGCATACAATGTACTGCTGGCAAGGAGGTTGTGAGCCACCACCATGTGGTTGCTGGGAATTAAACTCGGGGCCTCTCTTACCCTCTGAGCCATCTCTCCAGCCCCAAACTCATCCCTTTTTTGCAGAGGCACATACAGACAACCCTTGAGGCTACAGAAGACCCGAGTGCAGCTGGTGCTGATGCTGATCACATCTTCCTTTTGTTTACCCATAGCCCATGGGGGGTGACCACAACGTCTTCATCAGCTCCAAACTTGCCGAATGGCGGATGCGGGTGGAGTTAGCCATTGGCTCTGCCCTCTTCTGGGAGGCTCATGACCGACTGGTGAAGTTACCCAGCTGGGACTGCTCGACGCTGGACCCCATGGTCAAGACCAGGATTGGTGAATTTCTGAAGAAGTATAAGTGACCTCAGAGGCTGTTCATTCTGCAGGGTCTGGCTGTCTCTGCCTTCTGAGCCTCTTCCTTTACCTAATTAAAAAAAAAAAAAAACACCTGGAACAGTCACCAATGCTGTTATGAGGACAGTAGGTGTGAGCAAAGACAATGGTATGGGAGGAGGTGATCATCACAAGTCTTCTCGGTTTCTAAAAAGAATATAAGAGGCTGGGGAGATGACTCAGAGGGTAACGTGCTTCTGCCTATCTTAGTTAGGGTGTCTGTTGCTGTGAAGAGACACCATGACCATAGCAACTCTTATAAATGAAAACATTTAACTGGGGTGGTGGTTTACATTGTCAGAGGTTCAATCCATTATCATCATGGTGGGACCTAGTGGTATGCAGGCAGACATGGTGTTGGCTACATCTCCATCAAAAGGCAACAGGAAGTGTACTGTGACACCGGGTGGTATCTTGAGCACAGGAAATTCCAAAGCCCACCCCCACAGTGACACACTTCCTCCAACAAGGCCACACCCACTCCAACAAAATCACATCTCCTGATAGTGCCACTCCCTGTGAGCTCAAGGGAACCAATTACATTCAAACTACTACACTGTCTTAGCTCACATTTCTACTACCCACACTAAAACCAGGTACAAGTACCAGCCCCAGAGCTCACTAAGTAGCCAGTTCAGCAGAAATGGCAAGCCCCAGGTTCAACAGCAAAAATGTTAGCTCAAAAACAAGGGGGAAAGCGAAAGACTAAGCCATCCAACATCAGCATATGGTCTCTGTAGGAGCACCTACCTGTTTGGTTAAAAGCGTCACCTCAGCTCCCTAACACCCCTTTATACAAAGAGTCTGAAATGCTTAGTTGGGGGCTTCACTCCTGCCCCCCTGGCATCCATTTTGAGCCAGCTCCCCTGGGAATTGCCTCAGTCCAAACTCCACCTCCAAGAAAGCCTGCCAAACAGTGACCCCTCCACAGGGAGGGTCAAGACCACTCCCACAGGCTATTTAAACTGCCCCCCAGAGAATTAACACGTGGCCTCCCCTTTTCCCTCTCCAGTGGTCTGATTCTCCTCTTGCCACCCAGGAGCGCTGGCATCCATTAAACCTGGGCATCTTCTAATTTGGTCTAGTTTGGTCTGATTGGGATCATTTGCATCAGCGGACCCCCTCCCCACCTCTGGTCCTCAAGAAGCCTGCCAGTGGGATGAAAATGTGCGTTGGATTCCAGATCTCACCTTTCCATGTGCCCACAGGCATAGAGCTTAACCTGGGCCTCAGATATCCCATAAGTAAAGAAATACAGTACCCAAGGGGCTCAGTCTTGTTTTGCCACCACGAGATTGTTATTCCAATAAGGAATTTGGTCTTGCTAGGATGGTGGCTTGTAGGCAGAGTTCTCCCATCCTGGGAGCCACTTCCAAATTACTACACAGAGACTTATAGTAATT
>NC_022028.1:45964440-45966482 GCF_000317375.1 Microtus ochrogaster | reverse complement strand
CCTCTGGAAGAGCAGTCAGTGATCTTAACCACTGAGCCATCTCTCCAGCTCCCCAAGGCTTGTCTCTTAATGGGACAGGACAGATCATTACAATAATTACATCAGTGTCTGAGATGGAGCCTACTAGAGAGGGATTTAGAGTTGCCTAGTAACATCTGCTTTCTTCGCAAGGCTCAGTGGTATCTTCCAGACACCACATAACGTGCTTGGACCACGGTCAAGGTTGCCTGTCCCAGAAGCATTGCCAAGGTGAACGTGGCTGTTGGGGTAGATGACCGAAAAGCGAGGTACAAAATAACCCTGGGACAGGATGGCATTACCTTTGTGATTTCAGTGTTCTTAGAGATGGGCTTTGAAGTTTCAAAAGGCCAAACCAGGCTCAGTCTCGCTCTACGGGCTGCTTGTTATCAGAAGCTACTGAGCACTGGTCTCAGCACTCTCTCGGGGGTCAGAATAGGAAAGACTGGCTTGGGAATGGGATCTGAGAGGCAGAACAAACTGACTGGCTTAGGCACATTTTTCCTGCAAGCTTCTTTATTACTTAGGGGAAGATGAGCATAAGAACTTAAGGCATAAGCCTTAAGGTCAAAGTGTCAGATATAAGGGACAAGGCATAAGGCATGAGGATAAAAAGGGGTTGAAAGGGACAAGGGTGTGAGGGCATAAGACTAAGGGTAAAAAAGTAAGGGCGTAAGGGTATAAGGGGAGTTTTCAAAAGGGGGATAAAGGTAGAAAAGGGTAAAAAGAGGGCATAAGAGTATCAGGCATAAGGCATTAAAAAGGGGCAATCTCCACAAAGCTTTCAATTTATACAGGCATACAGACAAGTTAACAATCCCACAGGCAGTAACAATGGTGTCTGTGGTGTTAAGTTGGGAACATCACCCCAGGCCCCTGGCCAAAGAGTTGCATTGGTCTGGACTCCAAATCCCAGCATGCCAGGTCCTGACCCCTCCCCAGGGGGAGGGTCAGAACCACTCCTACAGGGTATTTAAGTTTATATGCTCAATTTGAAATAACAGGTCATGGTACCTGGTTCTCAAGTGCCTTTACAAACCTGAGATCATGGCATTTTAACAACAAGAGCTTCTAACACAGAGACATGCCAGCTCTTGCAGCACCCTCAGCTCCTCCAAGAAGACAGAAGACCTTGCACCTTGCCTCTGGGTTTGGCAAAGCCACCCACACAGAAGCAAAAGAAGTGGCCTTTTACCTCCCCAGCTTCCTGGATGCTTCACCTGGGGAATCGATCTCCTCATCCTTCCCAGAAAGGTAAACAAAATCTTCCCCACACAGAAAAAAATCTTTGGGCCTCTCAAACTCAGCAGCTAATGGCAAGCACTGCTTCTAAGGCTGGTGTTCTCCAAGGACCAAGGAGAGGATTTGGGATTGCTGGCATAGCAAAAAGCTGTCTCATTTTTTGCTCATTTATTCCTCCCATATTTGTCTAAAGGCATCTGACAACTCAAGGTACTGCTCTTTAACAGGCTTCGTAGTCCAGGATTAACCATCTTCAGAGGTTCAGAGTTCCCAATTTCCTTTAATTGCCTTCTAAAATGTTCATAACTCTTAACCTAGTAGTCTTTTGCTATAAAATCTGTTCCAGTTCTCTTACAGGTTCCAGGAAATGTTCTATTGCTATATCAGAATCAGGTCTGGTAAAATCCAGGGTTCATATATGTGTGTGTGTGTGTGTGTGTGTGTGTGTGTGTGTGTGTGTGTATGTAAATGTAAGTGTAACTCATACCTGGATTCATAAACCATGTTCTGTTTTCTAGATGCTCCTTAGTGGACGTTTATTTTTTCTTCTGTCTGCATTCAAACATCCAGGGTCTCTTGAATTTTTGATGATGTGTATTTTCCTGAAAAGAGGAGAGCAGAACCCTGCCCAAACCCTATATGGCTTTCCTTACCACCTGTATGGTTGTCACCATTGTGGATGAGCTGTTATTTCTCTGTTTCAATAGGTTTCTCCTTTTTAAAGTGAATCTTTGTTAATTTGGATGGTATCCATAATTTTTCTTCTCCTGTGGAAACAATAG
>NC_022028.1:45949271-45963729 GCF_000317375.1 Microtus ochrogaster | reverse complement strand
TCAATAGCAAAGGTTTAAAGAAGGGGTTTTCTATACATGGCAACAAGCTAAGGAGATTATAAAGAGATGCCCTACTTGCTCTTTCTATAATCAAACTCCGTTTCAATAAGATTGGCATACAATTCTGCCTTCTGTGCAGAATTATAAGGACTTTGTTCCACCTTACTCAATTCTTTTGATTTGTAACCTGCTTTCCCTGATTTATTTGCATCAGTATAAAATGTACAGACTCCAGTTATTGGAGCATCATACATAATTCAGGGAAGAATCCAAGAAGTTCTCTTTATAAGGTTAAGTCTATCACTTTTGAAATAGTTGTTATTAATTTCTCCCACAAAATTAGCACAAGCTCTTTGCCATGGTTCATTGTCTTCCCATAACTTTTTTTATTTCATCAGTAGTGAAAGGCACTATAATTTCTGCTGGGTCCATACCTGCTAGTTGACAAGTCTCAAATTACCTTTTATAATTACTTCAGAGACTTTTTCCACATAAGTTTTTAATTTTTTACTTGGTTTATGTGGTATAAAGATCCATTATAAAATAATATCTTCCCTCTGCATTAAAATTCCCATAGGAGAAATTCTGGAAGGCAATATTACTAGAATACAACTAAGATTTGGATTCACCCTATCCACATATGCCTCCTGTAATTTTTCCTCAACCATTGTCCGTTCCTTTTCTACTTCGCTGTTAATTCTCTGGGACAATTCAAATCTTTATCACCATCTAAGGTTGTGTTTAAATGAACTATTAGATCAGGTGTTATCTCAACAGCCGGTTGTAGACTGAGATGTCTCCTAACAATCTTTGAAACTCATTAAGTGTCCATAATTGGTCTCTCCTAATTTATGCCTTTTGTGTTCTAATTTTCTGTAAACCTATTCTGTAACCTAGGTAATTAATAGAATCTCGTCTTTGAATCTTTTCAGGAGCAATTTGTATTCTCCATTTAAGCAAGACTTTCTTTACTTCTTCAAACATCCTTTTTTGTTTGTTTGGTTTTTCGAGACAGGGTTTCTCTGTGGCTTTCGAGCCTGTCCTGGAACTAGCTCTGTAGACCAGGCTGGTCTCAAACTCACAGAGATCTGCTTGCCTCTGCCTCCTGAGTGCTGGGATTAAAGGCGTGTGCCCCCATCGCCCGGCATTCAAACATCCTTTCTAAAGTATCTGCATTTGAATCAGATAACAAAATGTCATCTATGTAATGGCAGATTATTGATTTAGGAAATTGCTTACAAATTATTTCCAATGGCTGACTTACAAAATACTGGCACAATGTGGGACTATTGAGCATCCCCTGTGAGAAGACAGTGCATTGATATCTCCTAGTAGGCTGAGAATTATTATAAGTTGTCACTGTGAAGGCAAATTTTTCTCTATCCTTTTCTTGTAAAGGTATAGTGGGGAAAAAAAACAATTCTTTAAATCAATAACCATGAGAGGCCATCCCTTTGGTAACAGAGAAGGCAGAGGAATTCCAGATTGTAGAGGGCCCATAGGTTGAACAACCTTGTTTATAGCCCTTAGATCTGTCACCATTCTCCATTTTCCAGATTTCTTGTTAACAACAAATACAGGAGAATTCCAAGGGCTAGTGGATTCTTCTATATGTCAAGCATCTAGTTTCTCTTGTACCAGGTGTTTTAAGGTTCCAATTCCCAGGAACTGAACATCTACTTCTTGAAGAGGCCAATTCAGATGCCAAGATTCTGGAGTAATGATACTTATATCAGCACCCATGTCTAATAAGCCTTCAATAAAAATGCCATTTATACAAACTCTTAGCTTTGGTCCTTGATCGTTAATAGAAGTCTGCCAAAATATATGTTTTCTCTTTCCTACTGGATTTTGTTTTGACTCATCCTCCACATTTAACACATCATTCAGACCAGTATTGCTTTTTACAGCAGACATTGAATTTTTTAATTTTCTTGGTGAGACACATTCTCCACTGTCACTGGGAATGACTGGGTCACTTTTGGCTTGGTGGTCCGCAAGAGACCCCTCAAGGAGTTTCCCAATGGTATCGGGCTGCCTTGTCTGTCTGTTGTTGACCTGCATTCATTGGTACAATGTCAGCCTTTACCACACCTTTACATATAACTGAAGGCCAAGGTTTCCTACTTTTGCCATTCCCAGAGGAGACATTATTCCTAGAAATTCCTTGCTTACAATCCCTTCTCAGATGTCCTATTTTACCACAATTGAAACGTTTGGCAGTTTTATGTCTCCTCATTGCTTTAGAACTCACTTCTCCTACCCAAAATTCACCATTATAGTCAAACATCTCAACATTCATTATATGCTGAATCCATTTATCCACAGGTGCTGATCTAGACCTTCAAGGACTAATTATCTTTTTGCATTCTAAGTTTGCATTTTCAAAAGCCAGAGATTCAAGAATTATTTGTCTAGCTTCTGGATCTGTTACTCCTATTTGTACAGCTTAATTAATCTCTGTAAAAAAGTCAGTAAAGGGTTCTTTCTGTCCCTGCCTAACCCTGGTATATGATTCGATCTTTTTCCTAGTTCCTGGATCCTGTCCCAAGCATTCAAGGGTGCTTTGTGGCATAGGGACAAGATTTCTTTGTTGTAAAGAGCTTGAACCTGTGGGTCCACATACAGGCCTTCACCAAGAAGTTAATCTTGGAAAATCTCAAGACCTTTAGCTTTTCCATGTCATTCCATGAATTCCTCTCTGAAATAAATTCCAAGCATCAAGGAAGGTCCATCATCCAAGACTGCTGAAACTAACTGAAAAAAAAGTCACAAGAAGTTGCCCTGATGTTAGAAGCCCAGGTCTTTATCATCTCCTTAGCAAATACAGAATGCAAGCCTTAAGTTACAACAGCTTGCTTAATTTCTTCTAGATCATTCATTCCTCTTGGCATCCTTCTTTGGCTCCCTTTGTGCCTTTAGAAGTTGATGCTTTGTCAGAGTAAATTACAGGGTAATCCAGTTCTGACTGCCACTGGTGACGTTGTCCTTGTGTCTTCTTTCTCTGTTCATCAGCTCCAATAATTTCCTCAATCATTTCAAATCTTTTTTATCATTGTTTCTTGTAAAGCCTGAATACCCTGGCCTATACATATATCTGGTGACTTCATAGAGGCATCAAGTCTCTGGTCCTCATTCTGCACCTGTGAGTCCAAGGTTTGAATGTTCTCCTTTAAAGATAACATCTCCTCCTTGGACTTTTCGTTAATATCGTGTAGATTGCCATCCTGGAGGTACATTCTGTCTGTTACTTTATCAAAACTTTTTGATAACTTTTGAATGTCAAATTCAACAGTATGAATTCTTTCAGCTATTTTCCTAGTACCCTTATATATGGAGTCAATTCTGTCTATCATAGTATCCACTTGTTCAGATCACCTCTGATTTTTTATTATTTTAATCCTGTCAACTAGCTGTTCATTATTAGTTCATAAAGATTGTATCTTTCCTAGGAGTGCCATATTCTTCCTTAATGATAGAATATGGAGAAGAAAACTGAAACCTAGTAACCAGTAAATTGAGGTATCCCCATAGTCATATAAGCCTCGCATGATATAATCCATTGTATTAGTAAAGAAAGCAGTAAAAGTTGCATTGGAAATAAAAATTGCCATATTACCTAGTATCCATCAGGTGGCGCTGTTGCCGAGTCAAAGCAAAGGTGACAGAAACGGTCCTGTTTCAGTGTCTGCCTTGGTATTTGTTAAAGACTGGGAAATATGAGTTGCTCAACAAAGTAAATGCAATTAAATCATTTCCATACACGAGCCAGAAACCCAGAATCTAGGGGCAGAGAACAGCAACCCGGAAGCTGCATATGCCACCACATGACAAAGAGTCGCCCTGAGGAGTTGCAGCATTGGGCAACCTCTTGTGCTCTGACTGGCGCTGCGTAGGCACTGCACTGTGATGGGGGATTTCAGAACTGCTCAGGAAAGAGCAAACCAGGAGGGCAGAGACTGTCTGGACCCGTGGAGCCTGGGAGGTGTGGAGTTTAAATCCATGTGGGCGCCAGGTGTAGACGTAAGTCACAAAACAATCCCACACCAGTTTGGAATTATAATTAATAAAAGGGTTATTTATTTAAGGGGAAAACTTACAGATCACCATCCTAGACAACAGCCCTCTGCGTGACCAGAACAGACTCTAGTAGCCGGAGGCAAGAGAGCGAGAGCAGGGCTACCGCTGCTTTTTAAAGCAAAAGAGACCATGCCCAAGTGGGCTGGCATATTAAAGGCTACCGGCTGAAGGAGTGGAAGGAGCTCCCACAGCAGCTAACTCACTCCAGTTTCTTTATTCAAACATACACAAAGTTAATAGGGGTGAGGAAAGGTTCCGACTACCAAAGTCATCTTGTTCTTTTTGCCCGTGAGAACGGAAAACCCACACACATCTCAGTCCATTTTGATTATGGCTGTGAGCAAAAATAAGAACTCCAGGTTTGCCAAGAGTGTCTTTGGATCAAGGTTGGTAGAGCTGCAAGCTCTCACATGGTGCTAAGTAGAACCGAGTGCAGACTCTCTAGGGAAACATTTATTGGAGGTTTAAACAGCCTCAAAGCAATATCTCAGCCTCTGCTGATTAACCCAAATATAGCAAAGGCTTTGCTGAAACATTTCTCTCAAAGCCAGACACAAAAGCCTTTCTTAGAGCCTTCCCTTAGAGCCAGACATAAAGGTTTTACTTTATGTATCACTGTAGGAATGGGCTCATTCTCTCTCATTTTCAATAATGAAAAGGCAATTAAAAAGTGTTCCTGGGAATATTGGGGACTCCCTGGAGATACATGTGATAACTGGGAAGTCAGGGTCCTCTCTTGGGATCCTCATTTCATTAATAAAAGAATTTAAGAATGGGCATGGGAGTTGGAGAGATGGCTCAGCAATTAGGCTGGCTGTTCTTCCAAAGGACCTGGGGTTCAATTCCCAGCACCCACATGGCAGCTTGCAACTGTGTGTAACTCCAGTTCTGGGGAATCTGACACCCTCACACAAATGTATACAGGCAAAACACCAGTGTACATTAAAAAAAGAATGGTCATGAAAAAGGATCAAGGACAAAGAATAGACTCAGACAGAAGCCTTGGGACCATTTATTAGAGTTTAAAAAGAAACCCCAGGGTGGGTTTGCTCTAAGTCTCACAGCTGCCTGAAAGGAAGAAGGAGAGCGGAGAAGAACAAATGTCTCAGTTCTTGAGACTAGGTGGCACGGAGGACGGCCACTTGGTGGCAGGGAGTCACACTGGCAGGAGGGTGACTTTAGAAAAGGAGTCATGAAGAGCCCAGAGCACTAGCCAGGGAGTTGGAAAGCATCCTTAGACTGTGACTAGCATCCTATGGAAAAAAGAGTGAAGAAAAGAAAACAGTCAGGGGGGCTGGAGAGATGGCTTAAGATGGTTAAGAGCACTGCCTGTTCTTCCAAAGGTCCTGAGTTCAATTCCCAGCAACCGCATGGTGGCTCACAACCATCTGTAATGAGATCTGGCGCCCTCTTCTGGCCTGTAGGCATACAGACAGAACATTGTATACTAAATAAATAAATAAACAAACAAACAAACAAACAAATATTTAAAAAAAAGAAAGAAAACAGTCAGGCCCCAGAAAAGTGGGTAGACCCAGACTCAGCTGAATCTCATGGTGCCTCATCGGGTAGGGGCTGCAGCAGGGGGTGAGAATTCTGGAAAGAAAAGCACATTCTGTTGGGAGGAACCTGCCTTCCATGGGGTGAGCCTCCTAGCCAGAGCTCTTATCTGCGCCATTGGATTAACCCTTCAAGGAGGAGTCAGGAGCATGTCTCGGACCAGAGATAGATTCCATCTTTATACCCATCAACTGCATCTGAAGAACTGTCTTTAGCAGGATCCATAAAAGTATGTAGGAGATGGCCTGAAATTAGGGAATAGCTTCAACCCATTTTTATCATGAAAATCTAGAGATTTTTCATGTTCACCAAAGGGATTTGTGTTTGGGACTGGGTTTGAGCTTTTATCACATATGCTGTCTAGGCAGGGGTGCTCATTCAGTAGGCAATAAAAGCCTAGAGCTCCCTCTGGCATTTCTTGGAGAGACTCAAAGATGTGTTTGGGCCCCTGCCCTGAACTTCTTTTTCTGTCTCTACTGCCTGTTTTTATTATTCCCCCTCAGAACAGGTCACCTCAACTGTCACTCAGGGAGTTTGAGATGTTGGGAAGCTCCACCCAGCCCCATTCCACCCTTTCCAGACCCTGCCTCTGAGAAAATCCACCATCAGCAACTCCTCCCCTGAGATGCTCAAGACCATTCCTACAGGTTATTTAAACTGTCCCTGACCGGCCACGTGTTCAACCTCATGGGTTCTACTTTTGCCCTGGGACCACCAGGAATGCCTGGACTATTAATTTGGCCTGATATGATTTATTGTATTGAGGTAAGAAATTTCTCATGGATGACAACCATATTTGACTTCCTAATAAGTGGGGTTGTCAGATGAAGCAGGAGGCACCTCCCCAGTGTACTTTACTGTAGAGGACACACTGTAACCACTGAACTGGACTTCTCCCTGTGGTTTATTGGGGATCAGACTGCTGCAGTAATCTCTTTGCCTGCTGCCGGGGGTGGGGGTGGGGCTCAGAGAGAAGCAAAACATCAGAAGAACAATCAGATTTTGTGACCGCCAACAACTTTGGAGTCTTTAATGCTCCAAAGTTAGGATTGACCTGGAGTTAGATGCCCTAGCTCAACCTTTGCCTTGACTTTTGAACTTTTGGGAATGGATCAGAGAAGGCTCCTGGTAAACAGTAACCTGACTTCAGGCTTCTGTTTACCCAATCAAAGTCCTTCTGTTTAGTACATTGTCAGCATTTCTGCCATTTTGGGGTGAGCGCACTTGGGACCTAACTACTAGGACAACCCAAAAGCATACCAATAGTTCCGTCCGTATAACAGCCAGGTGCAGGGAGAAAAGGAAGTCTGCACCTGGACAAAGATACGAAGAGAAGCCAGGAGTCGTTAGTATATGTGGCCTGAGCAGAGAAACTGAAGGAGACAGATCACAGGACATTTCCAAAACGTATAATTCAAAGTGCTTTAGGATCTTTCAGTGGGATCACAGGAGCATCCATGCCTCAAGTTCCTCCCTGTTTTTCCTTTGGTCTCTAAGGCACAACTTTAGAATATGAACCAAGGATGTGCATTCAGGCACATTGGCAACAGTTGGAGTGGCTGGGTGCACAGCGTGAGTCCCTCTTCAATGGCTTCTGGACAGGGAGGGGAAGAAACAATAGTGGGCTTGTCCCTCTTGGGTGTCGCTAGGTGCTGTTGTGTTCACTTGGGCAGAGGTCTTGATGTCCTATCATCTTATCTGGGCAGTGCCGGCTTCTCCAGCAGATAGGGCTGAGGCAGAGCTGATCCTGCCAGCGGTCTCTCCCTGGGGTGAGTGTTGACGACCCAGACCTCCCTGGGCCACCAGAGAGAAACACACACTGATTCAGGAGTCTGTCAAAGCAGGATCTGTCTTGCATCAGGCAGGAGCATATAGGGCTGAGATAGGGAGCAGGAGTCTTGGGATGGGCAGAGGTAGGTCTACACCGGGCTGTGCTGACTCAATCCTCACCAAACTCAGGTTAGTCTCTGGAAGTTACACTGGGCCCTTCAGTAAACTCAAGTAAGGCTTGTAATGGAAAAACGGCGGCAGCAGGCAGTAGAAATGCTGCAGGTCCCCAAGCAGTTGGCAGCGGGCCATGTGGTGGCAGGCGGCATTATATAATCTGTTTCTGAGGGTATTTTCAAACCCTTTCTGTTTTACCTTGTGCTAGAGGACCTGGCAGACCTGTAAGGGATCGGATGTGTGCTATGTAATGGGACAAAGCCTATTCCTGATTATATCCGGAACCTATATGAATTATGAAGTCAATTCTGTATCATCTGGTATAAATTCAGTGGTTTCAATATGCAATACAACTCTTTCTGCATATTGTGAATCAGTAACTATATTAAGAGGTTCTTTAAAACCCCTTAGCACCATGTGAATAGCATATAATTCTACCTTCTTGACAGGAATTATAATGACTTTGTTCCACCTTATTTAATTCTTCTGATTTGTAACCTGCCTTCCATGATTTATTTGCATCAGTATAAAATGTACGGGCTCCAGTTATTGGAGCATCACTTGCAATTCAGGGAAGAATCCAAGAAGTTCTCTTTATAAGGTTAAGTCTATAGTTTTTGGGATAATTGCTATTAATTTCTCCCCCCCAAATAGGACAAGCTCTTTGCCATGGTTCATTGTCTTCCCATAACTTTTTTATTTCATCGGTAGTGAAAGGCACTATAATCTCTGCTGGGTCTATACCTGCTAATTGACGAAGTCTCAATTTACCTTTTATAATTACTTCAGTGACTTTTTCCACATAAGTTTTTATTTTTTTACTTGGTTTATGTGGTAAAAAGATCCATTCTAAGCTGGGCAGTGGTGGCGCACGCCTTTCATCCCAGCACTTGGGAGGCAGAGACAGGCAGATCTCTGTGAGTTTGAAGCCAGCCTGGTCTACAAGAGCTAGTTCTAGGACAGGCCCCAAAGCTAAAAAGAAATCCTGTCTCAAAAAAAAAAACAATAAATAAATAAAAATAAATAAAAGGATCAATTCTAAGATAATATCCATCCTCTGCACTAAAATTCCTGTAGGAGAAATTCTGGATCACTGCTGCCTGTGATCCCAGTGGTGCACACAGTCCACAACTCACACTGATGGAAAACTTTGGGTTTTCTCTTTATCCTGGGCTCCACCTCTCAGAATTGTTTGATTGCCTTAATAGCTGCTCTTAATTTGTTAAACAAAGCACAAAACATTCAGTACCTAAGTAAGCAACACGTGCTGTTCACTGCTGCTAGCATCTCGTCTCCCGGCCATGTGCCTGCAAACTGCAACACCTGCTGGCCACTAACAACTATTACACCTGCTCCAATTCATTGTAATTACCTTACAACAGGTACTGTCTGAAACACTACAAAAATCACTGATAACACAACTATCCAGGAGTTCAATCATTATTTTGCTTATACTATGGAAGGTATTCTGCAAGGCTTATGCGATTTTCCTTCTATATCCCTTTATTTGATTCTAGGAATTAGTTTTGTTTTCTATGTTAGCTCATTAAAAATGGTTCAACAACAGGGCCAAGAATGAGGCACTTTACAGAGTAAGAATGGACAGCTATTTGAGAACATCAATTCTATGGAGAGGGATAACATCAATTTGGCAGGATTATCTGAAAGAATTTGTGGTGTTGAATTTAACAATTGGGGGCTGGAGAAATGGCTCAGCAGTTAAGAGCACTGACTGCTCTTCCAGAGGACCCTGGTTCAATTCCCAGCACCCACATGGCAGCTCACAACTGTCTGAAAATCCAGTTCCAGGTGCTCTGACACTTTCACACCAATGCACATAAAATAAAGATAAATCAATCATAAAAAATTTAAAAAAAGAATTTAACAATTGGAATCTGTTGAAAAGTCATCATAGATTAATGGATAAGATATCTCTCAAGGAAGGTAATATTCACACAATCAGATTGTGTCCAAGGATGAGACATTATATTTACTGGACAAGGTTCATACCATGGACTCCTCAGTGAGGGCATTAGAACAGAACACTGGACAGGAGTTGCGACCTTTACAAAAGGCAGTAGTAAAAATACTTAAAAAGATTGAGCAATTTATTGAAATTGATGAGCAGGGACAGAAGATGCAAGGACAGGATTTAGCCTCATCAGTACAGCCCAGACCTTGGGATGACTTACCCAGAGTTTTAATTGTATAGCCAGTAATTTCCTCAGAAAGACCATCTGGCACAAAGTACCCTAAGGTAGTCAGAGAATATGCATGGGAACCAATACACATGAGTGATCTAAAAGAATTAAAACAAACAATAGTTTTTATGGGCTATGTGCACCTTTTGTCAGGGAAATGGTGAAAACGTGGGCTTCAAGCACTAAGGCAACCCTACACGATTGGCTTCAGTTCATCTCAGTGGTCCTAGAAGATGGACTTCAGCGGCTCTGGAAGTGTAGTTAGAGAGAAGAGGCAAAAATTTTGGAATTCTAGACACAGAAGAACAGAGTTGAGCATGGCTTTTGGTAGCCACAATTTTTTTTTCTATGTAAGTTCACAGCGAGCAGGGGCGCTGCAGCTGCATTAAGAGAGGTACAGTAAAAACTGCACGGCTTCTTTAAAAATCAACTGCTTTCTGGTTCACCAGCACAAATGGCTGACTCTTTCAGGAGGTCTGGCTATGAAGTATTTAAACGGGGTTTGTGAGCAGAGAGTTACAACTTCTTCTTGGTAACATAGACCTACTGTGAGCCTGTAAATGGGGCAATGTACACAGCTCTCAGAGGCCCTAGACATACCTGCTTAGCAATTTAAAAAGGCACTTCTGGTCAAAAAATAATTACAGACACACAATAGGACAGATCCAGACAAGAAAGAACTCAAAATGAGACACAGTGTGTGCTCAAAATGTACATAGGCTTGGGAGAGAGAAGAAAAAGAGTATAGAGGCAGTAAATTTAATATAAAAGAGTACAGACAATCATAGACTAAAGGAATAAAGATAATAAAATAAACATTAAACTTGTAGAAACTTAATAGCTACCCTCTTTTTTACAAGAGATCAAGATTTAGGATAATATAACATTTGGCTAGTATTTTCCCATTAAAGGCCAATTTTCACCCTGTAGTCTAACTTTAGGCCAGCCCGGAGTACACAAAGCATCAAATATTTTTTTCTTTTTCTTTTTTTTTTAATATTTATTTATTATGCATACAATATTCCGTCTGTGTTTATGCCTGCAGGCCAGAAGAGGGCACCAGACCCCCACCAGAGATGGCTGTGAGCCACCATGTGGTTGCCAGGAACTGAACTCAGGACCTCTGGAAGAGGAGGCAATGCTCTTAACCTCCAAGCCATCTCTCCAGCCCCAAATATTTTTTTCTTTAAAGTCTGGTTCTTAATACAGGTTAGGGTACCTGCCTTTATGTGCCCCTTCTGTCAGCACTGGAAGGATTGGCCTGTTGGGGACGAGGGGCTTCTTTTCCTGAGGGAGACCAGGGTTTCTGCAATCCTGTTTTCCCTCGTTAGTGATGACAAAGAAGGGAGAAAACTGTAATGTCTTGTGACCTTTACATATCAGTTGCATCTGCATTTTGCACTGTTAATTTTACCCTGCCTATGTAGGACCCACCATCCATAAAATGCTGGAAGGCAGCCAATTTTCCATGATTATGTGAGTTTGGGAGGGTCTCAGAAACCCTGTTGGTCTGATTTATCCCACGTTTTTCAGGAGGCAGGATAGCAGACTGCCAAGTCTAGGATTGACTCGTTCTTTCTGTTAATAAAAGTAACACAGCAGAGTTTGGGTGGAAGCTACGCCATTCTCCTTTTCACTCTCCTTCCTCTACCCAGAGGGGCATCCCCAGTCTGGGAATGGTGGTGCTTACATAATCCAGTGTGGGGAGCAGGGGAAGGCATGAGGCTGTGAAATCCTGGGTGGGTGTATGTTGTTGACATGAGTTAGCCTTATCAAAGGACCAAACTCTCAAAGAGACTCATAATTTTAAGGCCCATGTTAAAAAAAAAATTATTTTATTTTGTGCGAATTGGCGTTTTGCCTGCATGTATAACTGTGTACTGTATGTGTGCCTGGTACAGGGATCAGAAGAGTGCCTGGTATCCCCTGCCACTGTAGATACAGACAAGTTGTGAGCTGTCATGTGGGTGCTGAGAATTGAACCCAGGTGTTTTGGTAAAAATAAAATGCTACAGTTCCCCCATGGGCATGCAGGCCATGAGGGCCAGCAGGACCTAGCCACGGAGCCACACAGCCAGTGAGAGACCTGGGCGGGTCAGCCGGTCCCATGGCAGGTAAGAGACAGAGACAGATAGGCACATGCCATGCAGATTGAGTTTGGATATTTATTTAGAGGTTTACGGAGGGGAAAGGGGAAAGGGGAAGGGGAGAAGGGACGAGAGCAGTTGACTTTGGGTCAAGAGCTCTTCATCACCACCACTAACGCCATTGAGGGAGTCCTCAAACAACTGCCTGATCGAGGGCTGCTGGGTAATGCTCGCAGGACTCACTATCAAAGTCTCCTCCGTAATCCACCTTGGACATGGTTTCTTCCGCACCAAGTATGGCCTTAAATCCGGCATCCCTGCTCCCTGACTCGGATCTGGACGCGCCACTACGTGACCGTACATGGACTGAGAGAAGACCAGCCCTTGCCGGTCGCCGAGCTCACCTGGTACACGGATGGCAGCAGCTTTACACGTGAAGGCAAGAGGTACGCAGGGGCGGCTGTGGTGGCACAAAAGGACGCTATGTGGGCAACAGCCCTCCCATCTGGGTCATCGGCTCAAAAAGCCGAACTGATAGCCTTGACTAAGGCACTGGAGATGACAAAGGAAAGGCTGAACGTGTATACGTACAGCCGCTATGACTTTGCCACAGCCCATGTCCATGAACGCGGGCTCCTTACTGCTGAAGGAAAAACTAACAAAAACAAACAGGAGATTTTAGACTTACTGGCAGCATTATGGTTGCCAACCAAATTGGTCATTATTCACTGTCCTGGGCATCAACAGCTGATACCCCAACAGCTAGAGGGAACCAGAGGACAGATCGAGTGGCAAAAGAAGCCGCAGAGCAGATGACTGTCCTGACCCTGATGTTACCAGACCCAGGACCACCTAACCTCCCGGAGGATCCAGCATATACTCCTGCCGACTTATGCATGATACATCGCTTACCAAGAGCATGGCAGTCACAACAGCCAGCGAACTGGTGGATGACCGGAAATGGAAGACTCCTCTTGTCAGGGAAGCCGGCAGAAACTCTCCTTTGTCAGATTCACCGTTCTCCCCACCTTGGCACTCAGAAAACACAAGACCTGATAAGGCAGTCTCATTGAAAAATCTTTGACCTTCGGCACAAAATTGAACAAATAGCTGAAAAATGCCTGGCCTGCTGACTTACCAATGCAGACAATCAACCTAAAAAGCCTGGAAACAGATTTAGGGGCACCAAACCTGGTTCCCCCCTGGGAGACAGACTTCACTGAAGTAAAACCTGGCAAATATGGTTACAAATATCTTTTAGTACTTATAGATTCTTTCTCTGGATGGTCAGAGGCCTTTCTAACCAGACATGAAGCTGCCCAGACGGTCACCAAAAAGCTACACCCCAGTCTCCCCAAAATTCTGCCCTTGATAAAACCAAAGAAAATTTTTGCTACAACAGCTGACAGATGTGGGGGCCTGTGTAGTGCCCCCTGGAAGTCAGGCCCCAGCAGGTCTATGTAACCAGGCCATCACTATACAAAAGGACACCCTCTATTCAGCATCTGCTGGATGGTGGGTTTGCCCTTCAGGGCTCACTCCCTGCATCCATAGGACAGTCCTTAACACAGGACAAGGTTTTTGTATGATGGTCCAATTGTTCCCCAACATAAAATACTATACAGAGGCCCAAATGGAACTGACCTTTCCCCTGTTCCTGTCAGGAAAAAAAATGGGCTGTAGGAGCAACCGCTGTATTGCTCTCTTCCCTGATAAGATTGGGCATAGCTGGAGCAACAGGGAAGAGCACCTTGGGGTTAATTCTCCAAGATAAAACCTACCAGGCCCTAGAGTCAGCCATCAATTCGGATCTCAAAGACGTAGAACAGTCTATACTCAAATTAGAGACCTCTTTAGATTCCCTGGCTGAGATTGCCTTACAGAACCCAAGAGGTTTGGCCCTCGTCTTCATGCAACAGGGAGGCCTATGTGCCGCCCTGGGGGAAGAATTTTGTTTCTACATTAATTAATCACTCTGGGGTAATTAGAGATTCAATGGCCTTGTTAAGAAAACAGATTAATGATGGGGGACAGACCACTCACACTCACGTGGAAGCTGGCTGGCATTAAAACTTGTTCAACCAGTCTCCTCGGTTAACCACCTTACTGTAAGCCCTAACAGGACCGCTAATGATCGTGTTTCTTCTGTTTACCCTCGGTCCCTGTCTAATCAATGGCTTTCGTTTGCATATGGGTCAATACTGTCCAACTAAAGGTATTGTGGTCCCAGTATCACCCCCCTTGAGTCTCTAGACAGACAGGACCCATGACTGAGTCCTGTCATTGGGATTTGTGAAGGGGACAAAAATATTATAATGCCAGTTTAGCAGTAAAAGGTATCCAGATCCTCCCACAAAGCTACAGCCAGCTTGTTAGCTCATTAAAAAAATGCTTTAAGGTCTGAAAATATAAAAGTGCAAAAGCTATTATAAAATGGGTCACTGAGCTGAACAGAGAATTCTCAACAGAAGAACTTCAAATGGCCAAAAGACACTTAAGGTAATGCTCAACTTCCTTAGCGATCAGAGAAATGCAAATCAAGACAACTTTAAGATACCATCTTACACCTGTCAGAATGGCTAAAAT
>NC_022028.1:45931790-45948019 GCF_000317375.1 Microtus ochrogaster | reverse complement strand
GCTCAGTGGTTAAGGGCATTGCCTGCTCTTCCAAAGGTCCTGAGTTCAATTCCCAGCAACCACATGGTGGCTCACACCCATCTGTAATGGGGTCTGGCGCCCTCTTCTGGCCTACAGGCATACAGACAGAACATTGTGTACATAATAAATAAATAAATAGATTTTAGATCTATTCTGGTTGCCATTTAAATATGAACTTAAAGGTGTTTCTCATTAGGCCAAAGACATCTCTGTCCAAACCATACATAGTTTTCTGGACTGCAGAAAAATATACATTATCTAACCCAAATCTGTAGTTTTTGCTAGGACCCAAAGGTATGAGTCTATTCCTTCTGTTTACAGATAGCTGTTATCTGCTCTTTTTCTGCAATGTGAGTTTTTCTTTAAGTAAATAGATTTTAACTTCTGTTCCTAGTTTAAACTTATCTCAATAGGCTTCCACTTGGCTGGCAGACACATCTACGCATCAGTTGCTGACCACAATCTGCTCTGATTGGCAGTGAGCCCTGGACTTCCTGAAAGCTGATGTGGACAGTCCAGCTGATAGGAACATGAATTCTTCCTGTCCCTACAACAGAGTCTGACAAGTGCCCCGTTGCCTGCATTTCCTCCCTACTTTGGCTAACCTTTCAACCTACTTGGGCCCGGATAACAACACCCCAATGTCAGCTTGAACTAGTTGCGGAAAGGAACATGTTGTTCCATGCTCCCTGCCCAAAACAGGCTGAAAGGTTGAGACAAGGGGAAACTCCCTGAAATGGAGGCAAGATATCTACCCGTAGTAATATCTTGTAATATACTAGGTCCAGAGTTGTCAATTAATAGATTTATTAATTTAAATAGTTCCATGCCTCCTTAAAACCAGGAGCAAGCAGGACCCAAGATTGGTTCCTGTCATCGGTGCTTGTGAAGGGGAAATGTGGGAGTCAGCTATGATAAGCTAAGTATGGGCAGGCCACCCAAAGGAAGTTCTTTGCTTCCAACCAGTTAGGAGGTGGGCTCTGGGGAGGGGGTTGTCCTTTAACAACAAGGTGCAGACCAAGGGTTTATGGCTCAGCAGAGGAGTCCAGCGTGCTGGGCTTTCAAGGCCTATAGTCATTTTAAAGATGGAGAAACTGAGGCTAAGACACAAACCCAGTGTGATGGTTTGAACAGTGATGCTACCCCTAAATTAATTTGCTGGGAATAGTATTAAGAGGTAGGGCCTTGGGGGACGAAGGGATTAGATCTGAGGATTCTACTTCTCATGAAAGGGACCTGTCTGTGTGTTCCTTCCACTGTGTGTGCCGGTAGCAAAGACTTGCCCACCGTAAAGCAGAGAGCTAGCCTTCGCTAGACACGGAGTCTGCCCAGTTCAAAATCTATGTCCAGGGCACTTTGCTGTCACAGTCCAAAGGGGACTAAGATGCTCGAGGAATGGAGATCCCAGTGCTCTCAAGAACAGGAAGGCTAACCTTGTGGAAGGCCAAGGCACCCATGGGAATGTCACTAGGGACCACGGCACACTTGGCACCGCCAGAACCTTTGCTGCTTGCCAGCATCCGTATCTTTGGTTTGTAGGCCTAGGAGGAACTTCCTGGGGTAGACTTGTTGTGTCTATCAAGCAATACCTTAGTTTTCCCATTTGGGAACCGGGGATGATTGGAAATTCTAACACACTAGACAGGGCGAGGATGCCTTTGAAGAAATTTTGCCATCAAATAAACCAGTCACAGAAGGACTAGGTGCCGGCCCCTGTGCACTTCCTCTGCCCTCTCAAGAGAGGTCAGCAGTCTTTTCTGTCTCACCCATGCTAGACTCTGGTGCCTTTCTCTTGGAACACAAACTCAGGTCGGTTCTGCTTTAGAAAGAAGGGTCAGATTTCAGGATCCGCCCAGTGGAGGCGTGGCCACACTAAGCCTAGACACAACCTCAGACGCCGAGCCTGGGTTTTGTTTTGTTTTGTTTTTTTCAGAGTTTGGCCAGTTACGGAATTGGTTCCTGCCGCCTGTGCCATGGTCCTGGAGCTCTATCTAGACCTGCTGTCCCAGCCCTGTCGCGCCATTTATATCTTCGCCAAGAAAAACGGCATCCCGTTCCAGATGCAAACGGTGGATCTGCGCAAGGGTGGGCAGGGCCTCGGCTTTGGAGAGCTGAGAGATGGGGGAGGCAAGCCCAGTTTAGGGGATTCCTTTCTGCACCGCCCCCTTCCTAGGTTTTTTTCTGGTTTAGAGACCAAGTGAGAAAAGAGCCACCAGGGAGACCCCGCAAACTCTGCTGTTCCGTGGAATAGACGGCCCGGTCGGCATGCTATTCGGTTTCAACAGGTCCTGGGTGGAACCTCCTCCCTGCTGGCCTCTGAGGGAGCCCCAAACCCAGCAAGACAGGGTTGTAGCAGAATGGTGTTGCTTAAGTTGCTGTGGCATCCGCATGCTGTCTCACGGCTTGTCTTTCCTTCTGACGCTTCACCTCCCCGCCCCCAGGCGCTGCCCCTGCAGAGTCTGATGTAGGGTGTTGTGGGTTGGGGGACCGACGAAGTTGGCTCAAGTTGGCTGTCAAAAATAAGGGTGCAGAGGGAGACAGATTTCCACCAGGAAAAGAAAAGAGGGTGACAGCCAAGGGAGGAACCACTGAGGTCTGTTGGGCTGAGCAGCAAAGACATAATCGTAGAGACGGTCATCTGGCTGCATCAACAGGAAGAAAATGAATCTAGGCTAATTCAAGCAGAGACCAGGGTTTCAGGGGACACTGGGAACACTGTGCAGGGCTGTCTCAGGGGCAAGTCCCTGGAGGACCTGTCAATAGAGTGTGAAGTCTGTTTGTATCAAGGGCAGGGGCAGCTTACTCTCCTCTCAAGGCGGTCCTGCCTGCATTTCTGATCTAGCTCCCATTAGCCGGCAGACTAGTTCCAAGAAGAACCATGAATTTAGTGTTTGGCGTCCTAGAACCTTGGCCCATGCTATCAGAGGCCCAGTGTTCTACTCCCATCCCCTTATGCTGGACTATCTGCAGGTGAGCACCTCAGCGATGCATTTGCCCAGGTGAACCCCATGATGAAGGTACCAGCCATGAAGGACAATGACTTCACCTTGGGCGAGAGGTAATGGGGCGCTGGGGGCTTTTGGCAAGCTTTACTGGAATCGGCTTGTTGTAACCCTCTATGTTATAAACTACAGAGCTGGAGCAGGAGGGCCGGCTCAGTGCGATGGCCCAGTGCTTAAGAGCACCCACCGCTCTTGCAGAGGACCTGGGTTTGGTTCCAGCACCCATAAGAGGCAGCTCACAGCCATTCATAGCTCCAGTTCTGGGGATCCACTGCCCTCATAGTGTCTGTGTGCATGCAAACTCATGCAGACACACACTTGGAACCTAAACTCCCCAGAGCAATGGTTCTCAACCTTTCTAAGCCGTGATCCTTTAATACAGTTCCTCATCCTGTGGCGACCCCCCAACCATAAAATTATTTTCATTGCTACTTCATAACTGTAATTTATATAATTTTTAAATATTTAAATAATCACATAATTATTTAATTTAATCATATGATTTAAATAATTATATTAAAATAGATAATGTATATAATTTATATAAAATATATTGTTTATTATATTATTATTATGAATAATAATGTAAATACCTGATATTTACAATGGTCTTAGGCAACCCCCATGAAAGGGTCGTTATACCCCAAATGGGGCCACACCTGCAGCTGAGAACCTCTGCCCTAGAGGCCAAGGGCTGCTGTGCCTCATTTCCTACAGAGTGGGTGCTGGAACCTAGGACCCTGCTCACCCACTGCCCAAGTTCACTGAGCTGGTTTTGGGGAAGATAATACATCTACTTGACTTCTGTACCAGGCTGTGGTTGTTGATTAAAATACCCTGGGTCAGGGAAGGTGGGACACTTACCCCACCATGGGCGCTATCCTCTAGCCCAGCTGGTGTAAAACAGGGCCTGTAGAATCGGGGCTTCCTGGACTCTCAAGTACTGAGGTCCCAGGGGCTCCCTTATGAAATAAAGATGTTTTTTATATCCTGGCATGTCCCAAGACGGTGCAACATCCCTCTTCAGAGAAGCTAAACCTTTTTCTCAGTTCTGTCTCTTTTGTCACAGAAGTCACCTGTCCCTTAGCAAGGGGAATCTAGAGTATATGCTTTTGAGCTCATTTCTGGTGTCTCATGATCAACATAGTCCAACAAAGACACTGCCATTCCTTAGATTCCTGAGATTCTGGCCTCATGGCAGAGGTACCAGCTGTAGCCATGTTTATTGCCACAACTCTATGGCATTTCAAGGTCCCTGCCAGGAAGCAAGCTGCAGCAGTCTGCTCACAAACCACACTCAAATGCTCTGTAGCTGGACCTCCTGCCTGAAAGACTCAGAGTTTGCCCTGGCAGGATGGCCCAGAAAGCCAGCATTTTAAAATGGCACAGCTTTTTTTCCTGGTACAGCTGAAAACCAAAAAGCAACGAGCTAGCTTTCATCAACACCATTTAAATGTTTCATGGCAGGGCCTCTTAAAAGAGCTGCAAGGTTTTACAGCTAAAGCTGAGTCAGGAAGCCTCTCTTAAATGAGAGTGCTTGCCTCTAGCAAACAGAGCCCACCTGAGAAAATGCTGCTATCAATAAGCTGTGCTTAACTCTATTCTTTTTTGTCTAGAATTACTTCCCAAGCTTTGTCACACTTTTTGTGGATGCAGCTGTCCACGTGGGTGCCATTTGTCTACTGAGTTTTGTGTCCCACCCTGTTCCGGCAGTCATTATGTCCCAAAGAAATCACATAGAGGTCTACATTAGTTATAAACGGATTGGCTCATTATCTCAGTCCTCTTATTAACTTTTATAACTTGTATTAGTCCATTATTCTTATCTGTGCTAGCCATATGGCTCGGTACCTTTTTCAGCGAGGCAGTCACATCTTGCTTCTTCTGTGGCTGGATCAGGATTGCTGAGAGTTCCCTTTCTAAATGACTCAGTTGGTCTAAACTTCTTCCAGGCAGCGTGGCTGAAATTTTCATATGACCACAACTGGCCTGTCTTCAAGTGTCCTTTAGAGTACCTCTTCACAGTAGCTGGCATAACCCAAGGCAGGAAGAGAGTTCCAGGCAGTCTTCTCTGTGTTGTGGTTCTGGGATCTTACAGTGCCTCAAGCATCTGAGTAAGATTTTAAAGAACCAACCTGACCCTTACCATAAGGAGTACCACAAGGAACAGAGGGCCAGGTATATGACTCATGCCCACCACCCAGAGGGTGAAGCAAGAGGATTTGGGGTTTGAGGTTAGCCTAGGCTGTCTCAAAGAACAAAGGGAGAATTGTGAGAGCCTTTTGGAACTACCAGGCCATCTGAGGCTGTCTGAAGGCTGAAGGATGAGAGTGGACATAGAATAAAACAAAACCAAGTTTCCTCAAAGCTCTGCTGTAGATGCCTCTTCTCCAGGAAGCTGTGGGGCCTTGTACTCAGAAACTCAACCCTTGACGGGACACACTCAATGGTGAGATTTTGCCTGGTGGTAGAATTGTCTTGAGCGTTGACCTCAGGAAGACAAGACTCAATTCTGATACTAAGAACTGGGTGTCCCTGCGGAACAAGGCTCTTCCATTTTCTGAACCTACTTTCCATGTTCTGAAAAAGAGGCTCAGACTGGCAAATTGTTAGAAAAATCAGAAAAGGTAGGGGCTGGAGAAATGGCTCGGCAGTTCATAGCATTGGCTACTCTTCTAGAGGGCCTGAGTTTAATCCCCATCAAACTACATGGCATCACAACCATCTGTAATGAGATTGCATGCCTTCTCTGGAATGCAGGCAAACATGTGGACAGAGTACTCACACACACACACATACATAGGTATAGATATATGTTTAAAAAAATGAAAGCTGGGCGGTGGTGGCGCACGCCTTTAATCCCAGCACTCGGGAGGCAGAGGCAGGCAGATCTCTGTGAGTTCGAGGCCAGCCTGGTCTACAAGAGCTAGTTCCAGGACAGGAACCAAAAGCTACGGAGAAACCCTGTCTCGAAAAATCCAAAAAATAAAATTAAATTAAAAAAAAAATAAAAAAATGAAAGTACTGGGCATCGAGTCAACCCAGTTGCCCCTCTGCTTACACAGTGTGGCCATCCTGCTCTACCTGACACACAAGTATAAGGTTCCTGACCACTGGTACCCCCAAGACCTGCAGGCCCGTGCTCGTGTGGATGAGTACCTGGCATGGCAGCATACAGCCCTTCGGAGAAGCTGCCTCCGGGCCCTGTGGCATAAGGTGAGACTGGAAATGTGGGGGAAGGGAAGGAAGTAAAGATGTCACCCCAAAGAGACTCAGGCTACAGCAACTCATTTTCAGTTTGGTATTTCCCAGTGTCTTGCCTCTAGTTTAACTAATCCTGTTGTGCCCGGGTTTGTTATTCAAGACCATCTTTACTTGAGACATTTATTTTATTATTTTTTAATGATGTACTTATTTTTATTTTATGCACATTGGTGTTTTGCCATGGGTATCAGATCCCCTGGAACTGGAATTAGAGACAGTTGTGAGCGGCCATGTGAGTGCTGGGAATTGAACCAAGGTACTCTGGAAGAGCAGTCAGTGCTCTTAACCCCTAAGCCATCTCTCCAGCCCCTGAGACATTTATTTTTTATTTGTAGAAATACTATTTTGTTGTTTTTGTAGCACTGCATTTCTCAGCCAAAATTTACCATCGGTCACACACTTTGTTATCTTCTATTTGAAGTTTCTGAATATATTTGTTACCACTACTTACTGTATTTGCTGTGTATATGTCCCAGGAGCCACCTTGTGCGTGTGGAAGTAGAGGAAAGCTCTGGGAAATCCATCTTGGTGAGGCAGACTGTCCTTCGTCTCTGCCGCTGTGCTGTGTGCTCCAGGATATCTGACCTCTGACCTTTGAGCTTCCGTCTCAGGCAGTTCTCCTGTTCTTCCATCTCACTGTAGAGAGCTGGGGTTACACCACACTTGACTTTTTATGAAGGCTCTGGAGGCTGAACTGAGATGGTTAGGGTTGTCAGGCTTGCCCAGCTAGGACTTTCACCTTCTGAGCTATCTGTTACCGTTACCTAAATGTCCTCTTCAGTTTAGCTGGTAAGCTAGCTTAGTGGTAGAATACTTGTGTAACAAGCACAGTGTCTGAGGTTCAAGTCTCAGCTCCTGGGATGTGGGAGTGTGTGTATATATGCGTGTGTGCGCATGTGTGTGCGTGCGTGTGCATGTGTGTGTCCTTTGTCAGCTCATTTCAGCATCCAGGTCCTCTGTGGGTCTGTTTTTACTGGCTGTTCTTTCTGTTCTTGATTGCAGGTCACATTTTCCTCTCGTCTCTCATGTTTCATAACTTACTGTTCCATGCCATACATTGCCTGCTAGCATAGCTGAAAATAATACAAAGGAATTTTTAAAAAAAAAAAAAAGTCAAAGAACACCTATATCTTGGAGGTAGGAATGACTCTTTGCAGCAGGTCTTTGGAATGTAAGCACAGAAAATAGACTGGGTCTGGAGAGATGGCTGAGCAGTTAAGAGCACTGGCTGCTCTTGCAGAGGTCCTGAGTTCAGTTCCCAGGACCCACAGGAGAGCTCACAACTGTCTATAACTCCTGTTCCAGGGGATCCAACACAGTCGCACAGACATACACACAGGCAAAACACCGATGCACATTTTAAAACAGTAGAAAGCAGACTGATGATGCAGGGGTGAGAAGCACTCAGGTGACATCAAGTTCTTCCTTTCACTTCTGCTATTTTCCACTGTCTTATTTTTTATTTCACTGATTCTTTGATTGTGTCTAAGTTATTGTTAAGCTCATTTAATAATACTTCTTTGGAGATAAGTATTTAAGTATTTTTCATTTTTAGAAATTCCATATATTTAGCCAGGTGGTGGTGGCTCACTCCTTTAATCCCAGCACTCGGGAGGCAGAGGCAGGGGGATCTCTGGGAGTTCGAGGCCAGCCTGGTCTACAGAGCGAGTTCCAGGACAGGCTCCAAAGCTATAGGGAGAAACACTCTCTTGAAACCCTGCCCCCACCCGCCACACACACACACACACACACACACACACACACACTAGAAAAAAAGAAAGAAATTCCATATATTTAACCACAAAGTCTGAAACCCTTTCAGAGGGCATCCTCAACAGATATCTTGGTGAGAGCTCTAAAGGGAGCCAGGGGAGAAAAGTTAGGTCACCCTGCTCAGAACGGGGAGTTAGCGTTTAATGGGAACCAAGGTGGAGACAGATGGCAGTCATGATTGTGTGGCAACATGAGCATACGTAGCTTTGTACACTGAACTGTGTACTTTGAAATACATCCTGTGGAACATGGAGTTGCTGATCTCAAAGTCAAACAAATTGATGTTGGCAGAGGCTGTGAAAAAGCAGTCTTTGTAAGCTGGATATAGGGGCAGAAGCCTGTAATCCTAGTGTTTGGGACTGAGGCAGGAGGACAGCTATGAGTTTGAGGTCAGCCTGTGCCCTAAGTAATATTTCATCATCATCATCATCATCATCATCATCATCATCATCATCACCATCATCATCATCATCATCATCATCATCACCACCATCATCATTATTTCTTTCTTTTCTTCTTCCCTTTTCTCCCCCTCGTCTCTTTCCTTATCTCTCTTTATTCATCTGCTCATGCTGAGCTATACTATCCTCAGCACTTAGCTCTATGTAGCCTAGGCTATCCAGGAAAATGTGACCCATAATCGATTCCAGAAAAGCAAGAACTCTTGCTTCCCAGGTGCTGGCTTGCATCTCAACCCTGCCTTGTGTCCACGTTATCCTCTTGTAATGGCCTTCATGCTGCCGCCCTCTTTCCTCTCTCCCTAAAGCCAGAAGTTAAGGCTTTAACAGATGGCTGTTGATTCCCTTCAGGATTGACCATATTGATCTGTCTTAGGCCAGTTACAATGTAGCCCATGCATTGTCAGGCTTTGAAGCAACCTCTTGGCTTTAATGATCCAGGCCTGAGAGACAGTGCCCATTTCCCCTTCAGCCTGACAAGTTAAAGGAAAATTTCTAACCTCTACATAGGAAGTAAGTACACTTTTGGAGTTGTTTGTGATTTGGGAATGTTACAGAAGCAAAGTGGTTTCCTCCCTCCAGTGGAGACCAAAACAAACAAACAAAGAAAAATCACAAATGGCCATTGTGTAAAAGTTTCGTTAGCTGTTACGATGGTTAATCTTGGTTGTCAACTTGATAGGGTCTAGAATCCTCTGAGAGAAGAACATCTGGGAACATCTGGGGGATTGTTTTGATTAGGTTGATTGAGATGAGAAGACCCCTTCACTGTGGGCAGCGCCGTTTCCTGCACTAGGATTGTATTAAAAAAGAGAAAATGGAGCCCAAAGCAAAAGCTCAAGAGCACTGGCTGCTCTTCCAGAGGCCCCAGGTTGGGTTCTGGGCAGCCATATGGCTGTTGCAGTCCTGGAGAATTTGATGGATTTCCTCTTGTGCCCTCTGTGGGCACTAGAGATATATATGGTACCCAGACCTAGATGTGGAGAAAACACTCGCACACATAAAATAAAAATAAAATCTTCAAAAGATTGTGAGGAGGGGGAGAGCGAATATGAGCTGAGCACATCCATCCCTCTGTGTAGACACGATGTGACCATTCCCTGGAGCTCCTGCTGCCACGGCCTTCCCATCGTGATGGTTGAGCCTGGCTCCTTCCGCTCCTTTTGGGAGAGTGTTCGATGCCATTTAGCTGCCTGTGGATTTGGCTATTGAGTGGCCTGTACCAGTCATTCTTCAGTGACAGTTCTAAGTGGGAGTTGTCCAGGAGACAAGGAAGTAAAGAAGACAGATAGGAAAGCTGGGGTCGTGAGGTCCTGAACAAGCTGTCTTTTCTGCCAAGCAAGCTTATTAAGAAGTATGAATGTTTCCGGGGGAGAAACAGAGCAGAGTCAGCAGAAACTGTCACGCAATGGGACGAAGCCAGCAGGAGGCTAATCAAGAGATGTTGCATAAAGGGAACACAGGATGTCTCAACAGCATTGCAGACCAAGTACATAGCGGCCTTGGGACAGATAACTCCAGTCTCTTCGTGGGGAAAAGCCAAGTTCCCAGGAACTGAAACCTTAACTCCTTCAAGATCTTATCCCCAGCCCCAAACTGGCCTTGCTAAGTCTGCTCCTGGGCAAGACACAAAACTAGGTTCCTTTTGTGTTTTCATTGGGGCCTCTGAGAAAGCCTGGGGTGGATCAGTACAGCTCTCAACAATTAAGATTTTGAATTGGCCAGGCAGTGGTGGAACACGCCTTTGATCCCAGCACTTGGAAGGCAGAGGCAGGTGGATCTCTGTGAGTTTGAGGCCAGCATGGTCTACATAGCGTTTCAGGACAGGCTCCATAGCTACCTGTCTCGAAAAACCAATAAATAAATAAATAAATAAATAATGAGTTGTTTGAAATTAGAAACCGTGGAGGCTAGAGAAAACCACTTTGCCAGTAATATTGCTGAGTGTACCCTCTTTCCAGACTCAATGTTCAAGACTTTGTCTCGGTCCAGTGGAGATAATTCCAAAGATGGTTTTAGCTGAGTTTGGTGATGGTGCCGGCTGCAATCCCAGCACTTGAGAGGTGTAGGCAGGAAGACTGTGGGCATAGCATGGGCTACATAGTATGACAGTCTCTAAAAAAAAGAGAGGCAGGGGAGGAGACAATTTCTTAGGAAGATTACACAAGAGTCACAAAACTGGACATCAGAAGCTGAAAATAAATTATTTTCTGGTGGCGCAAAGGGACCCCAGTTTGGAGCTGGGTGTGGTGGCGCACACCTGACCAAGTTTTTGGGAGGCAGAGGCAGAGAGAAACACACACAGAAGGACCTGGAGTTCAAGGGCCAACCTCAGCTATATTCATAGCATGGGCTACACGAGGCTCTGTCTCAAAATCAAAACAAAGCCAAACCTCTAGTTTAGGTCAAATAAAATATGTCTCACAAGACTCCATGGCATTTCAGCTATTAGCTGTTTTGTATGATTAAGCTACAGGGGAAAATCAATTTTATGGATTAATACTATTAGTGGGGTAATAGCGGTAAGGCTTATATTAAACTTCCTTATCTAGCTGATTCTATCCGTTCAAAGTTCAATCCTGGAACTTATGTGACCAGCCTGGCCATTCACCTGTGCACAAAGCGGTGGCTTTTTATTTTTTATTTTTTTTTATTTTTTTTTGGGTTTTCAGGATAGTGTTTCTCTGTAGCTTTTGGAGCCTGTCCTGGAGCTAGCTCTTGTAGCCCAGGCTGGCCTTTTATTCTGGCCTTCCCATACTGCTTGCTTTGACTCACCTGCTCCTCCCCTCCCCTCCCTTGTCTTCCTTCTCTACCCTTGTTGATCCCCTACCCCCGCTCTTAAAACTTACATATTTGAGCCGGGCGGTGGTGGCGCACGCCTGTAATCCCAGCACTCGGGAGGCAGAGGCAGGCGGATCTCTGAGTTCGAGACCAGCCTGGTCTATAGAGCTAGTTCCAGGACAGGCTCCAAAACCACAGAGAAACCCTGTCTCGAAAAACCAAAAAAAAAAAAAAAAACTTACATATTTGTCTGTTTATTGTGGCTTTTGTTTGTGCACATGGACGTGTGTGCACATGCACATGTGCGCTGGAGGGTGGTGTGTGCCTTGGTGCCAGTGTGACGTCAGAGCACAGCTTTTGGGAACTGGATTTTTCCTACCAGGTAGGTCTTAGGGACAGAACCCAGTTCATCAAGCTTGGCGGTTCACGTCATGCATATCCCGTCACTCTGTTTTTCCTTACTCCCATTTCCCTAAGATTTCTTCTCCTCTTTCTACTATTATGAACAACATGCATGGACGTGCGTGCATACACACATATGTGTGCACAATATTTGTGTTTCTGAGTTTGGCTCATTTTGCTTAAAATAACAATTTTCAATTGTGTCTGTTTTCTAACTAATGTTATGATTTCATTTTTCCTCATAGCTGATAAACCCCCAGAGTTCTGTTTTTATCGTTCTGTTTTTACTTTTCTAAGGTACCTCCATAATGACTTTCATAACGGCTGTAGGAGGCTACGTTCCCACTAGCAGCGCGTGAGAAATCTTTCTCAACATCCCCATCCGCATCTATGGCCATTTAGCCTCTCTCTGTTTTAATTCATTTAAGGCATTTGTGTGTGTTTATTACATGTGCAGCATCATGTGTGTCGAGTGTCTTCCCGAAGGGCTCTACCTACATCCTGAGCCAGGGCCCCTCGCTTGGACCTGGAGTTCCCCTATCTTTTTTATGTGGGTGCTGGGGATCTGGTCAGGTTCTCAAGCTCATGTGCCGATCACTTTCCCAACTGAGCTGTCTCCCCAGACCCTATCATAGTTCCTTATTTGTTTGTTTGTTTATTTTGGCGCTAGCTGTTCTGACCGCAGTGAGATGTAATCTCTCAAAGCAGGTTTATATTTCCCTGATGCTAAGGCTGTTGAAAAGCCTGTTTTGTTCTTTCCTTTTTTATTGAGAATTTTATAAATGCATACAATGTGTTTTGATCAAATTCATTCCCATTTTCTCCTCTCTAATACCTTCCCCCCCCAACACTTTTTCCTACCAAACTCATGTGCTTTTTTGTTTGTTTGTTTTTGCTTTGCTCACTGAGTCCACTTGGTGCTGCTGTATGTGCATGGATATGGGACCAACTACAGGCTCTGCTTTTCAAGCATATTCCCTTTGAAGGTCTTTGGAGGGCTGTATTCTCAGTTCACTTGGTTGGTTGGAATTTTTTAGTGTTTCCTTGTTGCAGTTCGTTATATTGTTTAGAATCTAGAAGCTGTACACTCTGTCTGGTGTATAGCTGACAGATTTTCTTCCAGCCTGTGGACTGTCTGTCTACTCCAGTGATTGTTTTCTTTGCTTCACTTTTGTCAAGTTTTTAGGATTATTCTTATACTACAGGAGTCCTCAGAAAGTTCTTGTCTAGGCCTATATCTTGAAGTGTTTTACTTATGAATCTTTTTTCTTTTTCTCTGCCAGTTTCAATGTCTGAGGTCTTATTGTTGGGTCTGGGGGGGGGTTGCGCAAAGGTGGGGGACAGACCACCAAAGTCCCGTAAACCGGGAGCAAACTTTATTCCAGGAAGAAGAAAAGAATCAAATGTCCATCGGACACAAAAGCTTATCAGCTAGCTGAGACCGCAGCCAGAGATGGACTTGTCTGCCTGTGGCCATGGGCTGTTTCCGAGCTCCTCTTTTTATAGCAAGAAGCAGGAATTAGGCATGAACAAAAGAAGTTTTACAGTCTTGAGGTAAAACTCAGGTACAAATTGCCTTTTTTACAATTTCCATTGAGGGGTTTTTCAGTTGATCTAGTGTTTTGTATTTTGCCCGTTGCTTCTCTCTGGCACTTCCTGCTGGTGTTTACCAAAGCTCTACACTCCCCCCTGATACTGCCAGTTTTGCGTAGCAGGGAAGGGTATGGGAAAATGAACAACCGAAAAGCCAGGTGCATCCGATCACTGAAAGGTTAAATCGGCTCATATCAATTGCTGGCCATGAGTGGCCAGGGGGGTTATCTAAAAGCTGACCCTCAGTTTGCAGAGGGCCGCTTCAGCCTTGCAGACAGAACTGTGGGTCGAAAAGCAAACTAACCCACTGTTAATAGTTAATGCTTAAGCTGCTGACAGCTTGCTTTCCTTCTCCTAGGCTTATAACTTTAGGTTTCTTTATTTCTATATTCTTATTCTACATTTCTGTTCTTTCTCTGACTCCTCATTATGCCAATGTCTTTGATCCATGTTGAATTTATTCTTGTACAGGGTAAAAGTTATCAATCTAGTTCCATCCTTTTACAAATGGATATCTGCTTTTCTCAGCACGGCTTGTTGTGGTGGCTTTTTATCCTATCTATGTTTTTAACCCTTTCATTAGGAGTTAGGAGACTGTAGCCGCGCGGGTTTGTTTCTGGGTCCTCTATTTTATACATTGGCATATATTGGCATATACGGCTCCTTTTGTACCAGTGTCGTGCTGTTTTTGTTACTGTAGCTCCGTAGGTTAGTTTGAGACTGGGCACTGTGATACCTTCAGTATTGCTCTTCTGCTTGGGATTGCTTCAGTTAGGGTCTTTGGTGCTTCCATATGATCTTGTGTTTACCTTGTCCCTTGGCTGTATGAAGAGGCTGTTGGAGTGACCGACCCACATTATTCCTGTTGTGAGAGCATGTGATATTTGTAAGACAAAAGAACCACTTATTCTCAACAATGTATGGCACATGACCGTGGTTCCTAACCTAGCTTCTTTCCTCAAAAATAATTCGTTCTTTTTATTTTTCAGGTTCCCATTTCAGTCATTCATAAAGAATGATTCTTTCTGAGGCCCAGTCCACCAGAGGTGTGGAAACAGGACTATTTATTTCTAAACAAAAGAATCACTTGGGTGACCTTTCCCTGCAGGTCTGAACAGGTCCCAAAGGAAGGGGCACAGGCCCAAAAGGCAGCTCCCGACTTGGGAGACTTGACTTCCTGCTCCCACGGCTCATCTGGCGCCAATTCCTTATTTTGTCTATCTACCCACCAGGTGATGTTCCCTGTTTTCCTGGGTGAGCGGGTTCCTCCTGAGACGCTGGCAGCCACACTGGCGGAATTGGATGTGAACCTACGGGTGCTCGAGGACAAGTTCCTCCAGGACAAGGCCTTCCTTGTTGGGCCCCACATCTCCCTGGCTGACTTGGTCGCCATCACAGAGCTGATGCATGTGAGTGCTGATACAGGGAGTGCTGGCTAGTTACAGAAGTCCCTGTTTTGCTAACCCTCACTAGATCTGTTCCTATGTCTCCGGAAACTCCTTCCAGATTTATGTGTGTCCTTGGCTGTTCTAGTTTGCTCCTCTGTTGCTGTCTAAAACACTAACCCAAAAACCATTTTGGGAGGAAAGGGTTTATGTGGCTTACTGGCTACACTGCAGCATGGAGGGAAGCCAAGGCAGATACTCAAGGCAGGAGCTGGAAGCAGACATCATGGAAGGATGCTGCTTACCAGCTTGTGCCCAGTGAGTGGTTTGCTCAGCTACCTTTCTTATACAGCTCCACAGCTCAGGCCCACCACCCAGGCGTGGCACCATGCACTGCGTACTGAGCCCTCCTACCCCAGTTAGCAATCAAGAAAACACCCCCACAGACATCCCCACAGCAGTCTGATGGAGACCATCGCTCAGTGGAAATTTGCTCTTCCTCGGTATATCTACATTTGTGTCAAGTGGGGAAAACATTAGCCAGTGCAGTGTTCTCCTTGTCTGCCTGACACATGAACACATCATTGTTAAACCGTCATCTTCCATTTCTTTGTCCCCAAGATCTAGGATCACAAAGCACAGTACAATTTTAAATGTCCCATAGTCTTTTAAAATGCCCGATGGTTTAAAAAGTACATGTTCTCTTTAAAAATCCAAAATCTCACCACCAGGTGGTAGTGGCACAGGCCTTTAGTCCCAGCACTCGGGAGGCAGAGGCAGGCAGATCTCTGAGTTCAAGGCCAGCCTAGTCTACAGAGCAAGTTCCAGGACAGCCAGGGTGACAGAGAGAAACCCTGTCTCAAAAAAACAAACAAACAACAAAAATCCAGTCTCTTAACTGTGGGATGCTATAAAATCCAAAACCAAGTTACATAATTTCTTTTTCCACAAGGGATCTTGCTTCCCAAGGAAGAATAAGGACATAGTTACAATCAGACCAATGCAAAATCCAAATCCTATAGCATAAACAGTTCAGTGTCTGACATCTGAGACTCACTCACGATCTGCTGGGATCCAGAGGGCTTTCGCGGTTGTAGTTTTCCTGCTCTGCCATCTGTAACGTACAGTCTGTCTTGTTGGCTCTGGTTGGATTCACGTCACACCTGCCACTCGCTGACCTTGGTCACCTTATAGTCCTGGCTGATCCAGTATTCTGGGGTTTTCCCTAAAGCTGAGTCTGCAGACTTCACCAATGGCCTCTCCTGGCTTCATCCAGGGTCGACCTTTAGCTGCTTTCAATGGCTCCTTCGTGCCTTCAAATCCAGTACCATGTGGGAGACTATTACACGTTATTTGCCAGATTCTGCTGCCAGTTTGATAGGCATCCTTGACCTGCCCCACTCCTGGACCACAGCTTCTGTGTGTTGACACTGAGGAAAATACTTCCCAGATGTTGCCTGGCGATGCTGGTCTTATTAACTTCAGCTGAGTTTTCACCCCGGCTAACCAGCATCCCTTGTCCCAATGTGCATCCCTAGCCAGCTAACCAG
>NC_022028.1:45898381-45931490 GCF_000317375.1 Microtus ochrogaster | reverse complement strand
TAACCAGCTAGCCAGCATCCATTGTCCCAACGTTTCACTGCCAAAGATTTTTAATAGCTCATCCTAGTGGCCCTGATAAAGTCTTTGAGGGATTCTCAACCTTCTCTTTGAAACCCTACAAACCCGGTCTCCATCATCTGCATTTCTTTCAACATTTGTTTCTTCCAAACTACCATAGAAGAGCCCATTCACCTTAACTACTTGATGACTTTTCTGGCCCAAAGTTCCAAATGCTTCCACAACCCTCCCGCTAAAAACAACGTGGTCAGGACCATCACAGCAACACCCCCATTCTGTCACCAGTTTTCATTCTGGTTTGCTTTTCTGTTCCTGTGAGAAATAATATGCTCCCCACCCCCAAACAAAACTACTTGAGAAAGAAAAAAACGTTTATTTCAGTTTATAGGTTATAGTCCATCATCAAGGGAAACCGGGGTAGGAGGAAGGAAGGAGCCTGAAGTCAGGAACTGAGACAGAGAGACCACAGAAGCAACCTGGCTTGCTCCCAGGCTCACACTCCGCTCACTTTCTTATATGGCCCAAGCCCATCTTCCCAGGGGCGACACCATCCGCGGTGGGCTAGGCTCTCTCACACCAGTCAACAATCAAGAAGATGCCACGCGGGCATTCCTAGAAGCCAATCTGATGGAGACTGTCCCTCGGTTGAGTGCTCTCTCTTCCACCTATGTCAAGTGAACAACCCAAACTTAGCCACAAGCTCACCCCCACACCCCCGTTCTGTTCTCTTCCTGTTAAAGCCTATAGGTGGTGGCTGCCCTGTCTTTGAAGGGCATCCCAAGCTGGCTGCGTGGTACCATCGAGTTGAGGCAGCGGTGGGAAAGGAGCTCTTCCGTGAGGCCAATGAGGTCATCCTCAAGGCTAAGGACTCTCCTCCTGCCAACCCCATCATAAAGCAGAAGCTGATGTCTAGAGTGCTGACCATGATCCAGTGAGGGCAGACCCTCCTCCCTGCACCGCCCATGGGTGTTCACAAAGCCTCACAGCACAGCCGTTCTTAGGCCAGGCTCCATCTTCACCCTCTTTCCACGATAGCCACACACGACCACGACTAAATCGCTAGCTTTAACTTTTTGAGTTCGGATAATAAACCTAGCCTCGAGTTGAGCCTTAGCTTCTCTGTGTTGTTTATTTGACCCTCCTCTATTTGGGTCCAGTTATCTTTCCCAAAGACAACTCTGTTTCCCAGGCTTTGAGATCCTCCCCCACCCCCACCCCGTGGCTGCCGAGAATGAAATCACCGCTAGGCCTGGTAACTCCTGCGTGTAATCCAGCACTCAGCAGGCTGAAGCGAGGGAATCACTGAGAGTTCAAGGTCAGCCTGGGCTACACATGGAGGATCCAGTCCAGCCTGGGATACAGTGTGAGACTGTATCTCAACAACAAAACAAGACAACAACAGACAGAGCACGCTAAATCACAAATGCCCTTCAGACTTCTGGCTCTTGGAGAATCCCATCAGCAGGTGCCTTAGCTGCAGGCATGCAAATCCATCACTTGGCCAGGCCAGCTCTTGGACATGCCCCTTCATAGATCATCAGCCTTTCCTGACCTACAGAATTGATCAAGAGGAGAAAAAGCCCCACATCAGCTTTCCTGGTCAAAGGTCATGCTCAAACGGGAAGCAGGAATGTGGGGCTCAGATTGCATCCTGGGATCACAGTCTAGCTGTTGGGGGTGGGGGAGTGGATTAGAAGGCAGCCCGGAAGGAGCTGTGAGAGGCTGGATAGTGGGGGTGGGGGTGGGTGGGTAGACAAAGGCAACTTGTGGAGAGCTAGTAAGCTCCAAAGGAAAGCTACGGGAAAATGGAGAAGGGGCCCCTCCCCCCAGTCTAGCTTCCACTGTGACAAGAAGACACTTTGCTGGGGGTGGGTGGGGAGATAAGTCTCTCCTTAACAGGAAACATTTAGGACTAGGAAGATAAAGCTGTTCTCAGCTTTCCCAGTGACCAGGACACGCTTTCTGAAATTGTCATTTGAGATACTGGTGAGTTTCCCTGGCAAAACCATGTAGTCATCCGTGCCCGTGAGTGCTATTGAACACTTTTTGCACTGGGTGGAGACGTTTTATCCAATCCCAGGCACACCTGCAATCCTCCCTCCCCTTAGCCTCTAGAAGAGGATTAGCTGGAATATAATAATGGGAAGGGCCAGGTCGTTTCCTCACAGGCTTTGCACACTTGGCCAAACATCACCCCCATCCTGATTCCTGGGCCCGGGGAACGGGGTGGGAAGGCAGTTGAACTTTCTCCTTTTCCGCATCAAGGATCTCTGAAGCTACTCCTCTCTCAGCCCTCTCCCTGAGTGGACGGAGAGAAAGTGAACTGTGGGCAGCAACACTTTTGCCCCTAAATTCAGCGATGGAAATGCCCTTTGCGTCCCTTTCCACATTAGTACGCTCTGCTCCTCATTCTACCTAAGCACGGAGGTACGAGGAGAAGCACCCAGGTACACAGTTGGGTTGATCGAAGCAGAACTAACCCGCAGCCCGCCTCTGATTGGCCCAAAGTTCTCATGAGCATCCAATGGGAGGAAAGACTGCGATCTGGCTCGGGTATAGGATTAGACGACCAGAGGGCCTGGACGCAGCGGCTCTTGTTTGCCGTTGTAGCTGCTTCCAGCTCGGTCTCCAGGGGGGACAGTTCCCCAAAGTCAGTCTACGGGGTTTGTCCTCGGCCGCTCCTACAACCTCCACCATGGGCCTGGAGCTCTACCTGGACCTGATGTCCCAGCCCTGCCGTGCTGTCTACATCTTCGCCAAGAAGAACAACATCCCCTTCCAGCTGCGTACCATAGAGTTGCTCAAAGGTGAGCCGAGTTGGCTGGCAGGGTAGTCTGCAGCCTTGTGTACGCTGCACCTGTGCAGCGTTCTGAGTAGTCCTTGAACTCAGGCCAGGAGTGCAAACAGAAGAGGAATCGCATGCTGCTCCCGTGAGGAAGCGGTTGTATCGGTTAGGAGCTGTGATTCTTTTAGAGTTATTTGTTTGTTTTATGTATGTATACAGTGTGTGTACGGGTACCCCGGAAGGCCAGAAGAGGGCTTTTTAAATCCTTCGGACCTGGAGTTACAGATGATTGTCAGCCACCTGACGTGGGTGCTGGGATCTGAACGTCGGTCCTCTGAAAGAGTAGCCTACCTCTCTAGCCACCTCAGCTGTGAATTTTTAGAGAACCTTTGCCTGGTGAATAACATCCTTCCAAATACCCTATACTAAGGCGCCTCCGTGGAAGCTCTGGTGGTGGGGCAGAGGCGGGGTATGAAAATCCCACTTCCTTTCACGGGAGAAAATAGGCTGAACTAACTCATTTTCTTTGTGGAGGATCCCCATCTCACGTGTCTGCATTCTGGGGCCGAAAAGAATTGGTTTACTTGGGTGTGTGATCTTCCACTGAGGACTCTTGCACGTCACCTACCCACCAGGTCAAGTCCCAGGCTTGCTTGCCATCGCGCGCGCGCGCGCGTGTGTGTGTGTGTGCGCGCGCGCGCGCACTCGCCTGGTGCTACTGGGACCAAACCAGTAGCCACCACTGAGCAACACTCCCAGCCCTCTCTGTGCTTGTCATTTTGAGACTGAGTTGCTGAGTTGTCCAGGCGTTGCACTTACTCTTAGCCCTTTCAAGCCCTGAGCCCGGAATCCTTCAGTTTCCCACGTAGCTGGAATCACAGGCTTGCCTGGGCATGCCACCTCCCCTTCTAGAAGTTTGCTTTCTGGGTGTTTCCTGTCAGCTAGAGGGTTCTGTGAAAGGACAGTGGGAGAGAGGCCAGCACTCTGACTGGAGCTGGAATGTTGCTCTGGTTAGTCTGAGAAACAAAACAAAACACAGCCCCTGCTCCAGAACTCAGTGGAGGCAGGGCCACAACTGGTGGACATGGTCACGTGGTCATGTGGGGTGGGGTGGGGTGGGGGAATGACAGGCAGAGAATTTAGAACTTAATTGTTCTGCTGAGTCCTCCCACCAGCTGTCTTTGGGACTTTCAACTTGGGCTGCAGGACAGGGGCTGCACATAGGCAGTTTGGAGAAGGAGGATGGACCAAGGTGATAGCATCCATTCAGTGGTAAGAGAGAGAGGCCCACAGATGAATCTAGACTCCTGGGCTTCACCAATGCCTGCATACACAACTCATTGACTGGGCAACCCCCCCTTGTATAATCAGATCTGGCTTAGGCACGGTGATCAGAAGAGAGGCAATGAGTTTGGTCTGGGAACCCCAAGTGGGGAGGAGCTTTGAAGGCTTGGCACAGAAAAGGAAGAATTGAGCTGCTAGGGGCCAGGTGGCTGAATGGGGGGAGGGCACTTGTCCCTGGCAAGAGCCATGCTGAGCTGAGAACTGAGAAGAGGGAGAGCTGGAGCTCTGGGGTGGACATAGGTCACCTCGTCTGGTCAGAAGAACCCACCGAGTTCTTGCCTGGGATAGGAAGATGGTTCAGAGCCCAGGGAATGAAACTGGGTGTCTGCCTAGAGTGACTGTAGGCCATAATTGCACAGAACCACCTCGTTCCCATACCCAAGTGGATTTGTGATAGGATCGATATCTGTGATCCACTGGCCAGCACGGTGGCTTCCTCTTCGCTGAGACTTTGTGTGGAAAACTGGTGCCTGAGTGGAGGGAAGGCTACCGACAGCCCCAGAGTCCTCTTCCTGACCGTTCTGGTCTCTCTGCAGGCCAGCACTACACCGATGACTTTGCCCAGGTGAATCCCTTGCGGAAGGTGCCCGCTTTGAAGGATGGGGACTTCGTCTTGGCAGAGAGGTAATGTGTTTCTGGCTTGCAGCCAAGCTGTGTGAGGCAGGCCACTTGTCTGAGCCCATTGCCAACAACTTGGACTGTGGGTTCTGGGTCAGCCCCAGGGGTAGGATTGGATGAAACTCAGATAGGTACCCAGGGCTGAGGCAGGGCTTTTGAAGACATGGTATGCCTACCACCCTCTGCATTTTTGGATGAGGAAACTAAGCCAGGGGTATGGGGGCAGGGGGACAGGCTGCTTCCCAGCTCCTTGATGGACGGATGCCGGAGCAGCAGCGGGAGAGACGGACAGAGAAGAAGGGCATCCCTGGCAGAGACACAGGTCCCAGCAGGGGAGGTAAGGAGTTGCTGAGGGAAGGAAGTGAGCCAGGCCATGATGGTCAGGAGAATCCTGCAGCCTGCCTGACTGGCAGCCAGAGGGCTTCTTTATTTATACAGACTTTAGTAGGCAGGGATACATTCATGTTGTTCCAAAACATAGATCGTGTCCTTTCTGTTTTTGCACATTGTCTCACTTCCTTTTGCTCATCTTTTAATCATCATTAATAAGCAGTGGCAGAACAGTTATCATTGCCAATCATTTTCCCTCGTTTTTTTTTTTTTTTTTTGGATTTTCGAGACAGGGTTTCTCCATAGCTTTTGGTTCCTGTCCTGGAACTAGCTCTGTAGACCTGGCTGGCCTCGAACTCACAGAGATCTGCCTGCCTCTGCCTCCCAAGTGCTGGGATTAAAGGCGTGAGCCACCACCGCCCAGCTTTCCCTCGTTTTGACATCATTGATAAACAGTTATCATTTTAAATCACACTTATTAACCCCATAACCCAATTTTTAAGACTCTAGAGACATATGACAGCCTGTTCTCAGGCCGGTAGCTTTTGTGGACACTAGACCAAAACAAAATCTCCAAGTCAGCCTGAGCATACTGCCATGTCCCAAGCAGTGTATTAGCAACTCGTAATGGTCAGAGGGCCCAACAAAAGTTCTCAGACCAAAGCTGCTAGAGTTATTATTCAAATTCTAGAACAATACAATGTTTATATTTTATATCTTTATAGAATTTGTCTGCATGTCAAATGCCAGGATTAGTCCTGGCATTCCGTTGTTCCTTGGCCATGTGACACCACAGTGACTCTGCATGTGCTAACTTTTCTAAGAAAGGGAGGTCCTGACATCTCATTCTTCTATCGTCTTTCTGCTTCATCCTTTGCCCATCAATATAAGTCTCTCTATAGGGCAGAGGTAACCTTGGCTATATAATATATATAAACCTCTTCACACCATATATATACGATCTGATCTGTGGCCAACTCCTCCAGCCCACCGCATCTTGTTGACCTTTTTGAGTTTACTTTGTTGAATATCTTGTTCCTGCATAGGTATAGGAACAGATGTTTCAAGAACGTCTCGTAGCCTCATAAAGAGACCTCTGGCTTCTTTATGTGTGTCACAACTTTCAAGGCATAAGGAAGACTTTCAATTAGATAAGGATATCTCCCTCAAAGTGTGTTCAGGACTGTCTTGGGGGAAGCTTAGAAGCAGCATTCATGGGAGATGTAAATGGTTCATAAGAAATTTTCCATCAATCGAATATTTCCAAATTGTACAAATATTAAAAGTCCCCCAAGTATGCAACAGGTGGAGATGAAAAGCAAAGGTGGCACAGGGACCATCATGCGGCTCAGCTTGTCAAGCAGCTAGGCTGGCATTATCACCTTTGCCATTCATATCAGATATGGCTGTGCCAAGGATGGACCGTGCCAAAGAGCAGCTATACCAGGCTCTGCAAATACCACATCTACCACATATCCTGGGGTAGGCAGGGGAGTGGGAGCTGCTTCCCTTGAAGCTAAAGGCTCACCCGTTGAATTTAGTCACCTTCTGCCAAGCACCCAGCAGCACCAGGTCACTGTCTGTCCCTGGAGCTTGAGCAGAACATAATCTGGGCCCACATGGAACTCTTATTTTGGAGGGAGGCGTGGCAATGACTTAACAGATGGAGGAGACACAGGTCGGGGGTGTGATTGCAAGTGAGGGGTTTGGAGGGCAGCCTGCTGCAGAGGTGGGAACTTCCAGTGTGGGTGTGCGGGTATGTGGGAGGTGTGCTCTTGCCAGAAGGACCATGCAGGAGTACAGGCTGAAGGGCTGAGGCCGGCATTGCTGGGGTGAAGGAGTTGGGGGGGTGCATTGGGAGATAGGGAAAGGGTTGGACCTTTCCCGTGGCCAGGAAGAGCCTCAGGAGAACCTGAGCAGAGAATTCCCATCCCCCTTGTGTTTGAAAGGGTTCCCAGGCTGGCTAAGAAGGCACTTGGAAATTCAGGCACAAGACACTCTGGCTATGGACCAAGGTGACTTAAGAATGACCAGGGCGTGTTCTCCTCCCCTCTGCTTTCCTCCAGTGTGGCCATCTTGCTCTATCTGAGTAGGAAGTACAAGGCCCCTGACCACTGGTACCCTCAGGACCTTCAGGCTCGAGCCCGTGTAGATGAGTACCTGTCGTGGCAGCACACAGCCCTCCGGAGTTGTTGTACCAGGGCCATGTGGCAGAAGGTGAGCCACAGGACAAAGGGCAGGGTCCCCTCTCAGGCTGCATCATAGATGGTGTTCCCGGTTGAAGTGAAAGTTCTTGGGCCAGTGGTATGTCTCGGTGGGTGTAAAGGCAGTGGGTATCAGGCAAGCCTGACAACCCGAGTCCAATCCCTGTGACCCGCATGGTAGAAGGAAAGAACCGGTTCCTGCAAGTTGCCTTCTGACCCCCCGCAAGCATGTGTGGTGAGAGAGGCATGCACTTGCGTGTGTGAGAGCATGTGTGCATGCACTCAAAAGAAATAGATAAAACAAATACATTTTCTTTTTTTTTTTAAAGCAATTTTTCCTAATATTTATTTATTATGTACACAGTGCTATGTCTGCATATATGCATGCAGGCCAGAAGAGGGCACCAGATCTCATTACAGATGGTTGTGAGCCACCATGCGGTTGCTGGGAATTGAACTCAGGACCTCTGGAAGAGCAGTCACTGCTCTTAACCGCTGAGCCATCTCTCCAGACCCCAAACAAATACACTTTCAATTAAATGTTATGTTTAAGCTTTTCAATTTAGGGATCGTAGCATTCCATCACGAAATGTCATAGGTTAATGCTAGAGGCACTCCTGAGTACTGGTGTTAGCCCAGTAAACTCCCTCCACAGTGTATCAACTACCTTGTCTCTCTTGAGAAGTCCCGCTTGAATAAAAGGGGATCTGGTGTAGGGACAGGGTGGCAGCAGCTGCTACACCGTGGAGGGCTTTGTGTTGAGGTCTTGGTCCTGAGAGCGAGGAATGACTTGCTGCAGGAAAAGGGTAAGAGCGACACAAAAGATGAGTGTTGGGCAGAGCCAAATGTTTCTTTTTGCTGGTCCACCAGATGATGTTCCCTAAGTTCCTGGGGCAGCCGGTGCCCCCAGAGATGTTGGCATCCACTTTGGCTGAACTGGACAGGTGCCTGCAGATGCTGGAGGACAAGTTCCTGCGGGACCAGGCCTTCCTTACGGGATCCCATATCTCCGTGGCTGACCTGATGGCCATCACAGAGCTGATGCACGTGAGTGCTGTGGACTGGGGCGATCTGCTGGATGACGGAGAGGCCTGGGCGGGGGGGAGCCCTTGCTCATGCTGACTTCTGGCTGTGGGGCCCTGGATGAGTCACTTTTCCCTCTGAGCCTGAGTCTTCATCTATAATGTGAATTTTAAAATATTTTATTAGCATATATTAATTGTACATAATAGGTTTCGTTATGACTTTCATACATGTACATAATGTATTTTGATCAGATTCACCCTTTTCTGTCTCTTGTCCCCTCCTTGTCTCTCACTAGCTTCCATTTTACTATCATGTTGTATGTGTGTGTGTGTGTGTGTGTGTGTGTCTGTCTGTCTGTCTGTCTGTTTCAGCGAGTTTCATCAAGGCTGTTTACTGGAGGCTGGGTGAGGATTTGTTTACAAAAGCGTGGGCGCCTTGCCAGTGGCCACGGAAGAAAATGTCCTCTCTCGACAACTATTATCCTCCGAGAGGGGTGAGACCCCAAGTGTCCTTTGTCCCTCCCGGACAGGATGCTAGTGGGTCCAATAATATGCAAATGCTATACCATTCCATTCCCGGAAGTCAGTGTTCCCCAGGACTCCTCTTCCTTTTCTGCCGGCTCTTCTATTCTTTCCGCTTCTTCCCCAGTATTTCCTTCCTAAGCCTTGGGAGGGGATGGCATAAAATGCCTGATTTATGATTGAGCTTTTGACCATCATGTTTCTTAGCATTACCAAGTAAATCCTTATAACTTCTTCCGATGGGGGCATTGAGAGGTGCATCACACATGGTGGAGGAGGGAAGATGGGGGGGTCGGGGCGGGCGGGAGGGGGATCCTGAAATAGGCCATGCTGCCTTTGTAGATGGTGGAACTTAGCCCCTCGTCTACTTGACTTCTCTCCACAGCCTGTCAGTGCTGGCTGCAAAATCTTCGAGAGCAGACCCAAACTGGATGCCTGGCGTCAGCGTGTGGAAGCCGCCGTGGGGGAGAACCTCTTCCAGGAGGCCCACGCAGTTGTCCTGAAGGCCAAGGACATGCCTCCTTTGATGGACCCTGACTTGAAGGAGAAACTGAAGCTCTCATTGCAGTGTTTGTTATATTGAGGGAGTGGCCCAAACCTGTGGCGCCATCAAGGGGAAACTCTGGGCTGTGCAAATGAAGAGATGTGGCAGACTGTCCCCGTGGCTGTCACTAGGACGTGGAGTCTCTGGTCCATAATTTCCTTTAGGCATCATCAGCGTTCCTTCTGTATCCCCCCCACCCTGCTTGTGCTGTGACACCAGCTTTTACCTCACCTCTGGAGAGAGCTGCAGGAAAAGCCCTGCTTTGAAACTTTACAAACCATTGAACTGTAAGCTTGCCCCACCCTCCAAGTCACACCTTTCTGGCTGCATTCACTTCAGGCCCCTCTTGTGCTCTCCTGTTGCTCCCCACCCCAAGCCCTTCCCATATTTTTTGACATTTGGTACCTTGTGTCCCCTTTGGGCTCCTCATTCCCAGTGCTTCCCTTCCTCTGTTTTGGCAGGCAGGATCTATGACCCCTGGCTTGAGCACTTGTCACAGATCAGAAGGCCTTTGTCCTCTGGATCCTTCTCCCCCTGGGGTGATGCTGCCTGCCATAAATAGGGTATAGGGTTGGTTCATGAAGTTCTTTGCAGGGTGGAAGTTTCTGACAGTGTCCTGACTTTCCAAATTCTGCCAAGCAGTGCTGCTTGTTCCAAGTCTCCTTACCCTGACTGCTGTCTTCTGAGTGTCTCTAACTCCAAATTGTCAGGCTACTTAATCTTGTGCTGTAGGACCTCTGGCCTGTGCATTACCTAATAAATAAATTGCTAATAGGATAACAAGAGTGATGGTCGAGTCTCTCAATTCATTTGCTTACATTTCCTTTAGTATGTACACCTAGATTGCTTTTGTGTTGTGTTTGTGTGTGTGTGTGTGTTTATGTGGGTTTTTTTTTGGGGGGGGGGCTGGGGTTCAAGACAGGGTTTCTCTGAAACTTGGTCCACAGACCAGACTGACCTTGAACTCATAGTGCCACCTGCCTCTGCCTCCTGAGAATGTTGGGATTAAAGGTGTGCACCACCACTGCCCGGCCAGATTGCCTTGTTTTAAATGGTTCTGCTACCCTCTCATCACTCACAGAAGAGGCTACAAACCCAGGTAGTTTAAGGTCCAACTGGAGATGCCCTTGTCCTAGGGTCTTGCCCAAGCGCATCTCACTCATAGGTGATACCTGGTCTCAAGACTGTTCAAAAGAAGTGTAATTCCTATATTGAATTTGAAATAATCATAATCATTCAAGAAACTTTAAGCCAGCCTGGCGCTGTTAAGTCTACAGAAATATATGGGTTGTGGGCGTTTCGCTGGGACACTCAGAGGGAAACAGAGCCCACTGCTGACTGGGAGGGCCAAAGGCTCTGAAGCTAGGAGTTAGGTAAATTGGAGCCAGCACACGTGATTGCAGAAGAGGAGTAGTCCGGGTAGCCAATCCAGAACTGCCGATGCTGCTCGGCCAATGAGAAGCTTAGCTGCGCCCCCTCTCAACGCTCCGCCCCGCTCCTCTTTTCTGGAACCTCTGCTGGCTCCGGCGGCTCTCTCTGCGCAGTTGCGGCTTTGCGAACCCTCTCGCCCCCCAACATGCCATTCATTGAGTTGGAAACGAACTTGCCAGCTAGCCGCATACCTACAGGGCTAGAGAAGCGGCTGTGTTCGGCCACCGCCGCCATTCTGGACAAACCCGAAGACGTGAGCTAGGGTCGGGGAGCCCTGGGCGAGCGGAAGTTGTGGGCTAAGGGTCAGACCTCCCAATGACCCTTACTCTTATCACCAGAGACCCCACCTGCCTGCTAACCTCTGACCTTGCGTGTCCCATCCTCCCTTCCCAGGTCCCTTCCTGGTTGCCCCTCCTAGGCGTGACCCTGACGTCTCTGACTTCCAGGGTTCCTAGACCAGTGCCCCAAACCCTCATCCCTCAGACCACCCCCACCCCCACACACACACACCTTAAGACTTTGGCTTGCCGGTTCCCGGACGCCAGCCCAGCCTGCCTAAGCTTTAGGACTTTAACTTTTATGCTCCTTGCAGCGCGTGAGTGTGACGTTACGGCCCGGCATGACCTTATTGATGAACGGATCCACAGAGCCCTGCGTCCAGCTTCTGGTCTCTTCCATCGGCGTTGTGGGCACGGCAGAGCAGAACCGCAGCCACAGCTCCCGCTTCTTCGAGTTCCTCACCAAGGAGCTGGCCCTGGACCAGGACCGGTATGTGCAGGGCAAGTGAGGGAATTTAGCTGGGACTGCTGGGCCGCCAAAGCAGTGGTCCTGACTCCCCGCTGATTGCGGTTGGGGTGGGGGACATTATCTGCTGGTTCCAGAAAGCACTTCAGGACCTAGTGTGAGGAGATGCATCTGCTCCTTAGGCCCTGGAACGGTGGGCCTGTGTTTAGAATAATGTAAGATTTTGATTCCTTTGAAGACCTGCAGCCATCCCTGTTAGCCCCGAGTAAGGATGGCATGGGAAACCCCTGTGTTTCTGTGTGTGTACTGAGAATGTGGTCAGGTACCCTGAGAACCACTGTGGCCTCTGCCCTGTCTCTGAACCAGGGTGTCTGGTCTTCAGGGAGAACCCTTCCGGAGGGAATCTGGTTATGTCCTGGGGCAAAGAACTTTGGACTAGATAAGATAAGTTCGAGGAGAGTCACCGGGTAGCTAGCTACAAGACCCTTGGCCCAGGTAGCTGTAAACACCTTGATTTGAGGGCTACCACAGCTAAGAGATCCCAGATAAATCTGGTCTTGAACCACCTCCAATTTGTAGCCTTCTCTTCCATAAAAGCAGTGGGTCAGGCTGAGTGACTTCCCTCTCTGACAAGAAGGTGTCCCCTTTCCTTCTCTCAAAAACAAAATCCAAAACCAACCAACCAAAAAACCCCAAACAACAACAAAAACACCTTACACTCTGAAGCAGGGTTAGGGTCTCATATTCCTGAGCCTAGTCCATGTCTGTGAGGCACTATGGGGAAAATTTTGAAAGAACCTTCCAGAATGGAGTCTTTTTTGGCTCAGGAAAGTTGGTAATGACTGCTTGGGGTGGCTGCTTAAACTCCATCCTTCAGTCCTAGAGACAGTTAAATGCTTTTTTAACTGTTTAACTGTAACACTCTCAAGCTCGGCACGTAACAGGGTTGCTACACCCATTACCTCGTTTGACCCGTAAGTGCTTCTGTGCAGATTTGGTATCTTCATGAGGTAGATAATTGCATTAGACCAACTTTACAGTGTCAGCCCTGAGCACAGCACCCCCTGGTGGCAGGCAATCACTAGACACTTTTTAAAAAATCTCTGATGAATCAAATTCCGCAGATTTGACTCAGGGTTGACCTTTGCCTGGCTTTGAGCTGGATTTTAGTTAAAAACAAAATAACTGTGCCCTGAGCATGCCCAGAGGAATCTGAAGTTAGGAGGAGGACTGTCCCTCTCAGCCCTTATACAGCCTGACATATGCAACTGTGTACAGAATAAACTTACCAAAGTACATTTATGTCTGTCCTGGGCCTATGTACAGCCATCATCGTGCACCTGACTGTCTCGTTGCAAGGGTCATTAGCTGGGGTGGGCAGACTGGTAAAATACCCTATAGGCTGATGTGGGCTGGCCTGAGCTCTTACCTTGGTATGTCTGCCAGGGACATTGGCAGATGAGGAGTTTGCCAAGGAGTTGACTTTTTTTTTTCTGCTTCCTGAAGGATATGTATCCGCTTCATCCCCTTGGAGGCCTGGCAGATTGGAAAGAAAGGAACCGTCATGACGTTTCTATGATTGAAACAAAGAATCCAGGGCGCCTGCTGAGCCTGTCCAGAGCCCTCTAGAGAGGCTTCCTGGCAGACTTGTGGCCAGTAGACACCACTGCCAAATACCTCCTTTGTATATGTGTCTGTGGCTTCACTTCACACTCTGGTTTTTCTTCTCCAGTCTCATGAATAAATATGAGGTCAAATAAAGGAAGAGAGTGTAACCCCAACATGGCTTCTCTGCTTCTGTTACCCCTCTTTGGCATCCTGGATGCTCTCGAGGATGTGATCTGTTTATCAGGGCAAAGGATGGGGTGCTTCCTCTTCACAGGGCTGCTGTTTCATGTTTGCTAAAATCTGGGGTGCAGACACTTGAAAGGTCTGCTTTCCACACCCGTGTGCAGACCACTGGGGACGTGAGAGCAACTGGTCTGGAGGGAGGGAAAGACAATCCTTACCTTGGCCTGGGCTATCACTGTTGACTGATGAGCTGGGCCTGGAGAATGAGGCTGGCTGCATTTCAGGGATCATCCCAGGGGCTTCACTGTTCCTTGAGTCTTGTTGATGCCAAATGCAGGGAATGTAATATCTGCTAGCATGCCAGCTCCAGAGATGCGATTCCTTTCACTAGGAACGGAACAGCTGCTATTCCCACTTCCCATCTACATGGCTTTGTATTTCCAAATACAAACGGAGTGAGGAGCCCAAAGGAGTCTCCGTCTCTTCCTTTCCATACGTTCTATGCAGAGCTTACTGCTTATAACCCATAGATACCCCTGCATGGTTAGATGGTTGGCTATCCTCATCTTTAGACACCGATGAAACTTCACATTACGCTTTTTATCCCATAAGCTCATAAAGTTAGTTTCCAGTGGTGTTTGCCTAGGCCTGCTGTTGTGAGTGTTGCTGCTGGGGCCTCTCATTGAAGGCTCTGCCTTGGAGACCCTTCGGGCTCCCTGGCTGGAATGAGGTAGCTTCTGATGTGTAATGTGAGGTGAGGGCAGATGGCTGAGTGATGTGGAACATGGTGCTAGCTGTAGGGTTTGCAGAAGTATTGGCCATAGATGTGGGGGATAATGGGAGACAAAGTCAGCCTCCGGGCACGCAGCTGATGGAGACAGTATCCTGTGCTGAGACCATACAACACCTCCGGAACAGAGTCCAATTCACAGAGCATATTCTAACAACTATGTGAACGAGATGCTGTGTTCAGGCCATTGACCAGATGCGAGGTGTGAGCCTCTTGAAGAGGAATGAGAGTCTAGGAACTCCCAGAGAGTAGGTAGCAGTGGCCTTTTGTTACCTAAGAGGATGTTCTCACCCCAGGAGAGTGAGGAGGTCGGTAGCATTGCTGCTAGCTCTGTCTGTTCTAGGGGAGATGGCGGGAATGGATCCAAGTCCTTATGAGGTTTTGTTTCTTTTGTGACATCCTGAGATCAGATGATGGAATGGCCCAGTGCATTGATGTTCGACCCTTGGCAAATCGCCTACCCCTTCAGCTTCTTTCCTCCTCTGTACCATATGGAGATGAAAATATCCCCCCAGATGGCTGGAGAATGACCATGGTACCATCTCTTCCCATTGCATTTCCCCAATGTTGACATCCTACCTACCATATCTAAGCCACAGTACCAAGGAAGGCCCCTGACCACTAGTACCTCCAGATCTGTAGTCCTAAGCCCTTTGGATGTCTGCAGAGTTGCTGTACCAGGCCTGCATGGCACAGGCACACCTCCCAGGGAATGCTGCTTCCTGTTTTAAAAAAAAAAAATCTAGGGCTTTAGAACACCAGGTCCTGAAAAGCCAGAGACAGCCAAACCTAACCACCTGTGCCACAGCGCTAGAACCAAGGTATGGAGCCCTGGCAGTCTCCCCGTGTGCCTTGCCCCCTGAGCTTCCAGGAGTTAGTCCTGTCCCTTATGTTTATACATACTCTGGGCCACCTGGAGATACTTTCTAGAAATCACAGTTGGCTATAGACATTATTCCCTAAACAGGTATTAGGTGAAAAAACATCCACATTAGGAATAAGCAAAGAGACGTTTCAATAATGTATGGAAGTGGGAGATTTTTACGGAGAAAAGACGGCTAATGCAGAGAGCTTTAAGCTGTTTCTTGGAAGAGTGTTGTCCTCTTGTTTGGCTACTGTTGCTCCTCATTGGCCAGGCTTCAGAGAAATAACTTAAGGTTTTGGGTAAAATGGCCAAGGGAACCTAGTTCCACCCGTTCCCTGGCAAACAGCTGGCCACCAAAGCTGGCAGGGAGAGAGAGCTTTCTCTGCACGGCTTCACAGATTGGTGCTTGTTTTCCACAGAGTGTAAAGCTGTCTGACTTTGAGATGGAGGTTGCTTGCTTAAAACCCTGTGGCATGGCTATTATGGTGAACTGGGGTAATGCCCCTTAAGGGGTATGTGGTGTGAACCTTCATCTAATCAGGATTTAGGACTGTGACTTATTCTCAAAGTCACTTGTAAGATGGGGGAGCGCCAGCCCAGATGCAGCAGGTGGGAGGGTTCTCGACACTGCCACCGTGTGGTAGCATCATGAACAGCAGGTCTTCCTATGGATGTCTGCTCAGATGGAGACCGAGCCTTGGCACATTAGCAGCCAAGCCAGGCATGGAGTGTCTGTCTTTCTGCAAATGAGGTGGTTAACGTTCTTCCTTCCTTTCGTGTATGGGAGTTTTACTCCATGTATGTCTATGTACCATTTACTTTCCCAGTAACCTCAGAGGCCAGGAGATGTCGGATTCCCTGGGACAGGACTTACAGAAGAGCTGTTGTGTGAGTGCTGGGAATTGTGGGAATTGGACCCCTGTCTTCTGGAAGAACAGCCAGTGCTCTTAACCGCTGAGCCATCTCTCTGTTAACTTTCTTATAACTGGAACAAAGGGTTGAGAGCATCTGTGAGCTGGATGCTCCTCCCCAAAACACCTCCTAGCAGAGTCATGGGTGGGTAGATGTCAGTTTCAGGTACCGCTCCATGCAGAAATGCTAGTGACCTCACAGCGGTTGTTGCCCATTCCTATGTCAAACAAAGAGAACTCGCTTAACATGAGCTCTTTACCTCATCCCTTCCTTCCTTGGCATTCTGAGCCATCACGGGCAGTGGATTTGGCTTATGAAAATTGGGCTTATTTGATAATAGGAGTGGTATGTTTCCTGTTTTCATGGCTTTGACTTGACTGGGGAGGCGAGAGACTCAGCCTGGAGAGTTATGTTCTCTGTAGCTACTTCTAGGCTAGTGCAGTTAGTTAGTCTTGCCTGGAACTTTCTGAACACCTTGCTATCCTGAAGTTCCTGTACTCTGGTTTGGATGACCTGGGGCATGCAGTCTTCACAGGGAACAGGGCTGGCTGGGCTTTCGGGACCTCCTCTGGTCCTCTAAGAACATGAACGGGAATGCATGCCTGCTACTGGAAACTGAAGGAATGCCATAGCTCATGATAATACATGCTACAATGCTATAATAAGCCCAACCACAGTTTCCTCTCCTGCCTCTCCTCCCCGCGACTTCCCCTCTCCTCTGAACCACTTCTCCGTTTCCCTTCAGAAAACGACAGGCCTCCCAGGGATATCAACCAAACATGGCATATCAAGTTGCAATAAGACTAGGTACCTCTCCTCATATTAAGGCTAGACAAGGCAACCCAGTAGGAGGAAAACAGTCCCCAAAGCAGGCAAGAGTCAGACAGCCCTGCTCTCACTGTTAGGAGTCTCACAAGAAAACCAAGGTTCACAACCACAACATATATGCAGACTTATGCAGGCTCCCTGATTATCAGTTTGGACTCTGTAGAAATGCCTTCTTGACTCATTTACATGTCCTGTCTTGCCTGTGTATTTCCAGTGGGAAGGGCTTATAGTATCTCTGCATCTCAGTTGCTTTCCCAAATGTTGATGCAGTTGACAGCCATGACCCAAACTCTGCTCGGTACTGTTTTCCTGAGCAGACATTTAATGATCTATATTATAGTGTGTGCCAATGAAACATCAACTTGAGAATCTTAGTCTGTAGAGTATACATAGTTGCTAAAGTCAGTTACCAATAGAACCTTCCTGTTTCTGCTGTGTTCTTACTTGAGCATGGCTGAAGCCATTCACAAAATGTAGTTGCAGAGTTCCTCCTGCCTTACTGTCCAGTTGTTTCTGCACTCAATCCTTCTGCCCGGGTATCCTGGTGGCTGAAGTAGCTTAAGAGATGTTTACAGGTCGAATGTTAATAGTTACAGACCTGATGGCATATGACCTTTCCCAGGGGGACATTAATAAATGTCTATTCACCCCACACTAATGACAGACCAAAGAAAGTGGCTTGCGTGAGTGTGGGTGGGGGTTTGCTTCCAGAGCACAAGTGACTCAAATGTAGATGCAACACCGAGAAGCCTACCCAGTGTGCGTGACCACTCAAAAAGCGGTGTTCCCAGAGCTCCCTGAACCATGTGTGGGCAGCCTGGCTGCCACGGAAGTCTCCTCTTCCTAGTCATTGTTAGCCCCTCATCTAACTTTCAGAAGGTGTCTCAGTTTGCTTTTTTATTGCTGGGCTAAAAACAAACACACGACAAAAAGCAACTTGGAGAGGAAAGGATTTATTTCACCTTCTACCTTACAGTCGGGGCAGAAACTGAAGGCAGGTACCTGGAGGCCAGAATTGAAGCACAGACCATGATGCCTATGGCTTCCTCAGCTTGCTTTCTTATACAACCTGCAACCACCTGCCTAGCTGGAGCATTACCCAGTGGCCTGGGCCCTCCTTCACCAATTATTAACCAAGAAAATCACTTATAGACTTGCCTATATGCCAATCTGAGGGAGGCATGGTCTCAGTTGAGATTCCTCTTCCCAGATAACTCTAGCTGTGTCAAGCTAACAAGCAAAACAATATGCAGGTCAAGTTAATAAAGCAAGATGCAGCTAACCAGGACAGAAGGAGGGTTGTGAATCTTCTAAGTTTCAGAAGCTGACCAAGCCTCATATAGTTTCTGAGACCTGTGAGCCAACCCTTCTCTCTAAGAGGGGATGTTCCAATTTTGAGAATAGTTACATAACAGCCAGGGATGGTGCTTTCAGCCAGACCAAAAGGCAACGGTCTGACCATATTAAATCTACCAATTCAACCATAGTGAATGATACGGTATGTTGGCGTGTGTGGATTAGCCTCTCACTACTTCCCCAATATTCTCCCCACCCCAAGGTGGCTCCTGTCTTTGCTTTCTGTTAATTTTATTCTGTTTGAGGCTCTGGTATGATCAATATTGTTTCCCCCTCTGGACCCTTGCCCAGCACATCCCTGCATGGGGTCTTTATCAAAGTTTTTACTCAAATCTAGTTTTCAAAACCGGAGTGATGGAAATTGGATTCCATAAGCATTTAATTCATGCTCTGTATTGAAAAAGGATCTTTCTATGTGGCCCCGACTTGTCTGAATTTTGTGTAAACCAGGCTGGCCAGGAACTTGAAGTGATCCTTCTGTCCCAGCCTCCACACATTTAGGTCTGCACCACCATGACCCACTATTTACACAATTTTAATACTGTAATTTTAATATTTATGTGTTCTGTCCACCCCTCCTTCCCCTCTCGCAGTCCATACTTCTCTGAAGTAAAAGTTGATAATATATTTTTAATATTTTTAATTTCCTGTCATATTAATAATGCATTTTGTACTGGACTGATTGGATTGAATTATTTAGCATGATTCTTACTGCTATTAGTTTTTTTTTTGTCTGTTGTTTTTTTGTTTGTTTTTGTTTACCAAGGCAGAGTTTCTCTGTGGAACAGCCTTAGCTGTACTGGAACTCACTTTGTAGACCAGGTTGGCCTTGAACTCACAGAGATCTGCTCGCCTCTGTCTCCGGAATGCTGGGATTGAAGGCGTGCCCTCCCCCCAAGCGTTTTATTAACTCTCAAGAGACTAACCTCTCCTATACTGGGCCCTTCAGGAGACTTTGGACGGGAGGTATTTCAAGTCAAGACCTGAAATACTTCTCTATACCCCTTTCTGAACTGGGTTTGCTCCCTGCCCTTTTGCTTTAAACCATTTGCGTTTCTAAGTCTTTCAGTACATATCTCTAATCTCTGGTACATATCTCTAATCTCTGCCTTGGGAGACAAAGGCAGGCACATATCTGTGAGTTTGAGGTTAGCCTGGTATAAATTACCAAGTTCCACACCAGGGCAATATAATGGACCGAGAAAGTTCCAGCTCCCCCATCTAGTCCTGCCTGCGTTTTTCTGCGTTTCTATTACCTTGAGGACACCTGCCCTGGGTCTTTGTTAGGAATGCCTTTCTTTTTTCTTTTTTTTTTTTAAATTTATATTTTCTGTATGAGTGCTCTGCATGCCAGAAGAGGCTATTAGATCCCATTATAGATGGTTGTGAGCCAGCATGTGGTTGCTGGGAATTGAACTCAGGTCCTCTGGAAGAGCAGCCAGCACTCTCAACCGCTGAACCATCTCTCCAGCCCCCATGGAATGCCTTTCTTATAGTGACTGCGGGAGCCCTAGTCTATAAACTCTCGCTTTATAAACGCTGCAAGGGGTAGTAAGTATGTGATGGCGATGGCCAGTAACGTCAGAAGCCTGAGACGGAAGCAGCCACAAGTTCGAGGGTAGCTGGGACTGCGGTGTAAGACACTGTCTTAAGAAGAACAATTGGGGCTGGAGAGATGGGCTTAGCGATTAAGAGCACTGACTGCTCTTCCAGAAAGACCCGAGTTCAATTCCCAGCACTCACATGGCAGCTCACACCTGTCTGTGACTCCAGTTCCAGGGGATCTGACACCTTCACACCAATGCATATTTAAAAAAAAAAAAAAAGCAAGTCTTGCAGGAGCTCAGGACTCTTGCAAGGGAATAGTAGCCACGTGCGGTAATCACAGAGACACAGCACAGTCTCCAGGGCGCCTGCGAATCCGCTCAGACTGCAACGGCGCGAGCGCCCACGCCGATTGGCTGACAAGGCCGGCACCCCAGCCAATGAGAGTGTTCCTTGTTGAACGTGCGGCGCGCAGGAGTCTGGGTGCTCAGGCTGTTGCCGTGGAGACGCGGGGCGAGTTCCGGGGAGTCAGGTTTGCGGATGGCCGCGGGGTGTGCGTGAGCTCGGCTGCGGTGAGCGCCAGGAGGCGGGACCACGCGAGAAGGCCGCGGCTCTCCGCATCCTCACCGGCGCGGGGCCGAAGCGAGACCGGAGATCCGCCAGCTCGGGACCGGGCCTCCTGCCCGTACCGGCTCCTCCGCGCTACTCCCACCGCCGGCCAGAGGTGCGCCGGGTGGCTCACGGTGACAGCGGCGCGAAGCCATCCCTTTCTGTGCGTCCTTTCACTCACCTTCACAGCAGCCCAGCGAGGTGAGTGTGATATTAGTGCGGTTTACGCGGGTGGAAACGGACACCGACATAAGGTTTCTCAATGATTTTAAAATTCCCGAAGCGGCTTCCATCGGCTGCAGCTGTTCCGCTGACAAGCCGCCCCGAGGAAGCAGGTTGATCGACTTCACCTGGCTCTCCCGGTTTCTGCACCTGTGGATTTGGGGCCTGCTCAGCTCTTCAAGACTTGAATTTTTTGGCTTTTCGAGACTGAGTTTCTCTGTGTAGCCCTGGCTGCCCTGGAACTCGCTCTGTAGACCACGCTGGCCTTGAACTCAGAGATCGTCTGCCTCTGCCTCCCAAGTGCTGGGATTATAGGCGTGCAAGCACCATCGCCCTGCTCAAGACTTGACTTCTTATAGGTCATGAATGTGGACAGCTGAACTCCATGTAGCTAAGGTTCCTTCTATGCTATTACTTTGTTTAGAAATAGAATATTTACGGGGCTGGAGAGATGGCTCAGAGGTTAAGAGCACTGCCTGCTCTTCCAAAGGTCCTGAGTTCAATTCCCAGCAACCACATGGTGGCGGACAACCATCTGTAACCCCAAGATCTGACACCCTCACACAGAGATACATGTAGGCAGACCACCAATGCACCTTAAATAAGAATAAAAAAATTAAAAAAAAAGAAATAGAATATTTAGAGTGATCTCCTTTAGGGGCCCACAAACTCTTGTCGATATATTTATGTTTTAAATTTAATAAGAATAGGAATACTTTTAATGGTTTTTTAGATTTGGGGTGGCTGTACTCTGGATCTCTGCGTTCAAGGCCACCTTGGTTTACATAGTGAGTTCTAGGACGGTCACAGCTGCGTAGTGAGACCCTGTCTTTCGTCCCCTGCCCCTGATGCAAAAAGATTGCCAGGCTCCTTGACTCCGGTAGGCCCCCATTGCTTTTCACTGGGTGACAGCGATGAGGGGCTTAAAGTATTTTTCTTCATAATGTGGCCTTGGGCCATGGAAACTATAAAGAGTTAAAGAGACTTGCTGTGACAGTGCATGCTTTTAATCCCGGAACTCGGGAGGCAGAGGCAGATGGGTCTCTGAGTTCAAGACAACCTGGTCTACATAGCAAGTCCAGGCCCATTTTTCAGGGAATATATAGAGAGATCCTGTCCAAAAAAAAAAAAGAGGGGGCGTGTGTGTTTGTGGTGGTGGGGGTTTGGAAACTTGAGAATTTAAAGCGATTAATGTGCTATTCTTAGAAAAATGCAACTGAAAAAAAGAAAAATTGCAACTGCTAGGAATTTGATAAATGATTATAAATTAAGCACCCCAAATTAAAATCCCCCAAATCCAAACTCTTGAGTGCAGAGATGACTGCACTGTGAAATTTTGTTCCGTGTAAAATTATTAAACATTTTATGTAAAATTAATCTTCAGGCTATGTGTATAAAGATATATGAAACTAGTAAACTTTGTGTTTTAATGAGTCTCATAAGATATCTTATATACTTGCAAAAACTGCAGAATCCAAATGAAATATTTTTGGACTTTCTCCTCTTTATTTTGTAGCTGTTCTTTTTTTTTTTTTTTTTTTTTTTTTTTTTTTTTTTTTTTTTTTTTTTTTTTTTTCTTCCGAGACAGGGTTTTGCTGTAGTTTTAGAGAGCCTGTCCTGGAACTAGCCCTTGTAGACCAGGCTAACCCTGAACTCGTAAAGATGCACCTGCCTCTGCCTCCCGAGTGCCAAGTAAACTAGGATGTTGGTACTTCTGTAGTTAGCTGCTGTTGGGTGCTGAGAGCTAGACCCAGGTCCTCTGCAAGAGCAAGTGCTGTTAATTGTTTTTTGTTTTTTGTTTTTTTTAATTAGCTACTTCTGGGGCTCATGGAGAAGAGTAAATATGTGACCTGCCATTCTTGAATGATCTCAAGTACACAACAGAAAAGCTGGGATCAGGTGGAGATGCACCAGTAGCAGCAACTCAGAGACTATCCATCTGAGTCTGTTTTGTACTTTTGGGTCCAGGAGGTAGGACTGAATATAGCTGACTAAGCTAGTCTGGGTAGAGGTCGTGGTAGGGTGCTGCAGGCACATTTTCTGCACACAGACTAGGGAAGGCATTGGGATCCTTGACAGCATGCCCTTGTCAACCAGACACATTTGCTCAGGCCTTCCTCTGCTCCCCACATTTTTCTGTGATAGGCTTCTTTCACTCAGCATGTTTTCAAAGACTGCTACCCAGGTTGTTAGCTCTTTGTTTTTATGAGTAATCCATTGTTTGGATGTACCATATTTTGTGTATCCATTCATAAAATTATCGACTTTTGAGCTATTTCTGCCTTTTGCATATTATAAATAATTCTCATTAATCTTTGCTTTGGTGTTTGACTTATGTGGATGTTCCATAGTTAATTTATCCACTCTCTTTATAGACATTTAGGTTGCTTCCATTATCTTGCAAGTATAACTCCTGTGCAACAAATAATCCTATGTTCTTGTATTTTTGTATTGTTGGTGTAATGGAAAAATTTAAAATGCTGTGGATCCCCAGCGGTGGCAGCAGGTAGCAGAAATGCTGTAGGTCCCCAAGTGGTGGCAGCGGGCTATGTGGCGGCCGACAGCAGGCCCTGAGAGCAGCCAGTTCTAGGCAGGGACGGCTGCCGATCCCCGAGTGGTGGCTGGTCCAGGGCAGGGAGACATGTGGCAGCGGGCAAGAGACAGAGACATGGATAGGCATGCCATGCAGAGTGAGGTTGGATATTTATTCAGTGGGTTATGTAGGGGGAAAGGAAGAAGAGCAGAGAGAAAGGCGGTGGGGGGGGAGAAGTGAGGAGAGGCAGAAGCTGCCTATTCGAGAGGGAGACTTTAAAGAGAGGGAACTCAGGCTGGAAGCTGAAGATCAGCCTTTCTCAGCAGATAGGGGAGGGAGTGGGTGTGGCTTGTCTCTTAAAGAGATAGAACAGATCATTACAGTTGGAGATAGTAGGTCTTCAGGGTAGAGGCCTAAAAGTACAGTTCTGGTTGAAATGTACATGCAACTGTAATTTTCTTATTGTCCAACTGCTTTCTAAAAGGATTGTATCACTTTCCTTTATGTAAGAATAGTATTGCTTTTCCACAACATTTGCTTACCCCCTCTGCCTTGAGACAGGATTTCATTATGTAGTCCTGTCTGACCTGGAATTTCTATGTAAAAAAGGCCAGGATGGTGTTGAACTTGCAGTGGTCTTCAGGTGCCTCTTTTTCCTGACTATTGGGATGAGAGGCCACCACGTCCAGCTTAAAAAAAACAACAGGAAAATTATTTAACAGATTGACAGATTATTTTTTGTGTGGGGGGCATGGTTGCTACAAGACCAGTGTGGAGGTCAGAGGAAAACCTGTGGAGCTGGTTCTCTCTTTCCACCTTTGTGTAGGTTCTGGGGATTGAACTCGGGTTTCTCTATCGTCTGAACCATGCTTCAGCACCATACTAATTGGCTTGGTACTAATGGCATACTTCGCTGAGTTCTTTTATTAGTGTGTAAATTTGCCATTGATTATGGGTTTAAAGTTTTTTTTAAAGGTGTTCTATTGTATTGTCAGCACAGCAATTAGTAATACTTTTACTTTTTATTCAATTCTTAATTTTTTTGAGATAGGATCTTGCCATGTAGCCTATGCTGGACTTGAGTCCACAGTTCTACTGCCTTAGCCTCCCGATGCTGAGGTTACAATGCTGAGATTAAGCCTGGCTTTCATACCTACTCTTAAACCTCAGTTTGCTTTTCCTGTTCTTGTTGCATTGGCTGATCATCCTAGCAGAGGTGGTGGCTATCCTGGCTTTAGTCCTGATACCAATAGAAGTGTTTGTAGTGTTTCTCCATTAATAGTATTTTGGATTTAAGACCAAGGTATTTATATTTCTTATCATGACAAGAAACCATCCTTCAGTTCCCATTTTCTTCAAGTGTTTTTCTTGTTCATTGGTGTTAAATTTTATTAGATGTTTTTAAGCTAAAGAGTTTATTTTAAGACATTTGTATGTAGCCGCTTGTCTGTATGTGCATCATGAGCATACAGTGCCTGCAGAGGTCAGAAGAGGGCACTGGATGCTCTAGAACTGGGTTTCAGGTGGTTGTGAGCTCAACCTGGGTTCCCAGAAGGGGAGCCAGTGCTTTTAAGTGCTAAGCTGTCTCCATGTGGAAGTAATTGTATAACTTTTAATATGACTTAATCATGTTTTCATTTTTATATTATTGTTACATTTCTTTTACTTTAGTTGGATTTGCTTTTATCTAGAAGGGTTTTTTTTTGTTTACTTTTCTCATCGAACCAGAACTTATCAGTAGTTGTCTGGCCAGAGAGTTCCAGGGGTCTTCCTGTCTCTGTTCCTTAGTTCTAGGCCTGCAGATGCACGGGGGACCCTGAGCTCAGGTCCTCAGGTTTGCACAGCAACCACTTTCTCGATGGAATCGCCTCAGCCCTCCTTAATCACAGCCTTTGATCAGAACTATCTTGGTTTTAATAATGATTATGGAAAGGTGTGTGTGTGTGTGTACACACTTGCCACAGTAAAGATGTGGAGGTTAGAGGGCAACCTTGGGTGTTGGTTCTTGCCTTTTACCCTCCCTCCTTCTTAAATTAAAACCATCATTGGGGCTAGAGAGATGTCTCAATGGTTAAGAGCATTGAGTATCTTCCAGAAGACCCAGATTAGATTCCCAGCACCTACATAACAGCTCACAACACAACCGTTTGTAACTGCAGTCTCGGGATCTGATGTCCTTTTCTGGCCTTTGCAGGTACCAGGCACACGTGTGGCACAGAGACATACATACAGGCAGAAACCCATATGTATAAATAAGTAAATGAATGAATAACAATTTAAAATATTACTGTGTGTATGGTGTTTGTGTATGGAGCTTAGAATAAAATTTGGGAGGGTTGGTTCTCTCCTTCCACCTCTGTGGGCTTCAGAGATTGAACATCGGTTGTGAGGCTTACATGGGAAGCACCTTTACCTGCTGAGCCATCTCTCTATCCCAATTGATTTGATTTTTCTAAACTTTATTTTATTTGCATGTGTGAGCTTTGTGTGTGTGTGTGTGTGTGTTGGGTTGGATGTACACATACATGTAGATGTCAGGAGACAGCTCCCTGGAGGTTTTTCTCTTCCACATTTGTGTGGGTTTTGGGGATTGAACTCGGGTTGTCAAGCTTGTGCATTTCCAGGCTGAGTCATCACTGGCCCTTCACTTTTCTTGGAATCCAAGTCTCTTGTTCTCTGCTGTGTACACCAGACTAGTTGGTCTGCATGCACAGACATAAGGATTTCTTCTCTCCAGTTATGTGTGTATGTATGTACCCATGAGTGCAGGGGCCCTGGAGGCTAGAAGAGGGTGCTACATTGACTGGAGTTGTACTTACAGATGGTTGTGAGTTGCCTGACTTGGGTGCTGGGAACCGAGCTTTTGTATTCTGTAAGAGCTAAGGGATCTTCAGTGGTGAACCACTCTCCAGTCCAGCTCTGTTGTCTCTTAACACTGTTACATTGGGAACCAGACTTCAGTTTGACTTCTAGAGGGGATAAATACCACTCAAACCACAGAACCCTTGTCTGTTTTGATCATACTGTGTTAGAAACATAGGTGCAGATGTTTGTCTTTCCACAGCACCAAAACAACAACAGTAATAAAGTAATAAGTGATAATAGAATAACAATAAATTCACAAGGTATGGCAGTTTCAGTGGCACCAGTTTTCCAGATATCCCCACTTTCTTTGATGACCCTGACTGAAGTAAACACAGATTCTTGATTCTAGTGTTAGTTCCTAATATTAACTTTAGGCTACACATTACAGATTACACAGTTTGTGATGGTGACTATCTTCATACAAGAACATGCCTCTGGCCAAGAATCTCCTTCACCCCTCTTCAGAAGAGAAGAGGAAACAAACACTGGGTGCAGCACCCCCGTTCCTTCTTCATGCATGTGAAATGTCCAGGTTGTTAGGAAATCACTGTGGTTTTAGCCATGCACAAGTAAAAATCTTGTGTGTTGGTTACTTTACTACCCTCTCTCAGCCTACAGGCAGAAAGCAAGATTTACAGGAGAACTCTCTTTCTGGAGGAAGCAATATTCAAAGTACCCTGAATCCGCGGCTAGAGAGATGCCTCAGAGGTTAAGAGCACTAGCTGCTCTTCCAGAGGTCCCGAGTTCAATTCCCTGCACCCACATGGTGGCTCACAGCCATCTATAATGAGATCTAATGTCTTCTTCTGGTATGTAGGTATACAGGCAAAGTACCCTGAGTCCAGAGAGTGAATTCTCTGTGTGTGTGTGTGTCCCTGACCCCCTCTGTCTCCAGAATTGCTGTCCAGGGGCAAGAGGCCTCAGCAGAGTATGAGGGTTGTTTTGGAGGTCCTGAGAAGTAGGAAAGCTGATGGAAATGTAAGGAGTGGTTCACCTGTGGGGAAGCTGCTGGTTGTGGGTTTAAAAGCAGAGCTGCAGACGTGAGTCCGTTTGCAGAGGGGAAAAGGCAGGCCTGGGTCCAGATGGTCAAATGGGCAGGTGGACAAACAGGAGAGCAGCTAGCACAGGCAGCAGCAGTTAGGTAGGTTCTGTCAGCAGCTGGGACATGGCTGAACTGAAGCTCCTGGGAAAGCTGGGCATTGCCTGCCTGTCAGCCCTGATGCCCACACCCGATGGCCAGATGATGGGTTGATGGGCACTGTTGCCAGTGCTTTTCCTTAGTCTGGCATGTCCAGTAAGTTGGTCTTAGTTTCCTGACAAAATTTTAATATGTCCATGTGCTCCTACAGTCCCAATTCACCCGATACATTTATAGTATGGCAACCTTTCTACTCCCAGGAAGAGTCATTTATCAGTCTGTGCTGTGGGTGTGCTGAACAAATTGTAGCTGGAGACTGCTCATTCGTTTCCCGGCCACCCAGACCCAAAGAATCACGCAGAAATTATATTAATTACATCACTGTTTGAATTAACCTATTTCTATTATTCTGTGTATCAGTACGAGGCTGTGGCCTACTGGTAAGATTCCGGAGTCTTTCTGCTTCTGCAACTACATGTCGTCTGTCTGACTCCGCCTACTCTCTCTATATATCTCTTCTAGCCTGGCTATATTCTGCCCTGCTGCAGGCCAAGGAAGAGTTATTCATTAGCCAATAAAAGCAACACATATACAGAGGGAATCCCACATCACAGATGGACGATTCCCATGTCCACCATGTACATAGTCATCCTCCATACTCAAGATGGAGTCCAAAGCTGCTTGTAAAATAGAGACTCTGAGGGCAGGGCACAGCCTGAAGAACCAGAATTTTACACAATATAGACTTAGAACAAGCAGGGCACAGCCAGATCTCAACATTCTCCCTGCCTGCTGGTCGATTCTGTCTATTCCAGATACATCACGTAACTGGAACCAGACAGTGTTGACTTTTGTGTTTGGCATCTTTTTTTTTTTTTTTTAGCTTAGTTCTACAGGTTCCTTCATGTTGTAGCATGTATCAGAATATTATTCTTTTATGAATGGATAATGTTCTTTCATGGACTTTCCCCATTTTATTTGTTCATCAGTTTGTGGGTATTGTGGTGACTCTTCGTTTTAGCTCTTAGGAATAACCATGAGCAAGTTTTATGTGAACATGTTTTCTTCTGAGTAAATGCATAGGAGTAGAACTTTCAGACTGCATGCCAATTCTGTTTGGCGTTTTGAGGAATTGCCAGTGCGTTTTCCAGAGGGGCTGTTTTATATTCTCAGGAACAACATAGAAGTTCTAACATCACCGCATTCTGCCATCCCCATTGTCTTTTACAGCCTTCAGACTGGTTTGCCTTCCTCTAATTTTGTTTTTCCCATATTTCTAAGACACAGGTGGGTCCTAGCACTGTGCTGTTCCTGGTTCTTCCTGAACCCCTTGGTCCTGTTTCCTTTTTAGGGGACTGTGGACTTGCACATTCTCTACCAGTAATGGGAACTGATCCTCCGTGGTGGTGTTGAATCTCTAAATATGGTAAGAGCTAATGCCTGCCCAAGTTGTTGGGGACAGTGTTGTCACTTTGTACCTGGAGTAAGGAGCATTTTCCTTCTGCTGCCAGGAACACTGCTGGTACACCTGTGGGTGAGGATACTGACTGGGTATTGCTTTAGGGCTTCAGTCACATTAGTAGGAAAGACAGAAGACTGACGTGTTTCTTTAGGATTGTTATTCTTTCTGTTTTGTTTGTCGAGACAGGATTTCTCTGTAACAGCTCCGGCTGCCCTGGAACTTGCTTCGTAGACCAGGCTGACTTCAAACTCACAGAGATCCACCTGCCTCTGCCTCACAAGTGTTGGGATTAAAGGCGTGTGCCACCACTGCATAGCTGGGATTGTTTTTCTATATACAGGTCTTGTACTGTGTTAAGTAGAAGCTGGGTACCCCCAGCCTCTGTTCATTATGTGGTGGGCAGTATCCAGGGTTTACTTTGCATCCTGATTGGCATCGCCCCACAGACAAATTCTTATTCTAGTCTTTACCTCTGGGTGATTGTTGGTGGTTCATTCCTCCATAGCTTTTCATAGCAGTCTAGAATATGTTTGGAAGCAGAATTGTATTCATCTGAGCACTATGCTGCTCTTCCTCTGAACGTTTCTAGATTCGAATTGCAGCCTTAAATGCCAGCTCCACAATTGAGGATGACCATGAAGGAAGCTTTAAGAGCCACAAAATTCAGACAAAGGAGGCCCAGGTATGTATGTACTCAAAGATCTTCCTCTGGGATGCACCTTGCTGCTCATTTTAAATGAATTCAGGCATCTCCTTAATGGAGTTGTATGGGGAGATTGCATTGTGACGGTGGCTGGCTTCACCTTGTGTTGGACTTCTTCACTCTGAAATAGCCATGCTTGAGAGCTGTCTATTCTGCCTTTTGTGTTGCTGCCTCTTGCCCACACTTAGTGGTGCCGTGATTCTGACACAGTTAACTTGGCAGTGACTCACAGCCTTCCTGTTACACAGAGTTTTGGTTTAAATGGATCAACTTTTGTGTGGTGTGAACCATCTCCTATCTTGGTTTGCAGGAAGCAGAGGCTTTTGCCTTATACCACAAAGCCTTGGATCTACAGAAACATGACAGGTTTGAGGAGTCTGCCAAGGCCTACCATGAGCTCCTGGAGGCACGCCTGCTGCGGGAGGTGAGGCACTGGTAGGCTGGGTTGTGGGTTTTGAGAGAAGAGTCTCAACTTTGAAGTCTAGGCTAACCTGAAACTCAGGGCTTTCTTGGATGCTGGGATTGTGGGCATGGAACACCCTGCCCAGTGCTTTTTAGTGTTGTCTGTCTCTTGTTTTGCACATGTGTACATGTATGTGTTCATGTGTGTTTGGCTTTAGTTTTTTTCTTTTTGAGACAGGATCTCATGTAGTTTAGGCTAGTCTTGAACGTGCCGTGTAGCCAGAGCTAGCCTTAAACTGACTGTCCTACTCCTGCCTCGTGAGTGCTGCTTGGCCTGAAATTCTCTATGTAGACAGACCTTTAACTAACAGTTTTGCCTCTCTCTGTCTCCTGAATGCTATGATTTAAAGTATGTATCACTATGCCCAGACAATTTTTTTTGAGGTGGGGAGGGCTGTATTTTAAAGACAGGGTTTCATTGTATGTCCCTGGCTGTCGTGGAACTCACGCTGTAGACCAGGCTGGTCTAGAACTCACAGAGATCTACCTGCCTCTGCCTCCCAAGTGCTGGGATTAAAGTTGTGTGCCACCACTGCCCGGTTCTGGCAATAGTTTTTATTCAGTCATTTCTTGGAAGAGTTAATGTTTTTAAGTCACTGCTATAAAAGCATCAGTGAACTAACTTTTTATGTTAAAGATGTTTATAATCCTTATGCTCTTTGATCTCATGTTCACATTTGCTATCCAGGCTAGGAATCACTGTCCTTTTATTACAGAGTTTACTTGCAGCAGCTCTTTGGTTGGAGTAGCTTATTGGTAGTTATATGATGGTTCAGAGTCAGGAGCTTGGCCTTCTGGGGAAAAACTTTAGGTCCTGCCTGCTCACCCCAGGAAGCCTCTCCACACTTGTCCCTGAGCAGGGGGACTGACTGGACTGGTTTGTCAGAACTGATAAACATTTCCAGCTACACTGAGCACCCGAGATACAGCAGCAGGGGCGGAAAGGAGTCCCTTGTCTTTCTTGGTTACTAAGTTTGGCCTTGGTATCTTCCTGGTGGTTTGGCCTTTCTTTGTATGATTGGAGCTGTCAGGACTGCTCAGAATATCTGCAACACCTTAATTCCCCAGGTCAGGTGAACTGGGCTGTCCCAAGCAGTATCTGGCCTGGAAACCAGGCATCCTGTTGATTGCTTGCTGAAGCTCTAGGGACGTGGAGTCACTTCTGTTTCTCTTTCTTCTCAGGCAGTTTCTTCCGGAGATGAGAAGGAAGGGTTGAAACACCCTGGACTGATACTGAAATATTCTACATATAAGAACCTGGCCCAGCTGGCAGCCCAACGAGAAGATCTAGAGACAGCCATGGAATTCTATTTGGAGGTACAGAGTTGGTAGTACTTAAATATCCATTTATACAGTTAATGAAGAAGGGGATATGATGTGGTGGTGTTGACTGAAAAGAAGAGTTTGTAGTGGTGTCCTACCAGGATATTGAGCCTGAGGCATTGAATTTAGAAAAGCCTGGAAAGCAGGGTTAGGGACTGGGATGGACTTTGTACCATCAGTACGCCCGTGACTATAGGTGACTTAATTCATCCATTTGAGCCTCCAGGTCTGTGCCAATGTAATGGGAGAAAAGAAGGGGTAAAGCCGGACATAGTGGTACATATCTATAAACCAAGCAGTGGAGAGGCTGAGGTCGGAGGATCACATAGTAAGTTTGGAGCAAAGGAATCCAGTTATTAGGTATGAAGAGCAGAGCCTGACACTTGTATTCAGTGCACTGCAGCCATAATAACATCGGCATTGTTTCTGTTGTACCAGATAGTGCGCCAATGGCTCTCCATGCAGGCGTATGCCATTTTTGCAAGGAGGCTGTGCTTATCCTCATTTCAGTGATGAGGACACAGGCTTAGGTCATTCTGCTAATTAATGTTAGAACAGTGATGTGAAATAAGGTCTTCTCAAAGCCTATAATTTTTCTAGAATTGTGTAAGAGTCTCATATTTTCTTTGTATCCAATTCCTCTTCTTATGATTTATTTTAAAGATGTATCATATTTTTAATTAAGTGTATGTGTGAGTATGTGTGTGTGACTGCAGGTGCTTGCCAGGCCCTTTGACTTCAGACCCCCACAGTTGGAATTACAGGTGTGAGCTGACTGACGTAGGTGCTGGAACCAAACTCATATCCTCTGCAAACTCGCAGCAAACGCTCCTAACCTCTGAGCCATCTTTTCAGCATCTTATTTCCCCCTCCCATGTATTCACATGTGCACGTGCCAGAGGTTAATACTGAGTGCTATCCTCAGGAACATGTCCAGGTTTTTTGGTGCAGGGTCTCTTATTGACCTTGAGGTCAACCAATTAGAACTAGTCTAGTTGGCCAGTGACTCCGGGATCCACCTGTTTCTTAATGGGTTTGGAGGCTCAAACTCAGGTCCTCGTGTTTGTTGGGCAAGCACTTTACTGATAGAGCTTCCCCCAAGAGTCCTCTTTTACGTCTTACCTATAAATATGTAAGGAGCACAAATGCTTCCGTAAGTAAGTTTGTGTGACAGTTCTCATGTATTTCAGGGCTATGAAGGGAGAATGACCTTGAATTCTTAATCCTCCTCCTCTTAAGTGCTGGAATTAGAGACATGGACTCATTATATAACATGTATTTCTTGAGGATTTTATTATGTAGCCTAGACTGTCTTGAAACTCACTTTGTAGTCTGGGGATTGGTCTTGAACTTGCTGTCCTCGTGCCTCAGCCTGCAGAGTGTTAGAGCTGCAGGTGTGAGTCACCATGCCCTGTTCCATGTGACTTTTTTGTGTCCTTTCTCTGGGTCTTGGACACGTGTGACTCCAGAGAAGTGAACCAGCTTTACTAGTTATAAGTAGGCATAGTGCCTTGCGTGCCCTGGGTAATTTGTATGGCTGGGCCAGTGCTTCGTCCCTTTGTCCCCAGTCTGACTGCTCAGTGAGAAGTCTAGTCATGTGTGTACATGTGCCCTCTGCTTGCACTGCTTCTAGGCAGTGATGCTGGACTCCACAGACGTCAACCTCTGGTACAAAATTGGACACGTGGCACTGAGGCTCATCCGGCTTCCCCTGGCTCGCCATGCTTTTGAGGAAGGACTTCGGTGTAATCCTGACCACTGGCCCTGCTTGGACAATCTCATCACTGTTTTGTACACCCTCAGTGATTACACAAGTGAGTCTGAACAGAGGAGAGAAGTTAACTTGGGTAAGCTGGTAGCAAAACTGATCTTGTTAGACTTTCTGCCAAACTGAGGAAGAATGGAGATGTTTTTGCATACTTTATTCTGTTTTCCTTTCTTCATTAACCTCATAATGTAAGTATAACAGTAGGATAGTGTTAATGTGTTCCCTAAAGGATTGCCTCTTTACCTTTGTCCGTTGTTCTGTCTTTTTTGGGTTGTTCTTTTTTTTTTTTTTTTTTTTTTTTTTTTTTAGAAAAAGTTTCTTGTGTCACCTAAGCTACTCTTGAACTCAAAATGCCTGCCACGTTGAGTGATT
>NC_022028.1:45884350-45897615 GCF_000317375.1 Microtus ochrogaster | reverse complement strand
TGGGATTAAAGGCGTGCGCCACCATTGCCCGGCAGATTTTTTTTTTTTTGCAGCAGTTATTAAATATGGAATCACAGGGTTAAGGCTACACAGGGAAGTCCATACATCTGTTTGCTTCTGGCAGCAGCTGTGCTCCTCACCTGCAGGTGTGTGTTCTGGTGTATTCTGGATATCACAGTCTCAGCAGTCGTTACTAATTAATTGAGTAGGGTAAGATGCTAGCTCATCATTGTTGTGCGTTCTTTGGTTCCAGAGTGGGAACATTTTCCTGGTGTTGACTGGGAGGCTAGAGTTCGGGAAGCAGTCTTAGCTCCTCACCTGTTTCTTTCCTGCTAGCATGTCTCTACTTCATCTGCAAAGCACTGGAGAAAGACTGCCGATACAGCAAAGGTCTGGTCCTCAAGGAGAAGATTTTTGAAGAGCAGCCTTGTCTCCGGAAGGACTCACTTCGAATGTTCCTCAAATGGTAAGGCCTGAATCACGTCACCACGTGTGGCTAGTAAGCATCAGGAACATCCTTCGTCCCCACTCTGTGTCCTGATCTGAGTGCAGTTGGAGTCCTTGAACTCCAGGGCTTTGGCCCCTGTGCTGCCTTCCTCAACAAGCTTGTGTTTACTTGCCTGTTTATTGTTTGGTGGGGTTAAGGAGTAGGAATTGAACTCAGGGTTACAGCCCCTGCCAAGATTTTGTCATCAGTACTGCCCAAATTCAGTATCCCAAACATGTCCTGATCTTGTGCCACCCCTGCCATGCCTCCAGAGTAAGGCTCATTCTGACCTGTATCACCTAGAGGACCTTTGCAGCCTGGGCGCTTCCCTCTCTCTCCCTTTACCTCCTGCTCTCCCCCACTCCCTCCACACACACATTCCTTTGTTAGAATTTTCTCAGGTGCCTGGCATCTTCCTACCTGGCCCCCTTGTGACTTACTATCCTGTCTCTTCAAACCTGTGGCTCCTGTGCTGCTAGTTTTACGTCTACTTAACACAAGCTAGAATCATCTGAGAGGAGGGAGCCTCACCTGAGAAAATACCTCCCTAATATCGGGCTGTAGGTGAGCCTGTAGGGCATTTTCTTTATTAGTGATTGATGAGATACGGCCCAGCTCACTGTAGATGGGGCCATTCCTGGGCTGGTGGTCCTGGGTTCTATAAGAAAGACTGAGAAAACCCTGGGAAGGAAGTCAGTAAGCAGCACTCTTCTGTGGCCTCTGCATCAGCTTCTGCCTCGAGGTTCGTGCCCTGTTTGAGTTCCTGGCCTGACTTCCTCCAGTATTGAACAGTGCTGTGGAAGTGTAAGCCAAATAAACCCTTTCCTCCCCAAGTTGATTCTTGATCATGGTGTTTTATCGCAGTATAGAAACTCTGGCTAAGCCCCGTCACCTGTCATTTTGTTCCCACTTGTTTTGCATTGTCTCACTTACGTTGCAATTCTCTAATGGTGCCTCTGCAGCCTCTGAGCTCTGGTGCTCCTCCTCCCCAGTCTCTCCACTCAGACAACCCTGTAGAGGGGATTGGTGGCTGCTTGTCTCAGGCTCTGTTCTATAAGCCTACCCCTGTGGTCATGAATGTCTTGAGTGAAGTAGAGTTTCTGAGGAGACTGTTAAGTCTCTAGAGTGACTGTAGTGCAGTAGACTGCTGGAGGCACGGGGCACACTGGGAGGACAGGTAGTACGTCATCTCAGGCTGTGAGTGCTCACCTGAGACCTTTCTGTAGTTTGGATATGCTGTTGATTTTGGTGAACATAATTTGTCTAATGACTTTGTTGGAATAGACAGGCGAGGCTTTTCTTTCCTATGGCTTTTTAGACACGAAGGTGATACTATTAATACATACAGAAACCTGTGCCCTGTTGTGGACTGTGGAAGGAGCAGAGGGCTTTTGTGATCCCCAGTGTATGTGGGCATATGCATGCTGATAACTACTCATTTGAGGTCAGAGCCACGTTGTAATTTATGTTCAGCAGCTATCAAATATTGATTACAGGGTATGAAATGTATCTCTCTTTGTAGAATTTTATCTTTGGTTCTAGTATTAACTAATTTCCTCCTGTCTTCTATGCTTTTAGTGACATGTCAATTCACGATGTGTCTGTGAGTGCAGCGGAGACACAGGCCATTGTAGATGAGGCTCTGGGGCTGAGGAAGAAGAGGCAAGCGTTGATCGTGCGGGAGAAGGAACCGGACCTGAAACTAGTGCAACCCATTCCTTTCTTCACGTAGGTCATCTGGTTTCTCTAGGAATATCGGGTGGTCTGTCAAGATACTCCCTGTGCAGGAGGGAGGAACCCAGGCCCATCCATGTCTGGAGATGTGGGAAGGCTGGTGTGCAATGGCTAGAGAGCTGGAGTCACGGGCCTCCTTGCAGGCTACTAAGAAACAGGTTCACTCTCTTTAGTATGCCTGGTGTAGGTTGCTCTCCCAACCACTAGGAATGTTCTTATCTTTTTCAGTCTTCTCTGCTGAGCAGAGGAAAGAGCACTAACATTTGGCACCATTAACTAGGAGAGAACCTGGCACCGTGGAGTTTGTCACAAGTGTGGACTTTTCTGGCTGTTGAGTCTGTGTTCATATGAGAGCCAGATGACATGTAAGATGTGTAAGATAGGCCTCAGCGTAGCCCTTGTGAGCCCTGACATGTATAAGAGGCCCTTTCCTTGATGGAAGGGGGAGCTGATATTGGTGGCTCACTGGAGTTAGGGTAATTTAGTACTGCAGTAAGCTTTGGCATTTAACTTTTGCTTTAAAATTTTTGGCGTTATAGACAAGCTCACGCCTGAAATCCCAGAACTCAGGAGGCTGAAGCAGGTGGGTCTCTGATTTTCAGACCAGATTGCATGAGTTTAAGGCCAGCTGGGACTATACAATACAACTGTCTCAAACATACATATACACACACATATTCTGCTATTGAATCTTGAGTCTTTAAAATTTAGCATGTCCTGGCACCAGTATAATCCTAACCTCTTGCCCCTCGGTGACCTTACTCAGTCATTGCTGCTGTGGTGTAGAGCGCCTCTCCTGTGTGCCTTCACAGCAGTCCTGGTGTGACCTTAGGGACTGTGGTGGTGGTGCACCCCTTTAATCCCAGCACTTGGGAGGCAGAGGCAGGCAGATCTCTGAGTTTGAAGCCAGCCTGGTCTACAAGAGCTAGTTCTAGGACGGACTCCAAAGCTACAGAGAAACCCTGTCTCAAAAAACCAAAAAATACCCAGGGCTGGAGAGATGGCTCAGTGGTTAAGAGCATTGCCTGCTCTCCCAAAGGTCCTGAGTTCAATTCCCAGAACCGCATGGAGGCTCACAACCATCTGTAAAGAGGTCTGGCATCCTCTTCTGGCCTTCAGGCATAATACAGACAGAATATTGTATACATAATAAATAAAAAAAACCAAAAAAAAAATATGGGAACAGCATCTCTCTTTTGTAGAGGATGACATAATGGAATAGAACACTGGGGGTCTCTGCTGGGGTGAGGACCAGGATAATAGCAGTCACTGCACCTGCTCTGGTGTGGGCTCCTCCACTGTGCACATGTTGGAGTCAACACTTTGTTGGTTATAATAGTGACCAACATGCTGACTACTTTCTCCCTGCTCTGTTGAGGTCACAGCTCTGGGAATAGTTAGTTCTGCTGAATTTATTTATACAGGCCAGTTGGCCTCTAAGAGGTGCTGACCAGGTGTGGCACCCCTTTCTTTGTAGGTGGAAGTGCCTTGGAGAGAGCTTGCTGGCCATGTACAATCACCTCACCACTTGTGAACCCCCAAGGCCCAGCCTTGGCAAGAGGATTGACCTGTCTGACTACCAGGACCCCAGCCAGCTACTAGCATCCTCTGTAGTGGTTACACCTGTCAGTGTGGTCCAGCCAAGTCCTGTTAGCACCAACCCAACTGTCACTGTGGCTGAGCCTGTGCTGTCCTATACCTCTGTGACCACAGCCAGCTTTCCACTGCATAGTCCTGGTCTGCTGGACACAAATGCTCCCATGGGTGAGTAGACCTTGTAAAGTCACATTCTGAAGAGCCTATGTATGTATGTTGAGCCCAGCAGGAATAAGAACAGGGGACTTTGGCATCTCCAGGGAAATACATCACACGGCATCTCCAGGGAACAGCATCATGCTGGTCCTTGTAGACTGAGTGAAAATGAGAGCTCCAACCTTGTAGAAAACTAATCAGCCTGGTCCCAGGGCCAGCACAGAAGCTTTCATGCTCAGGGGCTGGGGCTACAGATGCAGCTCCTTGGCAGATTCCCATTCCTTTTTCAACTGCTAAGTCTTTGCATGCAAGTCCTCTTCTCTCTTGTGATGTGATCTGGCGTCTCCTTGTTGCTGGTCCTGCTTCCTTGCTATATGCATGCATTCTAAGTTTGTTGACTTTAGAAGACATTGAAGTTGTTACCATGTGTAATAGTACATTTTTTATTACCATTGAACTTGTAAGAAGTTTTTACCAAAAGCTCCCATGCAGTTTCTTGATTTTTCTGTCACTACACTCAAGAATACCTGTCACTTAGAGAAGTTTCAGAATGACTGTAGGCATGGTTGTTTTCTCAGTCACACGTGGCACTTCCCTGTTCTCTACATAATTCATGGTTTTCTTTTTCTATTCCTGTCATTCTGTATTTGGTGGGTCTTGGCTAAGGTCAGAGCCACTTACCCTGCCTGCACTAGGATTGAGGCTGCAGAGGCTCATGCAGCTGGTTAGTGCTGAAGGTAGACGTGTTCTGAGCCCTGACTAGGGGGGTCTGGGTCTTTTCAGTGCAAGAAGGATATATTTGTTATTAAAAAGAGATCTCATGGCTGTTACAGAAGAGTTCAGTGCTGGAGGCTTGTAAGCAATGGGTACGTGTGTTGCTGTTTTCCTTGCCTGCCATTGTGTAAGATTTTAATTTTCACTCTTGGTGAAGGTGATGTTTCTGGGGGAGATAAATCTAAGAAAGGTGTAAAGCGTAAGAAGACTTTAGAAGAGAGTGGAGAGACAGCAAAGCGGAGGTCTGCCCGTGTCCGAAACACCAAGTGCAAAAAGGAAGAGAAAGTGGATTTCCAGGGTCTTCTGGTAAAGTTCCTGCCGTCCAGGTACTGTACTCTTGTGTTTTTTCTGAAGTAACCTGCAGATTGCTGTCTTTTTCTTCCAGCAGCATTTTCATCCTATTAGTTCCCCTCCCTTTGGGTACCCTTCTTGTTTCCCTTGACCTTTGCTTGGATACAGAATGTAGATTGCACTAGATTGGCTTCTTGGTTTTTTTCACCTCTCCTAAGGGTGTGTGTTTGTTAGTATTCAGGCATCTGTACTGGCCTGCCCTTGGTATTCTGGCAGGCTATGTCCTCAGCTGTGGCCACTAAGAGCACCTCCTGTGCACATTCACTACATTCCCTTTTAAAGGGCTCTGCACACCTCCTCCTTCCCTCCCTCCCTCTCCCTCCCTCTCTCCCTCTCTGTATCGCTGCCTTTCACTTCTCTTCTGCTGCTCCTGTTCCTCCTTCCCTTTCCCTCCACATGAACTCATTGTGTGGCGTCTTTCTCCAGCGTGCCGCTTTTTTAAAATCACTACATTGTTTCTGCCTTTCTTTGTTTCCATGATTCCATTGCGTTCTGGGAAGAAGGAGGAAGACCTGGCTTCTTTATTGATTCTTCATGACCCTCAAAGAATCCTAGGGCAGAAGGTGCTGTCTCAGAAACAGTAGGCACCTAGGCCTCTAAGTTCTTACTGGTCCTCCTCCTTTGGTCTTACCCTAGACTCTCTCTCCTGAGCCTGCCTAGGGTTTATCGTGCCAGTGGGCCTGCTTCATGGTATCCTGTTTCTGTCCTCCCAGCAAAGTGAAGAGAGCAAGTAATCTGCTCTGCTCCGTCATCTTTCTCCTTTATAGCATCTGGAGGGGGCATATTTTTGATCTTCCAGGACTTCCTCTCTCAACTCCTGTGTCTTTGTGAGTCTAGGGCTTTTCTCTCTTTACCGTTATATGAGCAGCGTTTGATCAGTACACCATCAAGAGATCTCAGTCTTCAGCTGTCATTTTGACAGCGATGGTTTATTTCAGTGGTTATTCCGTTAGAGTTCAAGGGGAACTCAGAAACTTTAACAGACTGTACATCATTTTGTGTCAGGATACTTAGCCTCTCTTTTTCCCCTCCCTCCATCTCTCCCATGAGGGTAAACTTCTTAGATGAAGGTTGTTTTTAGTACACAGCTAAGGAGGACCAAGGTGGAGATGTGATGCCTTCTGCTGGGTTTCTCCTGAAACGTGCTACAGGGAAAAGTGTCTCTTTGGGAGAGTGAAGGATTGATTGTGTTGTAGTTGAGTGATCTGTCTTCCCCTTAACCCTGCTTGGCCTACCCTGTGGTCTTGTTCCCTGCCTTCTTTTTGTGGGGCTACATCTGCTTCAAGTTGGTCTCCATGAAGTTTGAATATTTGTTCCTGTGAGTGTCCTGAGAGAGACATTTAAAGGTTCCCTAAGTGTTGTGCTGGTGCTGGTTGAGGAAGCTATAGGGTGGCTAAACATGGTCCTAGGGAAGGGTCTGGAGGTGGTGTCTGCAGTGTGAGGAGCCATGCACGGTTAGAGCTCGAATGGGCTTGATGTGGCCCCACAGCACACCTGTGTTCTTCTGGCTGGAGCCTCTGCTTGTGCTTAGCTCCTCTGTTGTCAGTCCGAGAGTGTGCCCTCTGGTTCTGCTCCCCAAGGCAGGGCCCTGTGGTGGTTGGTCTTTATTTGGGTTGTTTGTGGGTGAGTACCTGCTTATGGTCCGCCTCTCACATTGAGAGATGAGCTTGCTGCCGGCCACTGCCAGTATTTGTAGTTGTATTCTGGTACCTAGCTTTGTGCATGGCACATGGCTGCTGCTCACCAGCTGTCTGTTGGTGGTATAGAGTAAGTATGGGTACCGACCCCACAGACTTAGGAAGTCTGGAGAGAGGCGGCGCCTTTTGGAGGCCTGGGTGGGTGCTCTCATCTGTCTGTTTCAGTGTCCTTCATCTCTGCTCAATCCAGTTGCTCTACTAGGAGTTGGGATGCTTTGTCACAGTGAATGGTATGGCTTTGTGATGTGAGCATGTTCCATGTAGGTTAAGAAAACTGGACCCTGAGGAGGAAGATGACCCATTTAATAACTATGAAGTTCAGTCAGAAGCCAAGCTGGAGAGCTTCTCAAATGTGGGGCCTCACCGACTGTCCTTTGATTCGGCCACATTCATGGAATCTGGTAGGAATCAGCGGTGCCATCAGTCACTGCTGGGGTTCTTCCTTCCACCAACCTGTAACCTGCCTGGGTTTTGTTCTGCATGATGGTTCAGGGTGTTTCGTGAGCGTTGGTGAAAGAGCTGCTGTGGTCAGCTGAGGGCTCCAGGTGCATGCTTGCTGTGCTCCTGAGGCTGTGTACTTAACACCGGCCTCAGAGGCTTGCCCTTGCAAGCTTAGTGTGTGTTATCACATCTATTCTGTGTGTGCTGGGTCCCAGACACTGTTTTGGGTGTATGATCTCATTCACTGCACATGGGAGCACTTGGAGGTTAGCCCTTTTGATATTCATCTTAGACATGGGAACTTTGGGAGGCTTGTTCACCATTGGCAAGTGCTGGAGTCAGCACTGAATGCCAATAAGCCTGGTCTTAGCACTGCACCATGGCTTTATGCTTACCTAGATTGAGTTGGGGAAGAGAGGAGCCAAGTTGTCCTCTTCTGAAGAGAAGAGAAACTGGGTGCAGGGGGCCTATTCATCTTGGTGAGGTTATTTTCCTTCTCTGGACAGAGAAGCAGGATGTGCATGAGTTCCTGATGGAGAACTTGACCAATGGGGGCATCCTGGAGCTGATGATGCGCTATCTGAAGAGCATGGGCCACAAGTTCTTGCTGCGGTGGCCCCCGGGCCTGGCAGATGTCGTTCTTAGCGTCTACCACAGCTGGAGGAGGCATAGCACCAGCCTGCCCAACCCGTTGCTGAGGGACTGCAGCAACAAGCACATCAAGGTTGGGCCTCTTAAGGGCTATAGTGTTACTGGTACCGGGAGACAGTGACAGGGATCTTCCTCGGGTGCAGGACTGCAGTGTCCAGCCCACTTGCTCTATTTAGTTCTCAGTCTGGAACCTGGACCATTGTGCAGTTTGAAGCAGGGAGCCACATGACCTGCCTTGTGTCCAGAAAACTCCTAGTGACTGAATGGGATACTCTGGGGGTGAGAATGAGTATAGCAGACTGAAGGTTGCTGCCAGTTGAGCCATGGCGGTGACAGATTCCATTAACGGCAATGCAGTGGAGTTGAGGTTCTGGAATACAACTGGCAAGATATCTGGACTTGAGTAAGAAGAAGTAAGCCATGGGGATGGTGTCTAATGTTGTTTACTGAGATGAGAATGGTCATAGGAAAAGGAAGCTCTGGCTGTATTTGACAGGCAAGAAACTATTAGTAATTTGTAAAAATGTTTTTGTGTGCATACATGGTATTAGGGGCCTTGTCCATGCTAGGTAAGAACTCTATCACTGAGCTTTATCCATAGCCCTGTTTGTACATTTATCAGGTGAGAAAACAGAATAGAGGAAACAGCTAGGTAGGGTGCTTAGGGGAGTGGTGGCGTCCTCCAGCAGTTGGGAGTTAAGCCTTGCTCAGCTCCGTCTACTGCATTCCCTATCACAGATTCCTGTTGTAGTGTTTTCTAGAGCTCAAGGAAGCAGGCTATCAGGCCCACCTCTCTTGTTGAAGATAGAATGCCAGGCACTGAGGTAGGAACGTGGAAAGACATCTATTTTGGTGACTTTTTTATTGCTGATGAAACATCATAATCAAGGCAAGTTAGAGAAGGAAGGGTTTATTTGGAGCTTAGAGCTCCAGAGGGATAGGAGTCCATCACCATCTTGGTGCAGAACACGCGGCAGGCAAGCTAGCATGGTGCTGGAGTAGCCGCTGAGAGCTCACGTCTCCATCCACAAACCGTAAGCCAGAAACCTCAAGCCTCTCTCCAGTGACACACTTTCCAAACAAGGCCACGCTTTTTAATCCTTCCCAAATAGTTCCACTAAGACCAGTACTCAAATCCAGATAATCTTTCTGGTTGAGAGTCAGGCTGGAGTTGACATGTCTGTAGAGCCATTGCTTCGTCACCAAGCCCATCTCACTGCGATTCCCCCAAGTAGCTTTTTCCCACTAGGCTTTATTCTCTCCAGGAATAATGTGAGTCAGCAGGAACCAGTGTTTGAAATCCAGAAATGGGGCTGTCCCTTTTCCAGCTGTACCTGCTGGCAGTGCCCCATCTCTGAGTCTTAGCTTCTTTAGTACCCTGATGATAACACATCATGTTGCTGGCACTTTTAAATGTTGAGTGGTGGCTAGTCTGTGTCTGGCCTGGCAGAGGAGTCAGGTGACAGACAGGTAGCTTCTTCCCTAAGTAGAGCCATCTCTTGTTTTTTCTAAACATTCTGGCAGTAGCCGTGATTATCATTTAGTAAAGAGAATTAAATTTTCATCTTTGCCTCAGTGGGTAAAAGAGCTTGCTGCATAGGCCCTGGTAACCTAGATGATCCCTGAAACCCATGTGGAGATGGAAAGAGAGAACCAACTCTGCAAAGTCCTCTGACCCTCCACAAACGTGCTACACATACACACATCACATACATATGCACATATATATATATATAACTCTAGTACAGCATTAAAAATGTATAAATAAATTTTAATCAGTTTTGTAAAAAGCACCTTTAGTGCTGAGAATGCAGCTCAGTAGAAAGTTTGCCCCGCATACACAAAGCTCTGGGTTGATTCCCCAGCCCTGGAACAAACAGGTGGATATGGTGGCACAGTGTGTAATCCCAGTACTTGGGAGGTGCGAAGACGAGGTGCAGAAGTTCAAGGTTGGCCATTGGCTACATAGTCATTTGAGCCAAACTTGGGATACATGAGAAAAGTTGGTTTTAGTTTGGTCATCTCCTGATGTGGTGAGTCTTTGCCCCACCCTCCCTGTGCTTGTCCTATAGGACATGATGCTAATGTCTCTCTCCTGCATGGAGCTCCAGCTGGACCAGTGGCTGCTGACCAAAGGCCGAAGCTCGACAGGTAGGAGGCATTTGTATTCTTGGCATGGTGATTTTCTGAACATCACTAGGCTGGAGGAAGCCCGAGTGGTGAGACTGGGCCATGCAGTCCCTGGGCACCTTCTCTGAGATGGCTTTTCAGTATTTCTGCTAAATCCCCTGACACTGAGGAGGTGGCAGCAGAGGCAGCTGTAGGTATCACTTAGTTGCCGTTACCGTAACTTGGTACTTAAGGAAGTAGACTCCCAGCCTTGGAGTGACTGCTCAGTTCTGTCTGTGTCTCCAGTAATTTTCTCAGATTATTCTTTTAAAATTCCACCTGGTAGAATATAGTTAAGTTTAGTGTTCAGTGAAGTTAGCAGCCCCCTTTCTTATCTCTCTGTGACTGTCTGACTGAGCTACTCTGTATCCTGCTGCTTAGGGGCTGTGGGACTCTGAGGACTCAGGGAACCTAATCATAGACACTCGGGGGCTACTACCGGGAGGGCTGAAGGAGGCCTCTGGGAGCGGAAAGGTGTTTGAATGATGTACATGAAGGCGTCACATTGCCTGGATGTTTTCTAGTGTCCCCCCGGAACTGCCCTGCTGGTGTGGTGACAGGTAGGTTTGGGCCTGACTTCCCAGGAACCCACTGCCTGGGTGATCTCCTGCAGCTGTCATTCGCCTCGTCTCAGCGGGACCTCTTTGAGGATGGCTGGCTGGAGTTTGTTGTCCGCGTGTACTGGCTGAAAGCGCGTTTCTTGGCGCTGCAGGTTTGTTCCGTGGTCAGAACGTGCCCCCACACCTGACAGGGAGGGCAGAGAACTGGCTATATTGAGGAAATAAGCATTTGTAACTCTGCAGGACTTGTGTGAGGAAGTGAGGCATTTTGGAAATTGCCAGCATGTCAGTAGTCAAAGCATGGCTGCCATTCTGGGAGCTCCTCAGTGCCCACCACAGGGCTTTGGAGGGATCCTGTGTTCTCCAGCGACCTCTGCTCAAAACTGCCTTGATTGATCCTTTTATTTTCCCGTGAAGGCTCAGCAAGTAATAGGAATAGGAGCAGGGTGCTCCAAAAGGAATTACTCACCTGGCTTCTTCTTAGAGCCTAGGTGGGAAGGCCAGAGTGACTTGACTGTTCTCCAGTACCTTTCTCTGCTGATACTTGGGGCACTGGGAGAGTGTGTCAGAGATAGCCTGGATCATAGTAGCTCAGTGTGGGGGAAGCAGCATGGTTAATGTGAAGAATGTCAGTTCTAGAGTTAGGACAGGCCTTGGTTTAACTCTGGATTGGCCAGACACCTGGCTGTGCTGAGGTGACATTGGTGTCTTCACCTGTGACATTTCTAATGAAACTTTGTCTCACAGAGCTGTGGAATGGATCACTCATTATTCATGTACTTAGTCACGGAAAGGGATTTGTTTAGCCGCACTTTTCTGGAAAGCCCTTTTCGGTGGTGGGGAAAGACGCATAACAATAATTGAAGACCTTAGCTTACTGGCACATGCTTGTAATTCCAGCACCTAGAGGGGAGAGTTTAAGGCCAGCCTTGTGCTACATAGTATAAGATCAGCATGGACTATGCGACCCTGTCTCTTAGCAAATAAACAGAAACCAGCTTAAGGGCGTCTATGTCTAGTGAGATCAGGAGTGTATGGGACCAGACAGCACAATTAACTCTCTACTTTTTGCCACCTTTTCTTGGTTTTTCTTCTGACCAGGGAGACATGGAACAAGCCCTAGAGAATTATGACATCTGCACAGAAATGCTCCAGAGTTCCAGTGCCATCCAGGCAGAGGCAGGAGCTGAGCAAGGGGACATTGTCATCCGGCTGCCCAACCTTCACAATGACTCTGTTGTTTCTCTGGAGGAAGTGAGTAGATGTCTTCAATAGTATTTTCTTGGTGGAAGATGTACTCTGGTTGATCTAGTCAGACCAGACCTGATCTGCTCCTGTGGAATAAGCGATGCCCACATGCCGAGCAGAAGGTCCTGGGGTGAGGGTAGGGGCAGTCCTGGACAGACTCCACTGGCAGAAAGCTTGTCCAGCTGGCAAGTGTGGAAGCTGTGACCAAGCGTGATTCAGAAGGAGTGGTTGCTCAGCCCCAGCAGGACTGGAGGGAAGCACTGGAGCAGTGCTAATCTGGCTGCACACAGGAGTGGAATAAATGTTGTGTGTGCCAGGCCTTTGCTGGATGGTACTCTCCTCCCGTGCGCCCTCTGCCCTGCTGCAGTCTGTATCTGATGTGCTCACATGGCTGAAAGCGTCTACTTTCCTCTACCTTTGTTTCAGGACAAGGCCAGGCACTCTGCTGTCTGTGTGCGAGGGCTACATTGGGCCCTCTGTGAGGAAAGGGCCCTGTGGGTCAATGCATGTCAATCCCCTGACTCTTTCTCTGGGTCTTTGGCAGCCAGGCAGTCCGTGGTTGTTAAGTCTGGCTTCTGAACTGTGACCATGAACTTTCACACTGTTTTGGCAGATACTATTCAAGAACCCTTCTGCTTTTGCAGTGGCTGTGTGTTTTTGCTTTTAAAGACTTGAATATATCTGGATATTAACATAACTAATTTTGAAGGAGTATGCACATTGTATGAACACTGATATTAAGTGCAGAACCTAGTGTATTTTGGCTGAAACAGTGCTAGAGTATAAGCTTATCTTTCTCATTTAGATGGGAAGACTCAAACATTGACTAAATTCAGGGAGGGGATGAGGGATTGCTATTAGGCAACATTATTGGACCTTTTTCAGATTGATAAGAACCTGAAGTCTCTGGAAAGGTGCCAGTCGTTGGAGGAGATCCAGCGGCTGTTTGAGGCAGGTGACTACAAGGCAGTGGTGCAGCTGCTCCGGCCCACCTTGTGTACCAGTGTGTTTGACCGAGCCAAACACCTGGAGTTTATGACTTCCATTCCTGAGAGGCCAGCCCAACTGCTTCTACTGCAGGTATGTGCTCACCGTCCATGTTTATATTGCCTTTACTTTGTGTGTGTTTGTGTGTGTGTGTGTGTGTGTGTGTGTCTACCTCTGGAAGTTCTGACCTAGAACTCACAAAGATTTGCCTGTGTCTGCCTCCCAAGTGCTGTGATTAATGGTGTGTGCCACTATCGCCCATGAGCTAACACTGCCAGGCTTGTTTAGTTTTAAATCATGACTTTTATTGTTGTTTTGTTTGTTTTTATATGCAAAGTTTCAGCTTTTATGTTGTCAGAATCTTTTCATATTTGCAAATGGTTGTGATTTTGTTCATTGTAAGTTGTTTCATAT
>NC_022028.1:45882922-45884099 GCF_000317375.1 Microtus ochrogaster | reverse complement strand
ACGTTTTTTATACTGGACCAATGCTCATCACTCAAGTTACTCCACAAAGAGGACTGGAGCTCCTCCGAGTACCTGGCAGTAGTCAAGAAGGCTGCAGTGTTCTAGAGGGAGGAGGGAAGGAGGCTGGACACACACCAATAGGGTTGAAAGTATTTTTGCTCTTACTGGCCTACAGCAGTGTATGTTTTATGTTTTGCATGTTTTAACTTGCCTGCTTTTGTGTTTCTAGAGTGGGGATCAAATTCAGAATCTTTCTCATGGTAAGGGGGATACAAGAAAGAATTCTCAATTTAGCAAGCTTCTTTTTATGTTCCTTAGTATAGCAGTGGTTCCTTCTTGTGGAGTTAATCTTTGGATATTACTATTTTGGATTGTTAATGTACTTTTTAATAGTACATTGTTGGTTTCTAAGAACTCTACTGATCATTGCCTGTTTATTTAAACCTGGTCTTTTAATGAGATTCCTGGTTTTTTTTTTATTGTTTACTGTTTGTTTGACTATATGGTAGTGCTGCCCACAGAGAGTGGTAATTTGGTTTCTACACTAGTTGGAAGCTAGTCTTCTGCTTTTTTCTAATTCTGGCCCTGAGCCGTATGTTCTGTTAGAGCACTATTGGCGACCCCTCATCTTTGCCAACTTTGGAAATCGGTGTGCACGCTGTCTTATATCTGCCTCTTGCATGTTTAGTTTTGATCAGAAGGAGTCAGCTTGGGTTTGGGACCCCATAGGTATACTCCATAGCCCCTTCCCCAGTGACTTCCTCTTCAAGGAGGCTGCTTTCTCAAAGAAGCAGAGGCTCCCTTTTCCTGACTTGGTGAGTTAGGAGAAAGTTTTGTGTTCAAATTTTGCAATATATTTTGAAGGCATTTGGGACCTTTCTGCTCCCATACCTGTGCCACCCCAGAGAAAGGTGGATAGGAGCTGCCTCCGGACCTAGGCTTGAGGTTGCAGGGGCAAGGGGTGGGCCAGAGCCAGATGACACACGCAGGCAGTAGGTGCTTCCTGCTGGTCCAGCAAGCTGCCTGTCAGATTTGTGACTTCACACACTGTTTGCTGAAGCACAAGCCATTGATGAAGCCCATTTCCCTGGGGTTTAAATGGGTTATATTCTAGGCTTTCTCTCCTTCCTCAGAGGAGCTTTATAGAAAGTCGATGGCTTCCACGAAGGTTTTTTTT
>NC_022028.1:45880845-45882667 GCF_000317375.1 Microtus ochrogaster | reverse complement strand
GGCTTCCACGGAGGTTTTAAAATAGAAGTCATGACTCTGTGTGGTGTTGTAAGAGCCGTGTGTGTCCTTCACATTGTGCTCAGTGTGGCCTGCATTTCAGTTCATGGAAATGTACCTTTAAGGGGTGATGCCATGGCCCAGGCTCACATGTGCATTGGGGAAGAGGGAGCTCACAGAATGATGATTTCATCAGTTACTAGCCATTTGTCCCTTCTGAGGCGTCAGTTCATGCCCTCCTGTGCTGAGATAGTTTCTCCCTAGCACGTTGCCTTACCCTGCTGAGACGGCCCCCTCATTCCTTGAGACCTGGCGGTAGATGGACATAATACTTTGGAGGAGAAGTATCTTAGTTACTTTTCTGTTGTTATGAAGGGACACCATGACCAAGGCCACTTATAAAAGAATATTTAATTGGGTACTTGCTTACATTTTCAGAGGGCGAGTCCGTGACTGCCATGGCAGAAAGTGTGGCAGCAGGCAGCCCTGGAGCAGTAGATAAAGAGCATATATTTTGATCTGCAGGTTGGGTGCAGAGAGAGTGAGACTGGGCCTGGTGTGGGCTATTAAAGCCCCAAATCCCACCCCAGACACACCTCCTCCAACAAGGCCACACCTCCTAATCCTTCCGAAACAGTTCTACCGACTAGAGACCAAGCATTCAAATATGAGCTCATGGGGGCAAAATTCAGGTCAACACAAGAGGTAACAAAGGAATTAGTCACTTAGCTTCAGTTTTGCTGCTTGCCAACTCTGGTTCTGCTCACAGAGGCCCAGCTTTAGAAATGGGAAGATTAGGCACAAAAGTAAAGCATTTTTCTAAAAGCTCCTGGGCTGGTGACCTGCCATATTGCCATTGTACCCAGGTCAGTGCAGATGCCTCAAGGCCGAATGAAAACCGCTGAAGGACAACTGCTCTTGGTCCTGTGTTTTCTCCCAGCCTTAGACCTGTGGTCCCTGTGTGTAGAACTGACACATACTTTTCGTTTTGCTGCTTCTTGTGCTCAGGACTCATTGCTCCGGTTGAAGGACCACAAACAGTGTTTTGAATGTTCTGATGTGGCTCTGAATGAGGCTGTCCAGCAGATGGTGAACTCAACTGAATCTGCAGCCAAGGAAGAGTGGGTGGCCACGGTGACCCAGTTGCTGCTAGGCATCGAGCAGGCACTGTCATCAGACAGCAGTGGCAGCATCCTAAAGGAATCTTCCTCAACCACCGGCCTTGTCCGGCTCACCAACAACCTCATCCAGGTAACCCTGGCTCCTCTTCACACTGTACTGTCTTTAGCTGGTGTATCTCTCCAATACAGCCTTCTGAGGTTCACTGATAGTCACTGTGACTTATGTACCCCAAAGGGACACATTGACTTCTTTGGCTAGAACTTCAGAGTTTGAGTTTGCTGTCCACAGCTGCAGACCTTTTTCTTCTTCTTTTTTTTTTTTTTTTTTTTTTTAAAGAAACCTTGTAGGTGTCAATAGAAATAGCGCTATGCCTTGAGGCACATTTTCGAGACAGGGTTTCTCTGTGGCTTTGGAGCCTGTCCTGGAACTAGCTCTGTAGACCAGGCTGGTCTCGAACTCACAGAGATCCTCCTATCCCTGCCTCCTGAGTGCTGGGATTAAAGGCGTGCACCACCACTGCCCAACTCTAACCATTCTTTCCAATTCCCCAATCGAGAACCAGGTCCTTCTTTCTACACATTGGCCCCTCCTTGGTTCCAATAAATATCACCAGGTCATGAAGACTAAGGGGTGACGGTAGAATCCGAGTCCAAGGCTGATTCCCCGAGATTCCCCATGGGATGCCCTTAACTGTTGTTCCTAA
>NC_022028.1:45872595-45880745 GCF_000317375.1 Microtus ochrogaster | reverse complement strand
TCGCCCGGCAGCTGCAGACCTTCTGAGACTGCTTTGTGTCAAGGTCTAGCATTGATGTAGCGCCTGGGATAACAAAGGTTCTCAGACTTCCTGTTCCCGAGGGGCAGAAATAGACTTAGCAAGGAGGTCCTGTCTGCATTTAGTGTGCCAAGAGGCAGAGTGAGGACTACAGTCCAGGCCTGGCCCCCTGCTGGGGTTCCGTACCCCCACAATACCCTAGAACTTCCAGTTGAGGGGTAGCACTTTAAGCCATAGATTGGTCATAGTATTTCGTGTCACCCAAGGTGGGTTTTGAGGCAGAGAACCTTCATTTGAGAGCCCTCTGCTGTCTTCTGAACTCATGCTCTGGCCATGAGTAAGTCCTGCTACCCATTACTACTCTAGTGTTTATTTTTTTCCCTCCATTTTGTTCAGCCAAGACCAGGCACCTGCCATTTCTTTCATGAACCGTGGAACCCCTGTAGTAGTTCTTTCTGTACCTTCTACCTTTTTAGCTCAGCTACTGTTCTGCCACAGAGGCACCTTTTAAACGCTGAAATATGACTGTCTTCTCATTCCCTGAACCCTTTACATATTGACTGGGTAGTGTATCAAAGTGCACTGAGCCCCAGCCTGCTGCTCCTCTTTTACTTTGTTGGCTGAAGCTATTCTGGACCACCCTCTGGGATCCTTGCCTGTGAGTGTGTCCTCTGTCCTCATGCACTGCCCTCAGTGTTGGACATACCACAGTAATTTACCTGGACACCTCAAGGGCTTGTCTCTGATCACTCTCTACCTGAGACCCCTGCCGCTGCTCCTGCTTTCATGGTAGCATCTGTGTATGCCCACCAGACTCAGTAGTTTCTCCAGGCCTGTTTTCCCCTGGACCGTTAGCTCCCCTTGCCACAGTCAGTAGTTGCATGTGGCACGAGGAAAGAGCATGTCATTGGGCATTGGGGGACTGTCTGATGATAAACTGGGTACTGCTAGGTCAGTGTTCCCATGTTAAAGCTGTAGGGGTAGGCAGATGTTATACCTTGCCTCTCCCAGAAGGCACTGCAATCTAGGCTCATTTCAGGGGGCCTGGGGAGGCTGACATGCTGCTGGTGCCCTTTGCCAGGTCATTGACTGCAGCATGGCTGTACAAGAGGAGCCCAAGGAGCCCTATGTTTCCTCAGTGCTGCCCTGGATCATTTTGCACAGGATTATCTGGCAGGAAGAAGACACCTTCCGTTCCCTGTGCCACCAACAGCAGCTCCAGAACCCGGCAGAGGAAGGTGTGTCATCACCAGGTTTGGAGGCATGGGGCTGACGCCTGTCCTTATCTGCTCTGTGTGGTAGGTCCCTGAGGCCTTATGTAGGTATTGTGAGTAGGCACATTCTTTAGTGAGCTGTCACACTTGTTTAGCCTCTGGGGCACTGTCGTATTTGTTTCTTAGAGGCCATGCTATGGGTATCCACAGATCATGGAGACCCTTTTGTTGCTGCTCACTTTTTTTTAAAAGTGTAACTTTCTAGTAATGAATGTCTGGAGAACTCTTGACAAATAGTACTAAATTGTATTCTCAAAAGACTTTACTAGTGAAAAATGTTTATCTATAAATGGTTATTATTTTTCTTATAAAAATGAAAGTTAATTATGCATACCAAAGAGTTTTCTCTACTACTGGAAAATGCTGGCCATGGTGGCATGCACACTTAATCCCAGCACTTGGGAAGCAGAGGCAAGTAGATCTCTGTGATTGAGTTTGAGACCAGTCTAGTCTAGCAAGGACAGCATGGCTACATAGAGAGATCATGTTTCAGAAAAGCAAAGAAAAGAAAAACAATCAAGTTGTGAGCAGGTAAGTAAACAAGAGGAATTAGCACCCTCAGCTGAAGCATCATGCCCAGGGAAGAATAGACATGTTCTGTGGACAGGCAGGCATGGTGCTGTCTCTTCCCCCCATCCTGTGGACTGAGGGATGGGAGGTGACCAAATTCTGGGACAAAATCCCAATATCTTCCCATTTATGGAGAGCTGAATAATGGAGACATGCTCCAGAACCATTTGGCCTTTTTAGAGGAAGTTAGGGTAAGGGGGTACTTCTGTCCTCCTATGACCAGACTTAATTCCAAGGGTGTGGCTCAGGATTAAGTACATTTCTGGCTGAGTAGTGAGAGACCTTATATGAGCTGAGTTTCTCAAAATGGACCATGCTTGTAAAATGATTGGAGAAGCAACAGGATTGGCCAGGAGAAGTTAGCCTGTGGTGCTGGCCGACAGACCCTGGCTAGGCTGTCAGGGACTCTGAAGTGACAGGGCCTTTGGAGAGCTGTCGTGCTGTCTCATGTAGTCACTGGATGGGGGCTCGTGAACATGTGTGGACTCAAAAAGTCCTGCAGCTGTTGTAGACACTGAAGGAGCTGACAGCTGGAGATGGCAAGTCCTGCCGAAGGGATCTCGGCTTCCTCTTCTACCTCTGTGGACATGCGGGGTGTTAAAACTGTAGCTTTAAGGAATGAGAGACAGTTTTTGCGTGGCAGAAAACTCATAATTTTAAAGAATACCCATGTAGGCGACTCCCAACCACCTGTAACTGCAGATCAGAGCACCCTGACTTCCATAGCTACTCCACACGTGGCAGACACAGACACACATACACAATAAAAAAATAAGGCCTTAAAAAAAGGAAACTAAAGAACCCACAATGTCTGGAATGGTTTGAGCCTTTATTACCTGCAGGGATTTTTTTTTTGGGGGGGGGGGTTACTTTTGTTGTTGTTGTTATTGAGGGATTGACCAGTAGTAAATTTTTGTAAAAGACATTTAAGCTCTGTGTGGTTGTGTGCAATGCCATCTGGTATTTTCTGTTTAAAATGTTCTCTTTTAATTCACTTTGTTCCCACCCCCCAAAGAGCCAGTTACAAGGTGCTCATGGCTTATATATGGTCCAGAGTTTCAAAAATTCTGAGGAGCACTCGGGAGGCAGAGGCAGGCGGATCTCTGTGAGTTCGAGACCAGCCTGGTCTACAAGAGCTAGTTCCAGGACAGGCTCCAAAGCCACAGAGAAACCCTGTCTCGAAAAACCAAAAAAAAAAAAAAAAAAATTCTGAGGCTTTTTAAGGAACTAATAATAATTTAATGGTGAACAAACATTTGATGGCAAGTTAATAGTTTTTTTCCCTTCTGCAGTATTCAAGTAAACCTAAATGTGAGAGTTTTCAGAATTTGTTCATGTAGTGTGTGGTCTGTTGTAACTTGTCCTTCTCTTTGAAAAGTACAGGAGGTACTCTGAGTGATGTGCAGCAGATGCTAGTATTGGTTCTCGGGTGCTAGGGCAGTTCTGTTTTGTGAGGGAAGCCCTCATTTACATTTTTCTATATGATTTCAGTTGATTTTTGATAAACAGATTGCTTATTAAAGCCAGTTAAGTAATTACTTAGAAAAGGAAAGAGAACCGTCTGGTCATATGACAGAGAGAGAAAAGAGAAAATGAGACATGGATGCAGTCCTTTTGCCACTGAGTGTTTGCACTGATTGTCTGTTGGTCCGACCTTTCCCAGGGATGTCGGAGATGCCCATGCTCCCATCTTCCCTCATGCTGCTCAACACAGCGCATGAATACTTGGGCAGGAGGTCCTGGTGCTGCAATTCAGATGGGGCGCTGCTGCGATTCTACGTAAGTGATCCTCCTGGGTCATAGGCTGACAGTACGGGGTTGGGGCAAGTGGGAAAGATGACAGAACCCTGGTGGTTCCCTTGCGCTTGTGTTTGTCTTCCTGTAGGGGTTCCCATTGTGGGTCTTTGATTAATACGTGTGTGTAATTGAAGAAACTTGAAGAAAATCTGAACTTGCTTCCTGTGTCTTTTTTATTTCTTCTATCACTGTGACAAAACCCATGAACTAATCATCCTTAAAGGAGTAAAGGTTTCTTTTGGCTCATGGTTTCAAAGATTTGAGTTGGTTGACCCCATTATCTTAGAGCCTTTAGCATACATTGTGATGAAAGCACACAAGTCCTGATTGTTCAATCGGTAGCTATTACAGCACTGGGGACAGTCTTCTTGAGCCTGCCAACTGGGCCTGATTGGTGGTAGCTCTGGGCTTATTGGAGATACGCAGCATGGACCCAGTCTCCACTGAGTAGGAGGCCAGTTAACACCAGACTGATTACAGTGCATCAGGTTTTTCGGATGTACCAAGGAAGAGACATCTAGTCCAGCCTGTATACCTGCTAATAAAGTTTTATTGGGGCATTTATTTACGTAGCAATTATGACTGCTTTTACTATGCATTGATAAGGACAAGAAACTGTAAGTCTGTATGGCTTGAAAGGCCTAAAATCTTTGTTCTTCGCACTTTAAAAAGCTTGCTGTCTTCTGCTGGGTAACTTGTGTTTGGTCGGTATATCCTCTGCAGCTGCAGCCTTCCTCCTCAGTGCCTCCCTAGTTTGCCCCCTCTTAGAACAGTCTTACCACCTATTAGCATACTCCATAATTTACATATTATGTTTATTATTTGACTTTCCTCTGCTGGTGTTAAATTCAGAGAGAGTAGGTATTTTTGTTCACTTGGTTCGCTGCTGAATCCAAGTGCTTAATACAGCACCTGGCACTAAACAGTGCAGGTTTGTGTGAGCCAGGGCTCTAGAGGACCAGAGCTGATGGAGCTGATACTAGGGGAGACTTAGTAGTCTGACTCAGGATATAGTCTGGGTAGTCCAGTGATGTCTGTCTCACAATGGAAACGCTGAGCATCCAGTAGCTGTTCAGTTCATGAGGTTGGATGCCCAACAATCCCAGTCTGATGCTGGAATCCCGGAAGATTCCTGGAGAGCTGCTGGTTTTCAGTCTGTGTTGAAATCCTGAAGAAACTAGACTTTTTAAAAATAAATTTATTTATTTTACATAATACCTCAGGATAGATGAACTTGCCAACAAGATTGGTGTCAAGAAGCAAAGCTTCCTTCATCCATAAAAGTGTCCTTTTATGTTGGCTGCCACCAGAACATATAGCTTAGATTTAGGGTGGGTCTTCCCACCTCCATTAATCCACTTGAGACAATCCCTCACAGGAGTGCCTAGCAGCTTGGGTTTTAACTGATTCTAGATGTGGTCAGGGTGACAGCCAAAATTGGCTATCACAGGGCTGAAGGAGACTAAGAGTGTATGGAACTTTTCTATGCACGTGTCAGCTTGCAAAGTCTGCATTGCTATGCAGAAATCAGCCACTACCCTCATTCCTCTACCCAAGTGCACAGACACTGCTTCTAGGAGGTCTCCTCAGGCAGCTCTCATGCAGAGAACCTGGGAACATGGCTCAGTAATTTCTGTACAGGATGAGTTCCTGAGTTAAGGCCCCAGGACCTGTGTCTTAGAGTTACTGTTGCTATGATGAAATACCATGACCAAAAGCAAGTTGGGGAGGAAAGGGTTTATTTAAATAAAGGCTTATATTTCCATTTCTAAAGGAAGTCAGAACAGGAACTCATGCAGGGCAGAAACCTAGAGGCAGGAAATGATGCAGAAGCCATGGAGGGGTGCTACTTACTGGCTTGCTCCACATGGCTTGCTCAGCCTGCTTTCTTAGAGCACCCAGGATCACCATCCCAGGGATGGTACCACCCAAGATATGCTGGGCCCTCTCACATCAATCAGTAATTAAGAAAATGCCTTACAGCTACATCTTATGGAGGCATTTTCTCAATTGAGACTCCCTCCTCTCTGACTCTAGCTTGTGTCAACTTGACATAAAACTAGCCAGCATACTGTATAAGTGCCGTTGGGCATGGCAGCCTGCCTGTAATCTCAGTGCTTAGAAGGCAGAGACAGACTGCCCAGAGAAAGTTGACTAGCTAGACTAGTTGTATTGTCATGCTCTGGGTTCAGTTGAGAGCTTGCCTGTCTGCCTCAGTGAATAATGTAGAAAGTAATTGAGGAGGACTCCCATGTCAACCTGTGACTTCTGCACACATGTACAAAGATACTCATGCATACAGGTGAAACCATACACATGCGGATATTCATAATACACACACACACACATCATATGTACGAGGAGGAAAAGAACAGATACCTTTGCAGACTGTCTGTGTTGGGGAGTAATGTGAGAGGGAAGAGTAGGCCAAAGGGCCAGTGTATCGTCCTCTTCCCAGGTTTCCCTGGTCTGTGTCTCTTGAACGCTGAATCTCATAAGCCAGGTGAATTGAGAGACAAATGACAAGTGCTGCTATGTTTGCTTCCAGTTCCTAAGTTTCTTACCCAGGACCCATTGAGAGTCCTCAGATTCCCTACCAAATTGCTTTCCTTGGATCCTGCACAACTCACTCCCTTTTCTTCCCACCTTTTCCAAGAGGCTTTCCCCATTCTCCCTACCCTGTGCCACCTGCTCCTGGCACCGTGTAGCTTGTGTTTGTGTCTCTCTGCTATTCAGCAGCTGGCTGAGATCAAACAAAACCTTCCTGTCCTGCAGTTTGAAGCATCTCTAGGGATGTGAGCAGTGGTCACCCCACCCATACTTCCTGCCTGGCTACTGGCCAATCAGTGTTTCATTAAAATACAAATGACAGGGTACTAGACCATTGTCCCACAGCAGAAACACACACAATCCATCTCATTTATAAAGGTTTCTCCTGGCTTGTTGTCACATGTGTTCTCCATTCCATGTAGGTTTTTGTTTGTTTGTAGGACAAGGTAGGACCAGTTTCACATTTTATGTGGATGGCCAGCTGGTTTGAGATCTTTATTAAAGAATTTTCTTGCTGCACCTAATTCTCCTTCATCTCTTGTGAGTGCGAGGAGGTTATCGTTAGGCTGTCTGTATTGATATTCGCAGCCTTTCTACCCCGTGCCAGCACCACAGTTTCTTTGATAGTCTGATAACTGCAAGAATTTCTCTACTTACCTTTATTTCCATCATATTGTCTTGGCTGTTCTTGGCTCCTTCTTCTATAACATTGTAAGATCAGTGTATAAGATTTAAGGAAACCATGCCCTCCCTGGAATTTTGATTGGAATCAGTGGTCTTGTTGATTAATTTGGAAGAGAAGTGCCCAAATTGAATTATTTAGTCATGAACATAATATGTCTTCTTATTTATTTCAGCCTTACATGTTCCTTTTTCTTAATTCAATTATGCACATTTTTCTTGAATCCTAGATTTTTGTTTGTGGTTCTGGGGGTCCAAAAAAGGTCTTGTGCTTGGTAGGCATATGGTCTGCTGATGGTTTATACTTTGAACCCTACGTATCTTTAAAAAAGAAATTCCTATTACAAGTTGATATTTAAATTTAATTTTGTTTCATTTTGTTTTGTAGAAATACAGGAACATTTTGAAAAGGAAGTTCTCTTACACATAGGTTCTTGGTTTCTTGTTCCTGGTTTCTGGTAAATTGTAATGGTTTTGAGACTTGATGGATTTTCTATGTAAATGATTAGTCTGTGGATTCATTATTATTTCCCTTCTTTTCAGTCTCTGTGGTTCTCTTTTCATTCTCTTAACACCTGGTCACAGATGGTACACTCTGTCACTAAAGAGGAGAGCATGCAATTTCTGGGTTTGTGGGCATTGAGAGTCTCTGCTGCAACTCCCCAGACTCCTGCTGTAGTGCAAAGGCAATAAAACTTGTGGAGATGAAAGTTGAATTTCTCTCCTTTTTTGTATTATGAAGTAGTTTTTTTTTGTAATGGTATTAGAAATTAATATGGGGCCTTGTGCATATTAGGCAAGTCTTTGCCACTGAGGTATACCCCAGCCTTGTTTTATTTTTATTTGAGACAGGATTTCCCTGAGTTACCTAGACTGGCAACTTGAATTTAACTCAGGCAGACCTTGAAGTTTTGACCTCTTCTTCTCGGTCTCTGAGTAGCTGGAATTTCAGGTTTATGCCAGGCTACAAAATCGTTTTCTTCTGATTTATTTCAGGCATTCAAAATGTGAATGCTGTTTTTATAACATTTGTATTACTTCTTTGGGGATTTCACAGTGTATGTAGTCTGATCACAGTCACCTCCTGTCCCTGCTCTCCACTCCCCTCTTACCTTCACCCCTAACTTTGAGTGCCCTATTCTTAACTCATAAACAAACTAACAGTCTTGAGATCTGACACATGGCCAGTCATTTGTTGTTCCCTTTCTCCCACCCTGGATCTGGTCTTTCTATTTGTAAAGTTTAGCTACTGCTAATTCT
>NC_022028.1:45871952-45872410 GCF_000317375.1 Microtus ochrogaster | reverse complement strand
AGACCAGGCTGGTCTCGAACTCACAGAGATCCGCCTGCCTCTGCCTCCCAAGTGCTGGGATTAAAGGCGTGCGCCACCACCGCCCGGCTTAGATTGTTTTTTCTTAAGTGAAACTTTTTGGAATAGTGTCCCACTATTGTAAAGTGGCCTGGTGGTGGTGGCACACACTTTTTATCCTAGCACTTGGGAGGCAGAGGCAAGAGAATCTCTACAGAGCAAATTCCAGAACAGCCAGGGCTACACAGAGAAATCCTGTCTTGAAAAACAAAACAAAACCCCAAACAAACAAAAACTAGCATAAATCAGTTTGGTGTTAAATTTATTTTTTAAAACATTTCTAGGTACTTCTAATAATTTTCCCTTTTTTATTGCTAACATTGTTTATGCTTTTCCCTTCCCTTTAAGTAAAAAGAGTGCATGCCTTTAATCCACCACTTGGAAGGCAGAGGGCAAGCAGA
>NC_022028.1:45847758-45871483 GCF_000317375.1 Microtus ochrogaster | reverse complement strand
ACCATGTGGTTGCTGGGAATTGAACTCAGGACCTTTGGAAGAGCAGGCAATGCTCTTAACCATTGAGCCATCTCTCCAGCCCCTCTCGGTGATGTTTTATTGGAGGAGATTTTCCTCAGCCCTTGTGGCACTTAGAGTTGTTGTCTGTAAGTATTTAGCACCGTTTCTCCATTGGAATCTGAACTTTTAAAAAGTAGGATCTACATCAGACTGTGCCACATAAAAGAAGCTGCTCAGTAAATGCACACTTAGCAAATGGGTGGGGACGTTGCCTGGGCGTAGCGTATCTAATGGTGGTGGTAGATGCTGGCTAGGTGTGCTGAAGTCAGGCAGCTCACACGCCTTGATGGAGCCTACTGCCAGATCCACCCAGAGCAGTTCTATAAAGATAACAAGTCTTTTCTTGGAAGCAAGTCTTTGGAATCTAGGGACCCCAGGCATTACCTCTTCAGGTTAAAAGAGTTGATAAAGTGGTGGTCCCCCGGGGTCTTGCTCTGACTGGGAGGCTGAATCTGTAGGTCTCTCTTCCCACCTGCCATAGGTACAAGTCCTCCAAAAGGAACTTACTGCATCTGCCTCTGAAGACACTCACCCCTACAAGGAGGAGCTGGAGACTGCCTTGGAGCAGTGCTTCTACTGCCTGTACAGCTTCCCCAGCAAGAAGAGCAAGGCCAGATACCTGGAGGAACACTCGGCTCAGCAGGTGAGCCTGTGGCTCAGGCCGGGGAGAGGCAGCTCTCAGGTAGAGGAGAGCTCCTTACAGGACTGAGATTGTTACACACAGTTCTCTGAGATGGTCTGACGCTGATCAAAGGAGAGGGTTTTCCTATAGGATGTAACATGTAATTGATTGACATCTCGTTGTTACCAGGTTCATTTGCAGTTTGGATTATAATTCCATAATTATACATAATTATACATAATTATACATAATTATACACTCATAATTCCATACATGTTTTTCTTTTTGATTTGTTCTCCCCAGAACACTATTGGGTACATTATGCCATGGCTTATATCATCAGCCATTGTCCAGTCTTAGATATTCTATACCTTAATGTATAGACTCGTTAGGATGGCATGTCTACTCTGGCCCAGAGGTGTGGAGCCTAAGCTTCGCAGTTATGATTGACGCCCCACCCCCACCCCCAACCTGGCCATGATTTCACAGATCATAACCTTCAGTTTTCAATATTTGGTTTTTTAGAGATTAGCTCTAACCAGGTATGAATCCTAAAAGACATTTCTTAGGCAGGAGATGTAGTTCGGTTGGTAGAGCACTTTTGTAGCAAAGATGGAGCCCTGGGTTTTATTACTAGCATCATGTAAAACCAGGTGGGGTAGAGCATGCCCTTGGGAGGTGCAGGCAAGATCATTAGAAGTTCATAGTGAGTTCACTGCCAGCCTAGACTACGTGGGATCCAGGTAAGGAGGTGAGTGGATAGTTGTCTCAACGGTTAAGGACACTTGCTGCTCTTGCAGAGGACCTGAGTTTGGTTTCCAGCATCTCCAACAGGTGGCTGTCACCTTTAATTCCTTCTCCAGGGGATCTAATACCCTCTTCTGCCTTACATGGATACCTGCACATATGTGGCAATATACATAGACACGTGAAGTATAATAAAATTATAAAAATTATTTTTTGGCTAATAGTACTAAAACCTTAATATTTAACATAAAATTGTCTTATCATTTACTCTCATTCACTAAGAAAGTTAAATATTTCTGTTTGAGAGTTATAACCTTAACACTAATAACATAATTCTGTGCAGTGATATCCTCAGGAAGCTTGAGACTTATACCTACCCAGAAAACAAATGACTTTGTCTTCTTAGGCTGCTGGAATGGAGGCTTGCCTGCCCGTTGCAGGTTAGAGGAGTGGAGTGGGGAGCGTGCTCTGTTCACCACACGTTGTGACCTCATTGCACCGAGCTCCTCTAGAGGAACTTCTGAGTGTGCTGAGTCTGCATCTGTCTTTTTCAGGTGGATCTTATATGGGAGGATGCCCTGTTTATGTTTGAGTATTTTAAGCCCAAGACCCTTCCTGAATTTGATAGCTACAAGACCAGCACTGTTTCTGCTGACTTGGCTAACCTGCTGAAAAGAATTGCTACCATCGTGCCCCGCACAGAGAGGCCAGCCCTGAGCATGGAGAAAGTCTCTGCCTACATTGAGGGAACTTCCACCGAGGTGGGTCTCAGGGAACATGGGGGGGGGGGGCTTCCTCTCAAGCTCTGCTGCTTGTTTGCTCAGCACCAGCTGCTAGAGATCAGAGCAAGCCAACTAACAGTTTATTCCTGCACAGGACTCCACCTCTTCTCCTAAACTTGCCCTCTCTCGTGCCAGGTGCCCTGCCTTCCAGAAGGGGCAGATCCCACTCCTCCGGTGGTGAATGAGCTCTACTACCTCCTGGCTGATTATCATTTCAAAAACAAGGAGCAGTCTAAAGCCATCAAGTTCTACATGCACGATATTTGCATCTGCCCCAACAGGTGGGTGATAGTGTGTGGAGCCAGGTTGCTGCCAGAAGGTCTGCTGTCTCTAGTTCAGCCAGTTCTCCAGTGAGCCAGCCTAAAGTTTCCTTGTCTGTAGCAAGATAATGAAAAAGAATGAACAGAAAAAAATGGCTTAGCATTCTTGAGCAAAGAAGGTTTCTTTCCCAGAGTCCTATTGGAGGTGCACTGGAATCCTTTTGGTTTCTGGTGCGCAGGGCAAGGAAATACTACATAGCCCCATACTGTTTTGTGGTGCTTCTTTCCTGGTAGGAACCAGGACAACTGGTATGTCCGGAGTAGAGAGGCTCTTTAATTAGGGGTGCTTTGGGGGTTAAGAAGGGATATCAGGGATATGAAATGGTTCAGCGGTTAAGAGCACCCACATGGGCACTGTAATTCCAGTTGTAGGACCTAACATCTTCTCTGGCTTCTGTGGGTCCCAGGCACACTCATGTGCACATACATACCCACAAAACACATACAGAAAATAAACTAACTAAAGAGGAATACTAGAAAAGTTGGCGCCTGGGGGTTTTGTTTTTGTTTCTGTTCTTGGTTCGTTTGTTTTTGTCTTGCTCTGATGTTCTGTCAGCAGTGAGGTTTGTCCCAATGGTGTGTAGGAGCCTTGTGCACAAGGTTTGTGCTTCCTCTGTAGCTTCCTGTTGAGCTTCCTCCTAAAATGTAGTGATTTTTCAGAACTAAGCATTCTGAAGGACTCTGCTATACTCACGAAGCTCAGTCCACTTGACTAAAGGGTCTACCTGGAGAGGTAGACTTTGGACATGGTCAGATAGTTACCCTGTAGCCAACCTGTGTCTAGAGGTAAAGCCCTACAGACACACTCTCTGGAAGTCCTTAGGAACCATCATGGTGCTGCTCTTGGACCATGGGTGGGCACAGAACTGCCCTGCTCCAGGAAGCCATAGAATTCACCTTTCCACAATCCTGCCTAGACAAGGGAGGAAGGGGCTGAGCTCTGGAGAGAGAAGCAAATTTGTAAGACATCACCTCTATCAAAGGCCCTCAGAAGGCCCCTTTTTGCTGAGTCTGCAAGGAGCCATGTACTTAAAGCCCTGGCTGTCTTGGGGGTCACTACTTCAGTTGTGATAGCGCAGATCTGCACTTACTGGCTGAGCTTGTCCTGTGGATGACATTGTAGGTCACCTGCTTCTCTATCTAAAAAGTGAGAGTAATGATAGCCGGCACCTGGCATGGCTCCTCTGTCTTGCAGGTCCACAGGCAGTGGGTGAGAGTACCTACCAAAGGCTCAACTAGATAGCCCTCTAGTCCCGTGATTCTCAACCTTCCTAATGCTGTGCTGACCCCCAACCATAAAAGTATTTTGTTACTACTTCTAATTGTAATTTTCTACTGTTATGGATGTAATGTAAATAAATATCTGATATGTAGGAGATTTGATATGTGACTCCCAAAAAGACTGCAATCCACAGACTGAGAACTGCTGCTTTAGTGTATACATTGTCTGTTTAGATGCTATCAGCTTGTTAGATCTGGCCCACTGTGTGCTGAGATGTCTTCTCTGAGGACTGGCTAATGTAGAAAGGGTTTTATCAGCTTGGTACTAGGTCTCAGCCTAGAGCAGCTCTTGCTCTGAGTTCCACAGGCAGATACCAGTGGAGACTGGGGTTCCACCTGGTCCTTGGTACTAGCTGAAGTACAAATTTGGATATTTGAATTCTTCCTTGATGCCTTTTGAGAGGGGTGAAGCCCATGGTAGGTGACTGGGTAGACAGTAGGGCCCTGATTATATCAATGGAGGTTCCTGAGGGTCGACTGGCAGTTTTCCTTCCCTTTGATTGAGCTTTCCTGGTTTTTCTGAACTGGAAGAGGTATCAAATTAGACCGCCATTTTCGGATGGAAGTGGGGCTAAGACCTAGTTCAGCTGAGCATGAAACAACTCTAAGCCCAGCACCAGGACTGAACTTGCTTTGCACAAATGAGAACCTAAAATGCAGACTCTAGATATTTCTTCCTCCTGGGGTCACAGGCATCCCTGAGGCCTTCACTCCCAGAGTATGGATTGTGTAGTGTTGTGCCTGAATCAGACACTTACATCAGGAGGACAAGGGCATGTTTATTTTTTTGTGTGTGTGTTTTAAAAGTATGTTGGTGTTTTGCCTGCATGTATATCTGTGTGATATGTATGCCTGGTGCATTTGGAGGCTAAAAGAGAGCATCAGATCCCCTGGAACTGGAATTACAGATGGCTGTGAGCTGCCATGTGGGTGCTGGGCTCTCAACCCAGGTTCTCTGGAGGGCAGCAAGTGCTCTTAACTACTGAGTTATCTATCACTCCAGCCTGTTTCTGAGTTTTCATGGTGATGCCTTTCTGCACTGGTTGCTTTGTGTAGAGAGGAAGTGGTTCTCGTGCCGCCATACAGGACTGTCACAACTTTTTCTTTCCTCGAGGTGAGAGTAACTTCTCTCAGAGATGTTGGATATGGAAAAGAAGTCCCTGTTGTGAAATTGTCCCTGGTGAAGAATTTGTGATTTAAGCCCTCCTCCCCCATTCCCTTCTCCAGAGCAGGCTGAGCAGAGCCAGGGAAGAAATGGTTGCTTTGGGCTCCAGACCTGTGAGGAAGAAAGGCTACTGTCAGAAGCCTCTCACACGAAGGGTGAAGCCTCCATCTTTGCTGTTCTTCTGTCACCATTGAGTCTGTGGTGTCTCCCCTGCTCCTTTGTTTACATGGTGCCATCTTTGGTTGGAGGACAGTGAAAGCACTTTGGGGGCTCATGGGGTTTATTTGCCTTTGCCATCTCTTGGGATGATCAGACAATTCCAGACAACAGTTAGCCAGCGTAAACTCACACCGAGTATTGTAAAGGTGTGGTAGGCTGAACTGATGGTGTATTCGACAGGGCAGCCCTAGCTCTTTTGGTTGTTGCGTTTTCTGTTTTCTGGACCAGCACTCAGTAAACAGCTCTGCAGGAGCTCAGAAATCACCTCTGTCCGGGTGTAGTATCTCCATGGCTACTCATCTTCTCCCAGAATCTTGTGTGTTCTCCTGCCTTAGCTTCTCTCAGGTGGTCTCAGAACCATCAGGTCCCAGCCATTACCTGCCATCTTGTTCATTTTATTGCAGGGATCTGAGCTGAGAGAATAAATAGGATCCAAGAGACAATAGGAATAAACTGAGTGGCTGGGGCCCATGCTTCTCTGTTCCCTGAGTTCCTGCTTGGTGAAAATATGAGCCTCAGGAGGAAAGGACACTGAAATAAGTTTGTTGGTTTTTTTTTTTATTGTAATTGCCTCAGCTGGACCCCTCTTGTGAGGCTTTTTGGGAGTGTTGTTGCCTTCCATCAGTGCAATGCCCTGGGCAACCATTTACTGCTGGGGAATAGAGCCCCAAAGCCCATCTACAAGAGCAGTCATCGGCTGCTTGCTGAGGGACACAGAAGAACATTTGTCTCCTGGCACACCATCCTCCATCCTCATGCATTAAATATATGTACTGATGGGAGGGAGCAAGGCCACGACAAGGAGAGGTCATGACCCAGACTGTAGAATGTCTGAGTTGGTCTTTGAGCCATGTGTGGAGCAGAACTCCCACAATGTCTGCCTGACTGCCGTGCCCTTGGAACAGCAGTGTTTTTAGCTGGCACTTTTGTTACTACCCTAGGTTCGATTCCTGGGCAGGCATGGCTCTGGCCCGGGCCAGCCGAATTCAGGACAAGCTGAACTCCAATGAACTGAAGAGCGATGGACCCATCTGGAAACATGCCACACCTGTTCTGAACTGCTTCCGGAGGGCCCTCGAGATTGACAGCTCTAATTTGTCCCTGTGGATTGAGTATGGCACCATGTCCTATGCCTTACACTCATTTGCTTCCCGCCAGCTGAAGCAGTGGAGAGCCGAGCTGCCTCCGGAGCTTGTACAGCAGGTGAGAAGGGTGCTGCCGAAGGGCTTGCAGTCCTCTAGCTAGACTGCTAGGGGCCCTTGTTCTTACCCTCACACACATGTATCCTCAGTAATAACTTGGTTCTTGGTCTTTGGGTACCTAGTGTAATGATTGTTCTGTCTCTTTAAGAGATAAGCCATGCCCACTCCCTCCCCCATCTGCTGAGACAGGCTGATCTTCAGCTTCCAGCCTGAGTTCTCTCCCTTTTCTGTCTCTCTTCTATCTCATTCTTTCTCTCTTTCTCTCTCTCCCTCTCTCCCTCCTCCCCACTCTGCTCTTCCCCCCTTCTCCCCTCCCTTCCATAACCACTAAATAAATATCCTCACTCTGCATGGCATGCCTATCCATCTGTTCTCACCTGCCACTGCCATGGGCCTCGCTGCAGCATGGTCCTTGCCTGACACCCCATGACCTACTGCCTGTCGCCACTCCAGGGACCTGCAGTATTTCTGCCACTGCAGCTATTTGGGGATCTGCAGCAGTTTTTATTAATCCATTACACCTAGTCCATTGGCAGGAATTTCAGAGGTAAACTATTCTGTCCTGACGAGCTGGTCATCAGTTTGAGTGTAGTTGAGTGGTAGAGAGGAGATGTTGGACATCTGAAGTAGACATTCTTCCCTTTTTGCTCCAAAGGACTTTTGGGGCCATGGTAAAATCCTTACCTGGCATTAGGGTTTTCAGTTTTTTGGTGTGTGTCGTCTCTAGTGCAAGATCCAGGATCTGACCTGCAGTCACTGCTTAGCAAGAACACGGTCATTTCCTTCAGATGGAAATGGAGGAATCATACTGACATGTTTAGGGTTTGTTTAGGGAGGGGTGAAGGGTGCTGTGGATCAGACCCAGGTCCTGTGCCTGCTGAACGCACACTGCCACAGAGTTACCCTCACGCTAGCAAAGTTAGGTGGCAGGACAACAAGGTGTTGCAGCTCAGAAAGGTCGCAGAGCAGAGCAAGGTGTTGAAGGAGCTGACCAATCAGGCAGTACTTGGTCTCAGGTTTTGCACTGATTGTCTGTGATTAAAACCCAGGCAAGATGATGCTAACAGTGCTGTGACACTGCTGGAGGGCTGAGGAGACCCTTGGCAGACGTCACTGCAGTACTCTGAAAGCGCTGTCTCCTTGTGGGTGGACTGACTTTGTGCCAAGGCCCCTACTGCCTTCAAGACCCTGCAGAGTAAGACACGGGCTCTCAGAGCCTTTGAACTCTTCAGATGATATTGGAAAGCCTGGTGAAGATGCAGCAGTACATTTCACCACTAGAGATGGCCCTAAAAGTCTACAGTGAATACAAGGCCACTGTTTGAGGACCTCAGCCCTGGGGAAGTCATGAAGTCCATCTGCTAATGAGGACTGAGTTACTGTAATAAGTAGTGAATAAAAGATATCATTGGGCTCTATGAAAAAATTAATAGTGAAATGTCTCCTGAATCTATGTAACTAGAACCTTGACAATGCTGAGAACGTGACTCTTGGAGAGCTCAACTTTCTATCAGTTATATGATCATGTGACACACACCTTTCACCTCTGCCTCATAAATTTAGAAAGCTGCTTTTGTAGACTTATTTGGGAGCTGCCTCCCTTTCCCTGGGAGTTTGAATTCATTGTGCCTTTCGGGGGTTTTCTCTTTACAGGCAGTGGCCAACTGTGTTAGCTCTCAATCCTTGTGCACAAAGGCTCAGGAGTGTGGCAGGCTGGGAGCACAACATTAGGCTTTACTGCTGCTGTTGTTTGAGTCTCACACAATGATGCCACCTTCCTCCTCTGTGCTGGGGCACTACAGTCCCTCAGTTCAGGAGTTGGCCTCTGGGTTCTAGACTCTCAGCAATTTGGTCCCAAAGTTTTCCTTCCTTCAATGTCCAGATTGTGTGAACTCTACAGATGAGTGAGAATAGTGACTCCCATATTTGACTGGTCTCTTGCATGGGTGTGACGCTTGTTAAAAGGACACACGGGAACTCTCAGACAGCTGTGCTTTTTGTAAGCTCCTGTGTGGTTATTATGTTTTCCTTTATTATTTTCTTAATTTTTTTCTCCAATGGTTTGTATGTGACATCATAGGGATAGACTTGACACCGGTGGCGGATATGTGAGAGCAGTGGCCTTAGAGGCATAGAGACATAGTAGGTTCCAGTGCACTGCTAACAGGAGGCGGATATCACAGCTCCACAGGGCTGAGCCCTGACAAGAACACAGTGGGGAAGTGCTGCATGGCTCTCAACTAAGCATCATCTTCTTTAAGACACTTTTATTCAATTTGTGTCTTTCTAGACTTCAAAAGGAAACAAAACCTTTTTTACACACATGAAGTGTGTATATTTAGGAGAATCTAGGAGGATTTGCCTGTTTGATTTTTTTCTTTCAGCCTACATACTGTTCTATTAAGTACAGTATGTAGCTTCCCTTTCTCCTCCGCTTGCACTGTTGAGCCCTTCTCAGGTTACTTTCTATGGGTGTAGTAGAGTCCTTAGCTGACAGTACAGAAACAACTTACTGCATTTGTTTGTGTTTCAATGGCCTCTGATCCCCCTCCACCTGCTGCTATAGAACTTGACTCCATGGGTGGCCCTGTAACATTAGGAACACAATTATCCTGCAAGGACACATAGTGAGGTAAGGTGGCCTGGATCTTAGAGTCCCTCCCCTAATTTCCTTGTACTGATCCTGGTGAAATTTCACACTTACACTTTCCAGGAAATATACATTCTGAGGATCAGGAGGAACCTCTCTGCACTTTTTGTACAACTCCCACAGGTGGACTTGACATCCCCCCACCTTTTCCCCTGGTCTGGTTCTCTTCTACCCAAGTTCACAGCTTCTAGATGACCATGGTGTTTGCCTGATGGCCCCTGTTATCCCAGGCAGCTCAGATCCTGAAACTGCTCTCAGGCCTTTTGTCTCCCTTCAGGACTGCCAGAGGGGCTAGAACGCCCAGGGATGCAGGAGCCCTGAGGGAAGGGATAGGTTTGGCCTCCTTATCTGGGGCACATACTGCCCTGCACGACTGCCCTGTGTTCCCTGGACTCTTTCCACCTCAGAGGAGGCAGCTTCCTAGGATGCGGTCCCCTGGTTGCTTGAGCTATGTCCAGACTTACCGTGTCTGAGAAATGGGCTGTTGAACATGCTTGATGTATCTGAGGTCCTGTACTCTTTAGTTTTCACCTGCAGACTTGCCAGCGGTGATGAGGGAAGTGGAAACATTCCCTGTTGTAGTAATAGGAGCGGTGGGCTGCTTCCCGCCACCTGGCTAGCTTTACCCGAAATAATTACACGGAAACTGTATTCTTTTAAACACCGCTTGGCCCATTATATTTAGCCTTTTCTCAGCTAACTCTCGCACCTGGACTAGCCCATTTCTAGTGTAGCCCACGAGGTGGCTTACCAGGGAGATTCTAGCCTACGTTCATCCTGGGTCGGAGCTTCATTGCGTGTGCCTCAGAGAGCAAAGCTCTCGCGTCCGCCCTGGAGATGGGAGCATGTCGTCTCCGCTCCAGAGCGCAGAGCTGTCGAGTCTGAGCTCACTTCCTCTTCCTCCCAGCATTCTGCTCTGTTTATTCCACCCACCTATGTTCTAAGCTATGAGCCCAAGCAGTTTATTACTCAACCAATGAAATCAAAAGATTGATATATGATACTCCCACATCACCCTCTGATGTCATTTCTAGGGCAGGAGAAAGAACTGGGGACCAGAACTTCCTAACCAAGTGACTTAGTGTTCTCTCTGTGCTTCAGGCTACATATAAAGATGGCCATTCGTTCTCTCAGGCAGCACTGGAGAGGTCAGTCATGATGCCTGCCTCAGCCATTCCCTAAGCCCAGCACAAGACTGAAGTGCCATGAGGAAGGGTATCCAGTCTGTTCCGAGGATGGCACTAGAATGAAGTCTAGTGGCAGAGCTCTAGACACACACTCTTGGTGACTGTCCCTTTTCTTCCTGTGGGATGTTGCACCTGCTGAATTAACAAAAACAGGGACATTGGCAATGCCACACAGCTGTTAAGCAGTTCAAATAGAACTACATTTAAGCAGCTGCCTTTTCCTTAGACATATTTGCTTTAGGGCCCATTTCAGAGTCTCTGAATGTGATAGAATCCCTGTGCCATGCTTGGCCTTGTGCTGTGATTCTTTTTATTCATTCAGGGATGCGTTTGTAGTTTCTAGATGGCCAGTTTCTTTTTAGAAAATGTCTTGCAGAGCATCTGGGTAGCACACGGCCCCTAAAGTCAGCTATTGCTATAGAATGTTCGTGAAAGTTAAGCCTCTGTCGAGCAAACATAAGTAGGGCAGGTGTGCCATGTGAGATAGAGCATGTGCTTGTGACCCCAGCAGCTCCCTTGCTGAACACCAGTGCTTGTGTACCCTCCCTGCTCTGGTCCCTGAGGTGAGCTGGGAAGAAGCTACAGCCTCCCTGCCATCAAGCCAGGGCACAGTGAAGAGGGCCCAGAGACCTAGGATGCCCCAAACACAGCATTCTCCACTCTGTCCCCAACCTGGAAGCTCTGAAATAAAGGAACATGTGTGCTTGGCAGCTGCCAAGAAGTAAAAAAAGCAACTAAGTTGGAAGGCCTCTAACAAATTGACCCTCTGTCATGACTAGTCATAGACTCTGTGAAAGGTTGGCTAGAGGCTCCACCTAAATATAAGCTCAAGTCAGGGTGTCTCATATGGAGCTCAGGAATCTGCCTTTACAGGTTCAGAATGAAAGGGCAAAGAGGAGAAGCAGGAAGATGTTTTACTCCAGAGGTTCACACTGTTTCCAATGCTATGACTGGGTTTCCAATGCTGTGATTGGGTACTAGGTGCGGTTCTCTCCAGGGCTGCGGGGCAAGGGCTGCATGCGTGTTCCTTTAGGTCAGCTTGCCTGCCCCACTGAGAGAATGGAGCAAGGCGCTCACTCCCTGAAGTTGGGGCTTCATTCTGTAAAGGATACCTGATTTTTTTAAAGACCGATGAGGCATAGTCACATCAGCCTTCTTCCTCCTTATGCTGATGGATGATGGGCGCCAGTCTTTACCGTAGCCATGCAGGCTGTAATGGGGAACCTAGAAAGAGGTCAATAGGAACTTCACAAACTTTACTGTTAGGTGCTACAGGAAGAAGCTAAAAGAAAGAACCTTTGAGTTGATGAGCAATGACCTGAATCTTAAGTCCAGTTCTGGACCTGACATGCTTTTAAGGAGCTCCCAAGTTCCACATCTCCTTGTCTACAGCTGTGAAATGGTGACAGCAGTGCTGGGTCTCAGGTTTCCTGAAAGGACCATAATTCTATGAACAAGTGAGCTGGCTTCAACCAAGAAAACCATGATCCCTGGGCAGGTGCAGGCATTGCACCTAAGGCCAGTCTGCAGGCTTGTGATCTTGTTATAGATGGAGGATCGGCGCGACAGCATGCTGGAGACAGCCAGACACTGTTTCACATCTGCAGCCCACTGTGAGGGCGATGGCGATGAGGAGGAATGGCTCATTCACTACATGCTGGGCAAGGTGGCCGAGAAGCAGCAACAACCACCAACTGTGTACCTGCTGCACTACCGGCAGGCTGGCCACTACTTGCACGAGGAGGCTGCCCGTTACCCTAAGAAGATCCACTACCACAACCCGCCTGAGCTGGCCATGGAAGCCCTGGAGGTAAGACGGCAGCTCCAGGGTAGGAAGGCAGGGCAGGAGGGTCTGCTCACTCTTTCTCCCAGGGGATGGAGCTCACAGTCCCAGTGACTCCCTTGCAACCCCACTGGTAACATCTCTGTGCTCAGCATCTTCATGTTCAATTACATTCAAGCAGCCTGGTTTCTCTTTCCCTAAGAGTGCTTGCCATCCTTTTGGAGAGGATGGCATTTTGTTTTCACTTCTTAGAGGAAACAGCCTTACTCACAGCCTACACGTTCTCACACTGACCCTACAGTGCAACATCCATAGCTGCAGAGTCATTCAGACCTGTTGTGCGGCAGGAGGAAAACGGTGGTCACTCTTGTTGTCCCTAGGATCAGATAGGCACCTCAGGCCAAGTGAGGCCTCTGCCTGTGCTTGGGCTAACCAGGATAAAAGCAGGCTGCTTTGATCACAGGACATTGTGTTGTGTTTGTCCACTGCTGCTCAAGACTAGAGCAGTGCTCTATTGCCAGGATTCACTTTTATGATTTCTTGAATACTGTTGATGAAGGCTCACATTGTTTATTGTTCCTAGCAGTACCAGGAGCCTAGCAAACCCTTTTAGAGGTGAGGAAGCAAAGAACACCAGTGGAACCCCAGTGATGCTTTTCTCAGCTCAGGACTCAGAGCTTCCCAAGGTCCTGACCATGATAGCTTTACCCTTCCAGAGGCTGCAAGTGCTGACCCTGCGAGTCCCACAGGGCCAGTGAACATCCTAAGATTTAGGCAGACCCTATTTCTTGTTTTCCTGCTTCTGTGGGCACAGGGTTTTTGTTGTTGTTTTTGATTTTTGTTTTGTTTTTGTTTTCCCTGATTATAAAATCTATATGTATTCATTTGTTTTTTTAAGAGAGTCATAAAATTCTCAAGAATATGAAACACGAAAGTCCGCAGAGACCCTCATATCCTCACCCCATAATCTGTACTAAAAGTCTAGCTATGTCCTTGAAGGTCTAGGTGTTCTTTCCTATCCCTGTGTAGGTAGGAGCACTGCCCTAGGCTTTTGCAGCTCCCATTTTCATCGGACAAGGTGTACTAGAAGGGATGGAAAGCTCTCCTGCCTGTGCCATGCCTTTCAGCTGCTCAGAGCATTTGCTTACCTGAACAGCCTCTTCACGGACTTTGTCGGGATAGTGTGAGGAAGTATGTGTCCCTCATCTTGTGTCAGAGCTCTTAGGAGTGTTTCCAGGGCCTGAGGTTTAAAGGTGGAATTGTAGACAACTTACAGTTCTGACCAAGGCATTGGCTTATTCCAGAGAATGACACCGGTGAGCATTTTGGTTCTTTGGCCAGTCTAAGAGCCTCCTTTAAATATTTGCCAGTTTTGTAATCACACACACACAAATATTGCAGTTGGGAAGTTGAGACAGGGATCAAGAGTTCCAGCTACACCACCAGCAGCTACATAGCAAGATTTAGGCTAGCCTGAGCTACATCAGATCTTGAGGCAGTGCCTGCTGGCTGCTACTATCATTACCCCACCACCATGTGCTTAGATTACTGGGTACACGTTTAAGTTAGAATGTTGGCAGTATCCTTTTTCGTTTTCAGGGCTTATTTGTGCAAGTTCCGGGGCTGGGGGGGAGGGTATTAAAAGCTAAAAAGGCAACGTGTAGTGGCTTGTCTCTCGGGACAGCAGCAGCCTGTTTACAATATGGCTGCTTCACCTGTGGAACAGGCCTTAGGTTGGAGAAGGCTGCTTATTATACCCGAGGTATTGTTCTAGGTGTACTTCCGGCTCCATGCTTCCATCCTGAAGCTCCTGGGCAAACCTGATTCTGGGGTTGCTGCGGAGGTCCTGGTCAGCTTTATGAAGGAGGCAGCAGAAGGACCTTTTGCCAGGGGCGAGGAGAAGAATACACCCAAAGCTTCCGAAAAGTGAGTACTGGCTTGCAGGGACCTAGGTGGCTCATCTTCTGTAGTGAAGCCCTCAGAGGAGGGCTTCTGGATAAACTGGGACTCGGAGTCTGATTGCGAGGCCAAGCTATTTCTGTTGAATCTCTGTGGTACTGACAAGGGTGAATCCTGGGGAGAAGCCAGCCCTGCTCCCCTTCCAGTGGAACAAAGCTTTGTCCTGTGCAGAACCTAGTTACATGCTAAGTTTGACTTTTTCCTCTTGCTCCAGCTAGGTGACCTCTGAGGCTCAGTGTATGGCCTGTTCTCTGGCCTCAGTGCTGAGAGAGCCAGGAAGCAGGAGCCTGGCACAGTCTCCTCACTCATTCCCTGACACAAGTTGTCTTGGGGCCAGACACCTTTTACTGTGATGTTTTACCCCACTGCTCCATTCAACGCAAGCATGCCATCTCCGAGATTCCACCTGGCTGAGGATTATGCAGCTGAGAAACCTGTTCCCAGGCCTGACCCTAAGAACTCTCTGTTCATGGCTATAGGTAGTCACATGATCTGTGCCAACAGTGCACAACCCTGCACAAGCAGTGTTTCTTCTGTGGGAGAGATGAGCACCTGGGGGTAGGTCACTTAGGTTGGCACAGTGTGCTCAAAAGTTATCGACTGGTGTTTTCTAGTCATAAAAGGTTTCCAGAGTACAATGAAATTTTCATTGATTGTAATTCTGTCCAAAAAAAAAATAACTAGAGAGGCAATATGTGAATACATTGTAGTCCCAGGAAATCAGACACACATGCATAGACTGAAATGTGACAGGTCTCCTCTTGTCACCAGAACTGGCCATTAGTTTAATTTCTCTTAATAGTTTTCTGCATATTTGTACACAGTTATTTGCACACATACAATTGCAGGATTATTTTGCTTTTGTGATACTAAAGGATTGAGACCAGGGCCTTGTGCATGCTAGGCAAGTATTCTACCACTGAAGTCCCCTCCAGGTTCCTTTAATTTAAAACAAACAAACAAACAAACAAAAAAAGCAAGGCGCAGCTGCTTGTGAAGGAGCCTCCTCAGTGTGGTTTGCTTGCTTTTGTGGGTTAGAATTCAGAAAAGGGAAACTTGTATCCCTTGTCATTTCAAGTGCTGACTGGACAGGAGTGTAAGCATGCTCTCCCTGACACTGACTTCCTGCTTGTTCTCCGAAGAACCCTTACCAAGTGCCAGGCTCTATGGTGAAGTGGCCTGCTTTCTCTGACCCCAACGCACAGCAGCAGTCCCTGGGAACGGTGCTGGCCCATAGTAGAGCATTTATTTCATTATAGTGTAGACTTTGATATGTACCTCTGTCCCACAGGGAGAAGGCCTGCCTGGTGGATGAGGACTCCCACTCTTCAGCTGGGACACTGCCGGGCCCCGGAGCCTCCCTCCCCTCCTCCTCTGGCCCAGGTCTGACATCCCCACCTTACACAGCCACTCCGATTGACCACGATTACGTCAAATGTAAAAAACCCCATCAGCAGGCGACGCCGGACGGTATAGTGCCTGTTCTCCCTACTGTGCCCATGGTGGCACACCAATTGTGGGGAGGGTGCTTGAGCGACTTCATTTGTCGCTTTGTTTTGTTGAGGGGGGTGCTGGGTCTGGAGTGACACGGGCAATGTTGCGGCTGTTCATTTTCCTCATGGATTCACGGTGCTTCTTGTGCTTCCAAGACATGCTCAGAGTCGCCATCTGCCACTCGCCCACTTGGGAGGCCAGGGAGGAGCAGGTCTGGCTGGGGCAGCTTACTTTGAGCTTACGTTTTCCTACCTGCAAAATGGCGATGCCAACATCTTCTTTGAATGACATTTGGAAGACCCTGTAGGCTGCCTGGAGTGATTCTTTGCACTGTCAGCTCTATGTGGCCTACAGCCGACTGTCCTTTGGTGGTTGTAGGTGGGCCATAACTAACTCTAAATCTGTCCCTCCTGGGCATCCAGATGCTGATGGATCAAATAGGACGTTTGTAAGGCTGTCCCATGTGGGATGAGGCAGGTGGCGACTATTCAGTCACATCCCTTACTAACATTAGGAGGCTTGCATGCTAGCCTATAGCTTAATCTTTCCATGTTCTCACCTGTGTAGTAACAAGCTGGTGACCGAGTACTTGGGATCAGCAAATTGATGGACTTAGACGGTCATTAAAGTGGGCATTAGAGAGGTGATAATGCTGAAGGCACCCTCACTCCCATGTCACTCATTTCATCTGGCTGTGGGCAAACAGTCCTTGCTCTGCCTTCCAGGATGGTGATGGGACCCTCCTGAGTGGGTAGGATTGGCACCAGGGCTCTTCCCATGTCAGGTGGTTCTTAGGGGAAGGGAAGGGTGGACTCTGGATTCCATGGTAGCTCTCACTTTGAGGTCCAGCAGAGAGCTGAGAGGGCAGGACCCTCTCTGCCTTGGCTCCAGCAGCCTGTTGTGGCCTGCCTGGTATACAGATTCCTGGAGAGCTCACTTCACTGAAATCAGTTTCGGAAAAGCTCCAGGGAAGGATGGCACAGTGGCTAGGGTTTCTCATTCCTCTCCTCTGGGACTGGTGTTTTGGTAACTTCTTGGAAGGACAGTGTACTTGAGCATCCCTCATAGGTTTGGTTTAGGCCTACAGCATGTGTGTTGTAAAGAGCCTGAGAACCTGTGTGTGTGCTGTGTCTCCATCACCTCCCACTGGGTTGTCTTTGATAAGTCCCTGTGTTTATAGCTCTCCAGAGCAGAAATGAGAGGCGCTGACACCTAGGTCATCCAGTTTCCAGCTCAGCAGATCTCCCTACCTAAGAGCCTCTTGCCCTTCTTAGTTAATTCCAGTTAATTGGGAGAACCACACTGTTCCAATCCCTGACTCTTGAAGATACTGAGAAAACACAGAAGTAGACCCTTGCTCTGAGTCTCTGCTAGATACTTCTGGTGAGGATTCCGCTACCATGCCAACGTTCTCAGGAGAAAGGACCACTTTTTTCAGTGGTTTGTGCTGTGACTCTGTCATGTGCTTCCGGGCTGGGGAGGACCTGTACCAGCTCTGTAGACCCACCCCCACGAGCTCAGATTGCAGGTGCCATGGGCTCAGCTATCAGCCCATAGGATTGATCATGCTTTGAGGAACCCATGTCATCACTTGGCACATAAGGTCTTATAACCCATGAGGGCACATGTGCGACCATAGAGCTATTGGGGGCTACTGCAGAGTTCAGGAACTGGGTACTGGGCATGGCATGGTTATGGTGCTAACCTATTTGTTCTGGAAGTTTGCAGAATAAATAAGTTTGGATATACTTTCAGTGGTTTGAAAATTATTCCTGCTAACTGAAGCCACTGTGTTCCCATACCCCATCTTTGTCCAGCCCCACTGTATAGAGAAATATGCCTTTAGAACCCCCCAGCCTCTTCACCCTCTGCATCCCTAAAGAAATGTCTATAACAGGAAAGTAATTAGAGCCCTAAAATAGCTGTGCTCTTCAGATGTTGTAGTGACCTTTTCATCAGTTTCTTGGTTTCTAGGGAAAGGTCTAGACCTTAGGCAGCAGCAAGCAAGCCAAGGCATTTATTTGTTGGTAGCTTGAAGCCACACTACCCACCACTACTCCTGTCTCATGATCTGACCAAGGACAGGGGTATTGTTACTTCCTATGGAGTCAGTCACCCTCCCAGTGCAGCTAGGGTGCTGGGTGCTTCCAGCCCAGTGTCACTTTGACTAGGGAGTTGTTAGAGGTCAAATGGAGGGGCAAGGGCAGTCTAGGCCCTGGAATCAGACCTCTGAATTCCAGCCTAGCTCCCTTGATTACAAGCTCAGCTTTCTTAGACATGGGCCTTTTTTGGTTTGCCTCAAGCGTATTAAAAATATTTCATAGCCTGGCCTCTTCTAGATGCAGTTCTTCAGATGACCAGTGAAGCAGGTACATGAACTGGGAAGTACCTCATAGAGTGAGAAGCCCAGGTCCTGGGGCGTGTCATCAGTCTTGGTTTCTACCCCAACTTTCTAGCTGGAGTGTGGCCTCAAAAGAGGTGTAGGCAGTGCCAAATGAATCATCAGGTGGATAGGACTAGCTTGCCATTTGATAGTAGCTCCTTCCTAAGACCCAGCTTCACTGTCTGAACTGTCTGACTTGCAACCTTGTGTTGCCTGCACTGGAGGTAGACACTTCTGCAGTCTATCACACTTGGCAAAAGCTTTAAGATTGCCCCCTGAGGCCACCGTAGCTGGCCATCACGCTCAGCTCTTCTTAGCAAAGTCACAAGGACACCCTAGATTGAGCAGACTGAAACAGAGAGGGAGAGATGGAGTGTCCAGCTGATACAGCTGTTTTCCCATCTCAACTAGCTTCCTTCTGTGTATCTCCTGGAATTGGCCCATATACTTCATATTGAGACTTCCTGTCTAGGGAAATGACATGAGAAGTACATTATAACCTTTAGGGGGCTCCCAGTGGTCGCTGTGTGCACATGTCAAATGGCAGAAAGGAGTAGTTGAGTAGAATCTTGTTTTGCCCCACATTCTAGGTGTCTGCACATGTGGGCATGCATGAGCAGTTAGGCATCTCCACATAGCACTTACATGCTCTCAGTGCCAGGCTTCAGGCAGGTGCCTGCAGGGTGGTGGCATGTCTCCATCTTCACAGCCACCATCAGGTTTGACAGTGGCCTTGTTTCCCTAAAAGAAAATCAAGCTGAGAGCAGGCAGGGCTTTCTGCTTGTTGGGGCAGAGTTGAGAGAGAATATGGTCAAAGTCTCTTCCAGGCTTGTGAGGCTGACTGTACAGATTGTATTTCTGTGTTTCGTTCTTGTTGGAGGTGCCCCAGTGAAGGATGATGGAGCAGTACTGTTCCTAAATGACTTTGGCCTTCATTTGACCTGGCTTAATTGACTTTCAGGATATGTCAGTAGCAGTATCTATTGGATGAAGAGCCTTGCTGTTGCCTATCACGCTCTGTGTCACTTGAGAGTGTCAAAGCCAGGAAGGGCCTCAGAAGTCAGAGGGCTTCCCCTGTGGATGGTCTGAGATTCTTAACCAGTGTGTGTCCAGATCCATTTAGATCTTCTGGCAACACTGCCAGATGCACAGAACAGCCCTGTAAGCCCAGAGAAATTAGGCTCAAGTCAGTGGTCACACAGCTAAGGAGTGGGGCAGACCAAGATCAGCACTGAGGGGGAGAGTGCATGGCCCAGAGGCCTGGCTTAGTTAGGGGCACAAGGCCAAATTTAGCCACAATCTATGGTCTATATGGTCTATATATGGTCGGCAGAGGGGACAAGAACAGGGTTCTTGGGAACTGGTGTCTGTGGGTGGGGCTTCCCAGGGAGTATGGGTACCATGCCCTCCTCACAGCCATCCATCCTCACCCACCATTCTGTCACTGTCGTGTGCTGGTTGTTTTCATCCTCACGTTCACCCCACACTGCCCCCACCAATATTGCCCGTGCTGCCCCTAACCCTGCCCACACTCTGTTCTCCAGGCTTTGTCTTTCTGCTTGCACCTGTCACGGCTCGCTTCAGGGAACAGTGCAGAACGCATGCTCAGCCTTCAGTCCGGCTCCCTGCTTCTCCTGTGACCAGGAGCACCTTCATGTTTGCCAGTCCTGTGATTTTGAGAATGTGTGTTTGATGTGCTTGGCTTCTGCCAACTGCCCATTTCCCCAGTTCTGGCCTGATCCAGAGGCACTGGTAGCCTCTCTCCCGCAGTTCTCCTGTCTCCCTGCCTGGCAGGTAGTTCAGGCCTGCCTATATTCCCATTGCTTTGTTCATTCTTTTTAAACCAACAACGAAAAGGCAACGGACCCTTAAGAGACCGAATTCCCTTTATGAGAACAAATAGAAAACTGCAGTTTTGGCTCCTTGTGTGTGTAGTTCACAGTGCCCTGACTACTAAGGGCCCTGGGTTTACAAATGACTCTTGGGTCACTCCTGGGCCTGATCTTCACCCTGCCTTCACAGGGAGAAGGGTAGATCGGGTTTTGTGGGAGCTCCATATTCCTGAAAACGGACCTGACCAAAATGCAAGAGAGTCCCAGGGAGCTCATGTCATTGGAGACAAAGCCAGTTACTTCCTTTCTGCTCCCCTCTCTTATTCTTCACCTTTCTAAGAACCTCTTTCAGGCCATTGCTGATGATGGCAGTTCAACAGCTCCTGCTGTGTGCTAGGCATGGAAGAGGGCACCGTGGGGAAAGTTAAGAGAGCGCCCTGGCCTGCTGTGGTTGGACCCGCATGTCCCTAGGTGGTGCCTTGAGACGTGGCTGTTCTCTGGGGTTTGTGGATTGGGATAACTATAAGGCTACAAGGCACTGAGGAAGATTGGAGGGGACAAAGACAGTGTGGGTTAGAGAGCCCTGCAGTGTCTGGTTGCTGGGTGGACAGGGTGGGCAAAAGGGATGTTGTGGGGAAAGAACTTGGGAAAGCAGCTGGGTTCCAAAAGGTGGGACTCTTTTCTGCAGTCAGCAGAGTGACAGGGTCACGGAGACTCCTGCCTTAGCTCCAGACAAACAGATCCTCCTTGTCTTATTGGAAGAGCCTTCCTGGGTGCTGGGGGCCATCCCAGAAAGGGGGTAAGGAGTCAGCGAGGAAGGATTGAGTCAGGCCATTGGGTGTTGAAGAATCTTGCAGCCGGACTGATTAGCAGATAGAATATTTCTTTATTTGTACAGAGTTCAGTAAGCAGGGATAGAGTTGTGTTGTTCCAAAACATAGATCGTGTCTTTTTTGTTGTTGGACTCATGTTTTACTTTCTTTTTTATATCTTTTAGTCATCAGTGATAAACCATGACAAAACAGAGTTATCTTTTGCAATCAGTTTTACTCATCAACCCCATAACCCAACTGCTAGGCAGCTCTTCCGGTTTCAAGAATGCTAGAAAGAAAGAAAATCTTCAAGCCAGCCCTGGCAGACTGCCATGTCCCGAGCAGTATATTGTTAACTCTTTGTGGTCAGGCCTAAGTTGCTGCAGTTAGTATTTAATTTCTGGCATAATACAATGGTTTTCGTTTTATATCTTTATAGAATTTATTTATATACCCTAGTATTTATTTGTAACCCTAGTATTCTTCTATTCCTTGATCATATGACATCATAGTGGCTCTGTACAAGTTAACTTTTCTAAGAAAGGGAGGTCCTGACCCCTCATTCTTCTATCATCTTTCCACACCCTTCTTTGCTCATCAGTATAAGTCCCTGTGTAGGGCAGAGGTAACTCCAGTTGTCTAACTTTGCTGCTATATATGCCATGCAATTGCTTGGGCATATGATAGGAAGAAGCTTGAACTTTGTTCTGATTATCTTGTTCCTGAGCAAGTATGGAGCAGATGTTCCAAGAATATCTCAGAGCCTCATAACTAGACCTCTGGCTTCTCTATGTGTGTCACAACCTCCAGGGCATAAAGAAGACCTTCAAGTAGATAAGAGTATCTCCCTAAAAGTGGAGGAGGGGGCGTGGGGGGAGTAATATGTTCAGAACTTTCCCGGGAAAGCTTAGAAACAGTATTCAGTATTCCTGGGAGAAGGCATAAATGATTCATAAGAAATTTCCTATTAATTCAATATCCCTAAGTTGTACAAATATTAAAAGCCCCTTAAGAATGCAATTTGTGGAGATCAAAACCAAAAGTGAAAGAGTCACGGTGACAATCATGTGGCTCGGGTTTGCTGGATCTTTGTCATGCAGCTGTTCTGGCTTTATCACTTTTGGTATTCTCATCAGATACGGCTGTGCCACCTGGGAAACTCACTAGCTAGCCATGAGCTGCCAGCTGTCGTGGTGTCCTCTTTTCTTGCCTGTTGAGTTCAGAGCGTGATGCTCACTAGCCTTAGGAGTGCAGGAAGCCTGTTGAAATCTTTCTGGCCAGTGTTTCTCCTGACCTGAGATTTAGAGTGGGAGAGACAGAAAAACACATTTTCTTTTCCCTATGAATATCAGACTCCCAGCACCACTGTCTGAGTGAGGTGGAGCTTGAAGTGTCTGGCATTGCTTCATTGAAACTGGGGGAAAGGGTGGGAGTGTAGCCTGCTCCCACCGCTGCTTGCTTTTCTCTCAGGGTGTCTGTGTTTCTGGTGTCTCTTGTTGGTGCATCTCCTCAGCCTGCTGTGGACACCTGTTTCCTGTGGCCAGCTCTATTCCTAATGGACCCATTGTTTCCTGGCAGCTGGCTAGCAAAGTTATGGGTTTCCTCTTTGAAAATTTCTCAGAATGTTGATTCTACTTGAGCTCATGGTTTTTAGAAACTTGTTCTCTGGTTGGCAGGCATTCTAATCTCTTTAGGTTCACTGCTCAGTGCCACTGCAGTCTGATGGCATGGTCACATGTCTTTCTGCGTGCCCATTGGCCTAAACTGAGGGAATAAACAGAAGCTGTTTTAAGTCTTACTGCAGGAACAAGTGGCACAAACACATTGAAGGAGATTCTGGAAGCGTACATCTCATAAAATCTCTGTCTGTCTAGGGCATCCTGTGATGTTGAGCATAGTTAAACCTGGTTGAAGAAAGACTCAACACAGAGCTCCCTTTTACAGCAGACAGGACAGGCTGCCTCTCTGTCACCAAGCCCACCCCTTTCCTTCTTTATAGTGGGCTCTCATTCCTTTGGGTCCTGCCCTGGAGGTAGAGGGTGCCAGGGCTTCCTCAGCAGGTGATTGGCAGCTGTACCTCCCCTCAGGATTCAGAGAGAGTGGGCTGGGAGTGGCTCCTTGCCTTTGTGTGACTAAGAGAATCAGGTATTTCTAATCTTGCCCCAACTATTTGCTACTGTGAAGAAAAGTACATTCAAAAATGTTCAGGACCAGCCCGCAACCTACTTGCTGGTGCCATCCTTCTTTCCTATTGGCCACCAAGCAGCTTCTTCAGAAAAATACGCTCCAGCTTCTGAGACTCAGGGCGGAACCGGGGTGTGTGTGGTCCTTAAGGTCCCATTCGTGTTACCCAACCAGATGGTAAGTTTGACTGATTTTTTTTAATCTACTTGTATGTATATGATTATTTTGCCTGAATTTATGTCTATAAATTATGTATATAAATATATACACACCAGTGCATGTGCCTGGTGCCCAGGGAGGTCAGAAAAGGACGTTGGATCCTCTGGGACTGGAGTTACAGACAGTTGTGAGCTTCCATGTGGGAATCAAACCCATATCCTCTAGAAGAGCAGCCAGTGTTCCTAACTGCTATGTAATCTCTTCAATCTCAGTTCTTAGTCTTTGTGTTTGCCTTCCCAAAGTCAACTGAGCCCAAGAAGATGTGACTCCCTAGGAGAGGAGATGGGAGGCCCTGTAATGCATGCCCTGCTAAAGCAACCTATTTGTTTATTTTTAGATTGGATCCTGACAGGTAGTTTAGACGGGTCTTGAGTCACAGAGATTCTGCCTCAGCCTCCAAGTATTGGAGTTATAGGCGTGCAGTGCCACACCAGGCCCGGAGCCACACTGTAAGAGCTTTTCATTGTCTTTACCCTGTGTGCTAAAAGAAGGGAAACTTGGCTTCCTTCTGAACAGTTAGGTTCTTGATGTGGAACCTTGAGTGTCGTCTTGGAGTTTGTAGTCAGGATTATTGTAAACCATCTACCATTTCATACTCACCAGGGAGCAGGAGCTGGGAGAAACGGAATCCTGACCTTTGCATCCCATTAGTGTCTCTTGTTTGAAGAAATTCACCTTAGCTGGGTATGGTAACGCCTGCCTGCAACCCCAGAAATCAGGAGCCTGAAGTAGGAGGATCCCAAGTTCCAGGGCATCATAGATTATGTAATAAGATTCTTTTTTTTTTTTTTTGGTTTTTCGAGACAGGGTTTCTCTGTGGCTTT
>NC_022028.1:45845402-45845967 GCF_000317375.1 Microtus ochrogaster | reverse complement strand
TTTTTACTGATTAAAGAATCGATCTTGCTGGGCGCAAGTTTGCATTCCCACCAGCAATGGATGAGGGTACCCCTTCCTCCACAACCTCTCCAGCAAAGGCTATCATTGGTGTTTTTGATTTTAGCCATTCTGACAGGTGTAAGATGATATCTCAAAGTACAAAAGTAAATCTTAACAGTTTTTAGTCTTGAAGAAGTATGAGGGAGAAAATAACTTACCCTCTTTCATTTTTTCAAGTTTTTGTATTGCTTTGTTTTTTGAAGATAGTCTCGTGTAATCCAGGTTGGACTCAAACTTGATGTGTAGCCAAGGATGACCTCTACCTCTCCTAGTGAGTGTTGGAAATACAGGTGTGCACCACCACATCTGGTTTCTGTGGTGCTGGGAATTGATCTTTGGACTTTGTGCATGCCTGGCAGAGATACTGCTGACTGTCTTCTTGTTGTCTTCTCTTTCTAATCCAAGTAAGTCCCCAGAATCCCATGAGTAGGCAGCAGCCTTGCCAGCACCCCCTTCAACCCAACTTCCCAGTTCTGCCATGTCTGTTGTGCAGAACCTTTAACAG